>NC_084793.1:2609200-3209200 GCF_963169125.1 Humulus lupulus
AGGGTCATGGGCACAAAATTTGTAGCCCTATGTCTTAGGGTTCTATGTATAAAATTTCGTGCACATGCGAGGTGTGTAGAGGGCGATACAGTCAAAATACTGAGAGATGAACGAACATAAGGAAAAAACTTGCGAAAATTGCCCTCAAAAAGGGGAATTTTTTTTGAAATGTTGACTTAAGGCACCGTTTCGACTCCAATATATTCATTTACCCATGAGATCTCTTGGGGAAAAATATCGAACGAGTTGAACACGAGGGTAATAAATTTCGGAGAAATTAGTGAAATCTCCAATTCACCAAAGGGGTACCCCAATCAGAAATCTTCGATTTCTCTTATATGGTTTCGAGCAATGTTTTGATAGTGAATACTAAAGAATATGCGAGGGTCATGGGCACAAAATTTGTAGCCCTATGTCTTAGGGTTCTATGTATAAAATTTCGTGCACATCCGAGGTGTGTAGAGGGCGATACAGTCAAAATACTGAGACATGAACGAACATAAGGAAAAAACTTGCGAAAATTGCCCTCAAAAAGGGGAATTTTTTTTGAAATGTTGACTTAAGGCACCGTTTCGACTCCAATATATTCATTTACCCATGAGATCTCTTGGGGAAAAATATCGAACTAGTTGAACACGAGGGTAATACATTTCGGAGAAATTAGTGAAATCTCCAATTCACCAAAGGGGTACCCCTATCAGAAATCTTCGATTTCTCTAATATGGTTTCGAGCAATGTTTTGATAGTGAATACTAAAGAATATGCGAGGGTCATGGGCACAAAATTTGTAGCCCTATGTCTTAGGGTTCTATGTATAAAATTTCGTGGACATGCGAGGTGTGTAGAGGACGATACAGTCAAAATACTGAGAGATGTACGAACATAAGGAAAAAACTTGCGAAAATTGCCTTCAAAAAGGGGAATTTTTTTTGAAATGTTGACTTAAGGCTCCGTTTCGACTCCAATATATTCATTTACCCATGAGATCTCTTGGGGAAAAATATCGAACGAGTTGAACACGAGGGTAATACATTTCGGTGAAATTAGTGAAATCTCCTATTCACCAAAGGGGTACCCCTTTCAGAAATCTTCGATTTTTCTAATATGGTTTCGAGCAATATTTTGATAGTGAATACTAAAGAATATGCGAGGGTCATGGGCACAAATTTTTTAGCCCTATGTCTTAGGGTTCTATGTATAAAATTTCGTGCACATCCGAGGTGTGTAGAGGGCGATACAGTCAAATTTCTGAGAGATGAACGAACATAAGGAAAAAACTTGCGAAAATTGCCCTCAAAAAGGGGAATTTTTTTTGAAATGTTGACTTAAGGCTCCGTTTCGACTCCAATATATTCATTTACCCGTGAGATCTCTTGGGGAAAAATATCGAACTAGTTGAACACGAGGGTAATACATTTCGGAGAAATTAGTGAAATCTCCAATTCACCAAAGGGGTACCCCTATCAGAAATCTTCGATTTCTCTAATATGGTTTCGAGCAATGTTTTGATAGTGAATACTAAAGAATATGCGAGGGTCATGGGCACAAAATTTGTAGCCCTATGTCTTAGGGTTCTATGTATAAAATTTCGTGCACATGCGAGGTGTGTAGAGGGCGATACAGTCAAAATACTGAGAGATGAACGAACATAAGGAAAAAACCTGCGAAAATTGCCCTCAAAAAGGGGAATTTTTTTTGAAATGTTGACTTAAGGCACCGTTTCGACTCCAATATATTCATTTACCCATGAGATCTCTTGGGGAAAAATATCGAACGAGTTGAACACGAGGGTAATAAATTTCGGAGAAATTAGTGAAATCTCCAATTCACCAAAGGGGTACCCCAATCAGAAATCTTCGATTTCTCTTATATGGTTTCGAGCAATGTTTTGATAGTGAATACTAAAGAATATGCGAGGGTCATGGGCACAAAATTTGTAGCCCTATGTCTTAGGGTTCTATGTATAAAATTTCGTGCACATGCGAGGTGTGTAGAGGGCGATACAGTCAAAATACTGAGACATGAACGAACATAAGGAAAAAACTTGCGAAAATTGCCCTCAAAAAGGGGAATTTTTTTTGAAATGTTGACTTAAGGCACCGTTTCGACTCCAATATATTCATTTACCCATGAGATCTCTTGGGGAAAAATATCGAACTAGTTGAACACGAGGGTAATACATTTCGGAGAAATTAGTGAAATCTCCAATTCACCAAAGGGGTACCCCTATCAGAAATCTTCGATTTCTCTAATATGGTTTCGAGCAATGTTTTGATAGTGAATACTAAAGAATATGCGAGGGTCATGGGCACAAAATTTGTAGCCCTATGTCTTAGGGTTCTATGTATAAAATTTCGTGCACATCCGAGGTGTGTAGAGGACGATACAGTCAAAATACTGAGAGATGTACGAACATAAGGAAAAAACTTGCGAAAATTGCCTTCAAAAAGGGGAATTTTTTTTGAAATGTTGACTTAAGGCTCCGTTTCGACTCCAATATATTCATTTACCCGTGAGATCTCTTGGGGAAAAATATCGAACGAGTTGAACACGAGGGTAATACATTTCGGTGAAATTAGTGAAATCTCCTATTCACCAAAGGGGTACCCCTTTCAGAAATCTTCGATTTTTCTAATATGGTTTCGAGCAATATTTTGATAGTGAATACTAAAGAATATGCGAGGGTCATGGGCACAAATTTTTTAGCCCTATGTCTTAGGGTTCTATGTATAAAATTTCGTGCACATCCGAGGTGTGTAGAGGGCGATACAGTCAAATTTCTGAGAGATGAACGAACATAAGGAAAAAACTTGCGAAAATTGCCCTCAAAAAGGGGAATTTTTTTTGAAATGTTGACTTAAGGCTCCGTTTCGACTCCAATATATTCATTTACCCGTGAGATCTCTTGGGGAAAAATATCGAACTAGTTGAACACGAGGGTAATACATTTCGGAGAAATTAGTGAAATCTCCAATTCACCAAAGGGGTACCCCTATCAGAAATCTTCGATTTCTCTAATATGGTTTCGAGAAATGTTTTGATAGTGAATACTAAAGAATATGCGAGGGTCATGGGCACAAATTTTTTAGCCCTGTGTCTTAGGGTTCTATGTATAAAATTTCGTGCACATCCGAGGTGTGTAGAGGGCGATACAGTCAAATTTCTGAGAGATGAACGAACATAAGGAAAAAACTTGCGAAAATTGCCCTCAAAAAGGGGAATTTTTTTTGAAATGTTGACTTAAGGCTCCGTTTCGACTCCAATATATTCATTTACCCGTGAGATCTCTTGGGGAAAAATATCGAACTAGTTGAACACGAGGGTAATACATTTCGGAGAAATTAGTGAAATCTCCAATTCACCAAAGGGGTACCCCTATCAGAAATCTTCGATTTCTCTAATATGGTTTCGAGAAATGTTTTGATAGTGAATACTAAAGAATATGCGAGGGTCATGGGCACAAAATTTGTAGCCCTATGTCTTAGGGTTCTATGTATAAAATTTCGTGCACATCCGAGGTGTGTAGAGGGCGATACAGTCAAAATACTGAGAGATGAACGAACATAAGGAAAAAACTTGCGAAAATTGCCCTCAAAAAGGGGAATTTTTTTTGAAATGTTGACTTAAGGCTCCGTTTCGACTCCAATATATTCATTTACCCGTGAGATCTCTTGGGGAAAAATATCGAACTAGTTGAACACGAGGGTAATACATTTCGGAGAAATTAGTGAAATCTCCAATTCACCAAAGGGGTACCCCTATCAGAAATCTTCGATTTCTCTAATATGGTTTCGAGAAATGTTTTGATAGTGAATACTAAAGAATATGCGAGGGTCATGGGCACAAAATTTGTAGCCCTATGTCTTAGGGTTCTATGTATAAAATTTCGTGCACATCCGAGGTGTGTAGAGGGCGATACAGTCAAAATACTGAGAGATGAACGAACATAAGGAAAAAACTTGCGAAAATTGCCCTCAAAAAGGGGAATTTTTTTTGAAATGTTGACTTAAGGCACCGTTTCGACTCCAATATATTCATTTACCCATGAGATCTCTTGGGGAAAAATATCGAACGAGTTGAACACGAGGGTAATAAATTTCGGAGAAATTAGTGAAATCTCCAATTCACCGAAGGGGTACCCCAATCAGAAATCTTCGATTTCTCTTATATGGTTTCGAGCAATGTTTTGATAGTGAATACTAAAGAATATGCGAGGGTCATGGGCACAAAATTTGTAGCCCTATGTCTTAGGGTTCTATGTATAAAATTTCGTGCACATCCGAGGTGTGTAGAGGGCGATACAGTCAAAATACTGAGACATGAACGAACATAAGGAAAAAACTTGCGAAAATTGCCCTCAAAAAGGGGAATTTTTTTTGAAATGTTGACTTAAGGCACCGTTTCGACTCCAATATATTCATTTACCCATGAGATCTCTTGGGGAAAAATATCGAACTAGTTGAACACGAGGGTAATAAATTTCGGAGAAATTAGGGAAATCTCCAATTCACCAAAGGGGTACCCCAATCAGAAATCTTCGATTTCTCTTATATGGTTTCGAGCAATGTTTTGATAGTGAATACTAAAGAATATGCGAGGGTCATGGGCACAAAATTTGTAGCCCTATGTCTTAGGGTTCTATGTATAAAATTTCGTGCACATCCGAGGTGTGTAGAGGGCGATACAGTCAAAATACTGAGACATGAACGAACATAAGGAAAAAACTTGCGAAAATTGCCCTCAAAAAGGGGAATTTTTTTTGAAATGTTGACTTAAGGCACCGTTTCGACTCCAATATATTCATTTACCCATGAGATCTCTTGGGGAAAAATATCGAACGAGTTGAACACGAGGGTAATAAATTTCGGAGAAATTAGTGAAATCTCCAATTCACCAAAGGGGTACCCCAATCAGAAATCTTCGATTTCTCTTATATGGTTTCGAGCAATGTTTTGATAGTGAATACTAAAGAATATGCGAGGGTCATGGGCACAAAATTTGTAGCCCTATGTCTTAGGGTTCTATGTATAAAATTTCGTGCACATCCGAGGTGTGTAGAGGGCGATACAGTCAAAATACTGAGACATGAACGAACATAAGGAAAAAACTTGCGAAAATTGCCCTCAAAAAGGGGAATTTTTTTTGAAATGTTGACTTAAGGCACCGTTTCGACTCCAATATATTCATTTACCCATGAGATCTCTTGGGGAAAAATATCGAACTAGTTGAACACGAGGGTAATACATTTCGGAGAAATTAGTGAAATCTCCAATTCACCAAAGGGGTACCCCTATCAGAAATCTTCGATTTCTCTAATATGGTTTCGAGCAATGTTTTGATAGTGAATACTAAAGAATATGCGAGGGTCATGGGCACAAAATTTGTAGCCCTATGTCTTAGGGTTCTATGTATAAAATTTCGTGGACATGCGAGGTGTGTAGAGGACGATACAGTCAAAATACTGAGAGATGTACGAACATAAGGAAAAAACTTGCGAAAATTGCCTTCAAAAAGGGGAATTTTTTTTGAAATGTTGACTTAAGGCTCCGTTTCGACTCCAATATATTCATTTACCCATGAGATCTCTTGGGGAAAAATATCGAACGAGTTGAACACGAGGGTAATACATTTCGGTGAAATTAGTGAAATCTCCTATTCACCAAAGGGGTACCCCTTTCAGAAATCTTCGATTTTTCTAATATGGTTTCGAGCAATATTTTGATAGTGAATACTAAAGAATATGCGAGGGTCATGGGCACAAATTTTTTAGCCCTATGTCTTAGGGTTCTATGTATAAAATTTCGTGCACATCCGAGGTGTGTAGAGGGCGATACAGTCAAATTTCTGAGAGATGAACGAACATAAGGAAAAAACTTGCGAAAATTGCCCTCAAAAAGGGGAATTTTTTTTGAAATGTTGACTTAAGGCTCCGTTTCGACTCCAATATATTCATTTACCCGTGAGATCTCTTGGGGAAAAATATCGAACTAGTTGAACACGAGGGTAATACATTTCGGAGAAATTAGTGAAATCTCCAATTCACCAAAGGGGTACCCCTATCAGAAATCTTCGATTTCTCTAATATGGTTTCGAGCAATGTTTTGATAGTGAATACTAAAGAATATGCGAGGGTCATGGGCACAAAATTTGTAGCCCTATGTCTTAGGGTTCTATGTATAAAATTTCGTGGACATGCGAGGTGTGTAGAGGACGATACAGTCAAAATACTGAGAGATGTACGAACATAAGGAAAAAACTTGCGAAAATTGCCTTCAAAAAGGGGAATTTTTTTTGAAATGTTGACTTAAGGCTCCGTTTCGACTCCAATATATTCATTTACCCATGAGATCTCTTGGGGAAAAATATCGAACGAGTTGAACACGAGGGTAATACATTTCGGTGAAATTAGTGAAATCTCCTATTCACCAAAGGGGTACCCCTTTCAGAAATCTTCGATTTTTCTAATATGGTTTCGAGCAATATTTTGATAGTGAATACTAAAGAATATGCGAGGGTCATGGGCACAAATTTTTTAGCCCTATGTCTTAGGGTTCTATGTATAAAATTTCGTGCACATCCGAGGTGTGTAGAGGGCGATACAGTCAAATTTCTGAGAGATGAACGAACATAAGGAAAAAACTTGCGAAAATTGCCCTCAAAAAGGGGAATTTTTTTTGAAATGTTGACTTAAGGCTCCGTTTCGACTCCAATATATTCATTTACCCGTGAGATCTCTTGGGGAAAAATATCGAACTAGTTGAACACGAGGGTAATACATTTCGGAGAAATTAGTGAAATCTCCAATTCACCAAAGGGGTACCCCTATCAGAAATCTTCGATTTCTCTAATATGGTTTCGAGCAATGTTTTGATAGTGAATACTAAAGAATATGCGAGGGTCATGGGCACAAAATTTGTAGCCCTATGTCTTAGGGTTCTATGTATAAAATTTCGTGCACATGCGAGGTGTGTAGAGGGCGATACAGTCAAAATACTGAGAGATGAACGAACATAAGGAAAAAACCTGCGAAAATTGCCCTCAAAAAGGGGAATTTTTTTTGAAATGTTGACTTAAGGCACCGTTTCGACTCCAATATATTCATTTACCAATGAGATCTCTTGGGGAAAAATATCGAACGAGTTGAACACGAGGGTAATAAATTTCGGAGAAATTAGTGAAATCTCCAATTCACCAAAGGGGTACCCCAATCAGAAATCTTCGATTTCTCTTATATGGTTTCGAGCAATGTTTTGATAGTGAATACTAAAGAATATGCGAGGGTCATGGGCACAAAATTTGTAGCCCTATGTCTTAGGGTTCTATGTATAAAATTTCGTGCACATGCGAGGTGTGTAGAGGGCGATACAGTCAAAATACTGAGACATGAACGAACATAAGGAAAAAACTTGCGAAAATTGCCCTCAAAAAGGGGAATTTTTTTTGAAATGTTGACTTAAGGCACCGTTTCGACTCCAATATATTCATTTACCCATGAGATCTCTTGGGGAAAAATATCGAACTAGTTGAACACGAGGGTAATACATTTCGGAGAAATTAGTGAAATCTCCAATTCACCAAAGGGGTACCCCTATCAGAAATCTTCGATTTCTCTAATATTGTTTCGAGCAATGTTTTGATAGTGAATACTAAAGAATATGCGAGGGTCATGGGCACAAAATTTGTAGCCCTATGTCTTAGGGTTCTATGTATAAAATTTCGTGGACATGCGAGGTGTGTAGAGGACGATACAGTCAAAATACTGAGAGATGTACGAACATAAGGAAAAAACTTGCGAAAATTGCCTTCAAAAAGGGGAATTTTTTTTGAAATGTTGACTTAAGGCTCCGTTTCGACTCCAATATATTCATTTACCCGTGAGATCTCTTGGGGAAAAATATCGAACTAGTTGAACACGAGGGTAATACATTTCGGAGAAATTAGTGAAATCTCCAATTCACCAAAGGGGTACCCCTATCAGAAATCTTCGATTTCTCTAATATGGTTTCGAGAAATGTTTTGATAGTGAATACTAAAGAATATGCGAGGGTCATGGGCACAAAATTTGTAGCCCTATGTCTTAGGGTTCTATGTATAAAATTTCGTGCACATCCGAGGTGTGTAGAGGGCGATACAGTCAAAATACTGAGAGATGAACGAACATAAGGAAAAAACTTGCGAATATTGCCCTCAAAAAGGGGAATTTTTTTTGAAATGTTGACTTAAGGCACCGTTTCGACTCCAATATATTCATTTACCCATGAGATCTCTTGGGGGAAAATATCGAACGAGTTGAACACGAGGGTAATAAATTTCGGAGAAATTAGTGAAATCTCCAATTCACCAAAGGGGTACCCCAATCAGAAATCTTCGATTTCTCTTATATGGTTTCGAGCAATGTTTTGATAGTGAATACTAAAGAATATGCGAGGGTCATGGGCACAAAATTTGTAGCCCTATGTCTTAGGGTTCTATGTATAAAATTTCGTGCACATCCGAGGTGTGTAGAGGGCGATACAGTCAAATTTCTGAGAGATGAACGAACATAAGGAAAAAACTTGCGAAAATTGCCCTCAAAAAGGGGAATTTTTTTTGAAATGTTGACTTAAGGCACCGTTTCGACTCCAATATATTCATTTACCCATGAGATCTCTTGGGGAAAAATATCGAACGAGTTGAACACGAGGGTAATAAATTTCGGAGAAATTAGTGAAATCTCCAATTCACCGAAGGGGTACCCCAATCAGAAATCTTCGATTTCTCTTATATGGTTTCGAGCAATGTTTTGATAGTGAATACTAAAGAATATGCGAGGGTCATGGGCACAAAATTTGTAGCCCTATGTCTTAGGGTTCTATGTATAAAATTTCGTGCACATCCGAGGTGTGTAGAGGGCGATACAGTCAAAATACTGAGACATGAACGAACATAAGGAAAAAACTTGCGAAAATTGCCCTCAAAAAGGGGAATTTTTTTTGAAATGTTGACTTAAGGCACCGTTTCGACTCCAATATATTCATTTACCCATGAGATCTCTTGGGGGAAAATATCGAACGAGTTGAACACGAGGGTAATAAATTTCGGAGAAATTAGTGAAATCTCCAATTCACCAAAGGGGTACCCCAATCAGAAATCTTCGATTTCTCTTATATGGTTTCGAGCAATGTTTTGATAGTGAATACTAAAGAATATGCGAGGGTCATGGGCACAAAATTTGTAGCCCTATGTCTTAGGGTTCTATGTATAAAATTTCGTGCACATCCGAGGTGTGTAGAGGGCGATACAGTCAAATTTCTGAGAGATGAACGAACATAAGGAAAAAACTTGCGAAAATTGCCCTCAAAAAGGGGAATTTTTTTTGAAATGTTGACTTAAGGCACCGTTTCGACTCCAATATATTCATTTACCCATGAGATCTCTTGGGGAAAAATATCGAACGAGTTGAACACGAGGGTAATAAATTTCGGAGAAATTAGTGAAATCTCCAATTCACCGAAGGGGTACCCCAATCAGAAATCTTCGATTTCTCTTATATGGTTTCGAGCAATGTTTTGATAGTGAATACTAAAGAATATGCGAGGGTCATGGGCACAAAATTTGTAGCCCTATGTCTTAGGGTTCTATGTATAAAATTTCGTGCACATCCGAGGTGTGTAGAGGGCGATACAGTCAAAATACTGAGACATGAACGAACATAAGGAAAAAACTTGCGAAAATTGCCCTCAAAAAGGGGAATTTTTTTTGAAATGTTGACTTAAGGCACCGTTTCGACTCCAATATATTCATTTACCCATGAGATCTCTTGGGGAAAAATATCAAACTAGTTGAACACGAGGGTAATACATTTCGGAGAAATTAGTGAAATCTCCAATTCACCAAAGGGGTACCCCTATCAGAAATCTTCGATTTCTCTAATATGGTTTTGAGCAATGTTTTGATAGTGAATACTAAAGAATATGCGAGGGTCATGGGCACAAAATTTGTAGCCCTATGTCTTAGGGTTCTATGTATAAAATTTCGTGCACATGCGAGGTGTGTAGAGGGCGATACAGTCAAAATACTGAGAGATGAACGAACATAAGGAAAAAACTTGCGAAAATTGCCCTCAAAAAGGGGAATTTTTTTTGAAATGTTGACTTAAGGCACCGTTTCGACTCCAATATATTCATTTACCCATGAGATCTCTTGGGGAAAAATATCGAACGAGTTGAACACGAGGGTAATAAATTTCGGAGAAATTAGTGAAATCTCCAATTCACCAAAGGGGTACCCCAATCAGAAATCTTCGATTTCTCTTATATGGTTTCGAGCAATGTTTTGATAGTGAATACTAAAGAATATGCGAGGGTCATGGGCACAAAATTTGTAGCCCTATGTCTTAGGGTTCTATGTATAAAATTTCGTGGACATGCGAGGTGTGTAGAGGACGATACAGTCAAAATACTGAGAGATGTACGAACATAAGGAAAAAACTTGCGAAAATTGCCTTCAAAAAGGGGAATTTTTTTTGAAATGTTGACTTAAGGCACCGTTTCGACTCCAATATATTCATTTACCCATGAGATCTCTTGGGGAAAAATATCGAACGAGTTGAACACGAGGGTAATAAATTTCGGAGAAATTAGTGAAATCTCCAA
This sequence comes from Humulus lupulus, assembly GCF_963169125.1. NCBI lineage: Eukaryota > Viridiplantae > Streptophyta > Magnoliopsida > Rosales > Cannabaceae > Humulus > Humulus lupulus. The sequence continues at coordinate 2,619,835 of NC_084793.1, forward strand.
TTCACCGAAGGGGTACCCCAATCAGAAATCTTCGATTTCTCTTATATGGTTTCGAGCAATGTTTTGATAGTGAATACTAAAGAATATGCGAGGGTCATGGGCACAAAATTTGTAGCCCTATGTCTTAGGGTTCTATGTATAAAATTTCGTGCACATCCGAGGTGTGTAGAGGGCGATACAGTCAAAATACTGAGACATGAACGAACATAAGGAAAAAACTTGCGAAAATTGCCCTCAAAAAGGGGAATTTTTTTTGAAATGTTGACTTAAGGCACCGTTTCGACTCCAATATATTCATTTACCCATGAGATCTCTTGGGGAAAAATATCAAACTAGTTGAACACGAGGGTAATACATTTCGGAGAAATTAGTGAAATCTCCAATTCACCAAAGGGGTACCCCTATCAGAAATCTTCGATTTCTCTAATATGGTTTTGAGCAATGTTTTGATAGTGAATACTAAAGAATATGCGAGGGTCATGGGCACAAAATTTGTAGCCCTATGTCTTAGGGTTCTATGTATAAAATTTCGTGCACATCCGAGGTGTGTAGAGGGCGATACAGTCAAATTTCTTAGAGATGAACGAACATAAGGAAAAAACTTGCGAAAATTGCCCTCAAAAAGGGGAATTTTTTTTGAAATGTTGACTTAAGGCTCCGTTTCGACTCCAATATATTCATTTACCCGTGAGATCTCTTGGGGAAAAATATCGAACTAGTTGAACACGAGGGTAATACATTTCGGAGAAATTAGTGAAATCTCCAATTCACCAAAGGGGTACCCCTATCAGAAATCTTCGATTTCTCTAATATGGTTTCGAGAAATGTTTTGATAGTGAATACTAAAGAATATGCGAGGGTCATGGGCACAAAATTTGTAGCCCTATGTCTTAGGGTTCTATGTATAAAATTTCGTGCACATCCGAGGTGTGTAGAGGGCGATACAGTCAAAATACTGAGACATGAACGAACATAAGGAAAAAACTTGCGAAAATTGCCCTCAAAAAGGGGAATTTTTTTTGAAATGTTGACTTAAGGCACCGTTTTGACTCCAATATATTCATTTACCCATGAGATCTCTTGGGGAAAAATATCGAACTAGTTGAACACGAGGGTAATACATTTCGGAGAAATTAGTGAAATCTCCAATTCACCAAAGGGGTACCCCTATCAGAAATCTTCGATTTCTCTAATATGGTTTCGAGCAATGTTTTGATAGTGAATACTAAAGAATATGCGAGGGTCATGGGCACAAAATTTGTAGCCCTATGTCTTAGGGTTCTATGTATAAAATTTCGTGCACATGCGAGGTGTGTAGAGGGCGATACAGTCAAAATACTGAGAGATGAACGAACATAAGGAAAAAACTTGCGAAAATTGCCCTCAAAAAGGGGAATTTTTTTTGAAATGTTGACTTAAGGCACCGTTTCGACTCCAATATATTCATTTACCCATGAGATCTCTTGGGGAAAAATATCGAACGAGTTGAACACGGGGGTAATAAATTTCGGAGAAATTAGTGAAATCTCCAATTCACCAAAGGGGTACCCCAATCAGAAATCTTCGATTTCTCTTATATGGTTTCGAGCAATGTTTTGATAGTGAATACTAAAGAATATGCGAGGGTCATGGGCACAAAATTTGTAGCCCTATGTCTTAGGGTTCTATGTATAAAATTTCGTGCACATCCGAGGTGTGTAGAGGGCGATACAGTCAAAATACTGAGACATGAACGAACATAAGGAAAAAACTTGCGAAAATTGCCCTCAAAAAGGGGAATATTTTTTGAAATGTTGACTTAAGGCACCGTTTCGACTCCAATATATTCATTTACCCATGAGATCTCTTGGGGAAAAATATCGAACTAGTTGAACACGAGGGTAATACATTTCGGAGAAATTAGTGAAATCTCCAATTCACCAAAGGGGTACCCCTATCAGAAATCTTCGATTTCTCTAATATGGTTTCGAGCAATGTTTTGATAGTGAATACTAAAGAATATGCGAGGGTCATGGGCACAAAATTTGTAGCCCTATGTCTTAGGGTTCTATGTATAAAATTTCGTGGACATGCGAGGTGTGTAGAGGACGATACAGTCAAAATACTGAGAGATGTACGAACATAAGGAAAAAACTTGCGAAAATTGCCTTCAAAAAGGGGAATTTTTTTTGAAATGTTGACTTAAGGCTCCGTTTCGACTCCAATATATTCATTTACCCATGAGATCTCTTGGGGAAAAATATCGAACGAGTTGAACACGAGGGTAATACATTTCGGTGAAATTAGTGAAATCTCCTATTCACCAAAGGGGTACCCCTTTCAGAAATCTTCGATTTTTCTAATATGGTTTCGAGCAATATTTTGATAGTGAATACTAAAGAATATGCGAGGGTCATGGGCACAAATTTTTTAGCCCTATGTCTTAGGGTTCTATGTATAAAATTTCGTGCACATCCGAGGTGTGTAGAGGGCGATACAGTCAAATTTCTGAGAGATGAACGAACATAAGGAAAAAACTTGCGAAAATTGCCCTCAAAAAGGGGAATTTCTTTTGAAATGTTGACTTAAGTCTCCGTTTCCACTCCAATATATTCATTTACCCATGAGATCTCTTGGGGAAAAATATCGAACTAGTTGAACACGAGGGTAATACATTTCGGAGAAATTAGTGAAATCTCCAATTCACCAAAGGGGTACCCCTTTCAGAAATCTTCGAGTTCTCTAATATGGTTTCGAGCAATGTTTTGATAGTGAATACTAAAGAATATGCGAGGGTCATGGGCACAAAATTTGTAGCCCTATGTCTTAGGGTTCTATGTATAAAATTTCGTGCACATGCGAGGTGTGTAGAGGGCGATACAGTCAAAATACTGAGACATGAACGAACATAAGGAAAAAACTTGCGAAAATTGCCCTCAAAAAGGGGAATTTTTTTTGAAATGTTGTCTTAAGGCTCTGTTTCGACTCCAATATATTCATTTACCCATGAGATCTCTTGGGGAAAAATATCGAACGAGTTGAACACGAGGGAAATACATTTCGGAGAAATTAGTGAAATCTCCAATTCACCAAAGGGGTACCCCTTTCAGAAATCTTCGATTTCTCTTATATGGTTTCGAGCAATGTTTTGATAGTGAATTCTAAAGAATATGCGAGGGTCATGGGCACAAAATTTGTAGCCCTATGTGTTAGGGTTCTATGTATAAAATTTCGTGCACATCCGAGGTGTGTAGAGGGCGATACAGTCAAAATACTGAGAGATGAACGAACATAAGGAAAAAACTTGCGAAAATTGCCCTCAAAAAGGGGAATTTCTTTTGAAATGTTGACTTAAGTCTCCGTTTCCACTCCAATATATTCATTTACCCATGAGATCTCTTGGGGAAAAATATCGAACTAGTTGAACACGAGGGTAATACATTTCGGAGAAATTAGTGAAATCTCCAATTCACCAAAGGGGTACCCCTTTCAGAAATCTTCGATTTCTCTTATATGGTTTCGAGCAATGTTTTGATAGTGAATTCTAAAGAATATGCGAGGGTCATGGGCACAAAATTTGTAGCCCTATGTCTTAGGGTTCTATGTATAAAATTTCGTGGACATGCGAGGTGTGTAGAGGCCGATACAGTCAAAATACTGAGAGATGTACGAACATAAGGAAAAAACTTGCGAAAATTGCCTTCAAAAAGGGGAATTTTTTTTGAAATGTTGACTTAAGGCTCCGTTTCGACTCCAATATATTCATTTACCCATGAGATCTCTTGGGGAAAAATATCGAACGAGTTGAACACGAGGGTAATACATTTCGGTGAAATTAGTGAAATCTCCTATTCACCAAAGGGGTACCCCTTTCAGAAATCTTCGATTTTTCTAATATGGTTTCGAGCAATATTTTGATAGTGAATACTAAAGAATATGCGAGGGTCATGGGCACAAATTTTTTAGCCCTATGTCTTAGGGTTCTATGTATAAAATTTCGTGCACATCCGAGGTGTGTAGAGGGCGATACAGTCAAATTTCTGAGAGATGAACGAACATAAGGAAAAAACTTGCGAAAATTGCCCTCAAAAAGGGGAATTTCTTTTGAAATGTTGACTTAAGTCTCCGTTTCCACTCCAATATATTCATTTACCCATGAGATCTCTTGGGGAAAAATATCGAACTAGTTGAACACGAGGGTAATACATTTCGGAGAAATTAGTGAAATCTCCAATTCACCAAAGGGGTACCCCTTTCAGAAATCTTCGAGTTCTCTAATATGGTTTCGAGCAATGTTTTGATAGTGAATACTAAAGAATATGCGAGGGTCATGGGCACAAAATTTGTAGCCCTATGTCTTAGGGTTCTATGTATAAAATTTCGTGCACATGCGAGGTGTGTAGAGGGCGATACAGTCAAAATACTGAGACATGAACGAACATAAGGAAAAAACTTGCGAAAATTGCCCTCAAAAAGGGGAATTTTTTTTGAAATGTTGTCTTAAGGCTCTGTTTCGACTCCAATATATTCATTTACCCATGAGATCTCTTGGGGAAAAATATCGAACGAGTTGAACACGAGGGAAATACATTTCGGAGAAATTAGTGAAATCTCCAATTCACCAAAGGGGTACCCCTTTCAGAAATCTTCGATTTCTCTTATATGGTTTCGAGCAATGTTTTGATAGTGAATTCTAAAGAATATGCGAGGGTCATGGGCACAAAATTTGTAGCCCTATGTGTTAGGGTTCTATGTATAAAATTTCGTGCACATCCGAGGTGTGTAGAGGGCGATACAGTCAAAATACTGAGAGATGAACGAACATAAGGAAAAAACTTGCGAAAATTGCCCTCAAAAAGGGGAATTTCTTTTGAAATGTTGACTTAAGTCTCCGTTTCCACTCCAATATATTCATTTACCCATGAGATCTCTTGGGGAAAAATATCGAACTAGTTGAACACGAGGGTAATACATTTCGGAGAAATTAGTGAAATCTCCAATTCACCAAAGGGGTACCCCTTTCAGAAATCTTCGATTTCTCTTATATGGTTTCGAGCAATGTTTTGATAGTGAATTCTAAAGAATATGCGAGGGTCATGGGCACAAAATTTGTAGCCCTATGTCTTAGGGTTCTATGTATAAAATTTCGTGGACATGCGAGGTGTGTAGAGGCCGATACAGTCAAAATACTGAGAGATGTACGAACATAAGGAAAAAACTTGCGAAAATTGCCTTCAAAAAGGGGAATTTTTTTTGAAATGTTGACTTAAGGCTCCGTTTCGACTCCAATATATTCATTTACCCATGAGATCTCTTGGGGAAAAATATCGAACGAGTTGAACACGAGGGTAATACATTTCGGTGAAATTAGTGAAATCTCCTATTCACCAAAGGGGTACCCCTTTCAGAAATCTTCGATTTTTCTAATATGGTTTCGAGCAATATTTTGATAGTGAATACTAAAGAATATGCGAGGGTCATGGGCACAAATTTTTTAGCCCTATGTCTTAGGGTTCTATGTATAAAATTTCGTGCACATCCGAGGTGTGTAGAGGGCGATACAGTCAAATTTCTGAGAGATGAACGAACATAAGGAAAAAACTTGCGAAAATTGCCCTCAAAAAGGGGAATTTTTTTTGAAATGTTGACTTAAGGCTCCGTTTCGACTCCAATATATTCATTTACCCGTGAGATCTCTTGGGGAAAAATATCGAACTAGTTGAACACGAGGGTAATACATTTCGGAGAAATTAGTGAAATCTCCAATTCACCAAAGGGGTACCCCTATCAGAAATCTTCGATTTCTCTAATATGGTTTCGAGCAATGTTTTGATAGTGAATACTAAAGAATATGCGAGGGTCATGGGCACAAAATTTGTAGCCCTATGTGTTAGGGTTCTATGTATAAAATTTCGTGCACATCCTAGGTGTGTAGAGGGCGATACAGTTAAAATACTGAGAGATGAACGAACATAAGGAAAAAACTTGCGAAAATTGCTCTCAAAAAGGGGAATTTTTTTTGAAATGTTGACTTAAGGCTCCGTTTCGACTCCAATATATTCATTTACCCATGAGATCTCTTGGGGAAAAATATCGAACGAGTTGAACACGAGGGTAATAAATTTCGGAGAAATTAGTGAAATCTCCAATTCACCAAAGGGGTACCCCTATCAGAAATCTTCGATTTCTCTTATATGGTTTCGAGCAATGTTTTGATAGTGAATACTAAAGAATATGCGAGGGTCATGGGCACAAAATTTGTAGCCCTATGTCTTAGGGATCTATGTATAAAATTTCGTGCACATCCGAGGTGTGTAGAGGGCGATACAGTCAAAATACTGAGACATGAACGAACATAAGGAAAAAACTTGCGAAAATTGCCTTCAAAAAGGGGAATTTTTTTTGAAATGTTGTCTTAAGGCTCTGTTTCGACTCCAATATATTCATTTACCCATGAGATCTCTTGGGGAAAAATATCGAACTAGTTGAACACGAGGGTAATACATTTCGGAGAAATTAGTGAAATCTCCAATTCACCAAAGGGGTACCCCTATCAGAAATCTTCGATTTCTCTAATATGGTTTCGAGCAATGTTTTGATAGTGAATACTAAAGAATATGCGAGGGTCATGGGCACAAAATTTGTAGCCCTATGTGTTAGGGTTCTATGTATAAAATTTCGTGCACATCCGAGGTGTGTAGAGGGCGATACAGTTAAAATACTGAGAGATGAACGAACATAAGGAAAAAACTTGCGAAAATTGCTCTCAAAAAGGGGAATTTTTTTTGAAATGTTGACTTAAGGCACCGTTTCGACTCCAATATATTCATTTACCCATGAGATCTCTTGGGGAAAAATATCGAACTAGTTGAACACGAGGGTAATACATTTCGGAGAAATTAGTGAAATCTCCAATTCACCAAAGGGGTACCCCTTTCAGAAATCTTCGATTTCTCTAATATGGTTTCGAGCAATGTTTTGATAGTGAATACTAAAGAATATGCGAGGGTCATGGGCACAAAATTTGTAGCCCTATGTGTTAGGGTTCTATGTATAAAATTTCGTGCACATCCGAGGTGTGTAGAGGGCGATACAGTTAAAATACTGAGAGATGAACGAACATAAGGAAAAAACTTGCGAAAATTGCTCTCAAAAAGGGGAATTTTTTTTGAAATGTTGACTTAAGGCTCCGTTTCGACTCCAATATATTCATTTACCCGTGAGATCTCTTGGGGAAAAATATCGAACTAGTTGAACATGAGGGTAATACATTTCGGAGAAATTAGTGAAATCTCGAATTCACCAAAGGGGTACGCCTATCAGAAATCATCGATTTCTCTAATATGGTTTCGAGCAATGTTTTGATAGTGAATACTAAAGAATATGCGAGGGTCATGGGCACAAAATTTGTAGCCCTATGTCTTAGGGTTCTATGTATAAAATTTCGTGCCCATCCGAGGTGTGTAGAGGGCGATACAGTCAAAATACTGAGAGATGAACGAACATAAGGAAAAAACTTGCGAAAATTGCCCTCAAAAAGGGGAATTTTTTTTGAAATGTTGTCTTAAGGCTCTGTTTCGACTCCAATATATTCATTTACCCATGAGATCTCTTGGGGAAAAATATCGAACGAGTTGAACACGAGGGTAATACATTTCGGAGAAATTAGTGAAATCTCCAATTCACCAAAGTGGTACCCCTTTCAGAAATCTTCGATTTCTCTTATATGGTTTCGAGCAATGTTTTGATAGTGAATTCTAAAGAATATGCGAGGGTCATGGGCACAAAATTTGTAGCCCTATGTCTTAGGGTTCTATGTATAAAATTTCGTGCACATGCGAGGTGTGTAGAGGGCGATACAGTTAAAATACTGAGAGATGAACGAACATAAGGAAAAAACTTGCGAAAATTTCTCTCAAAAAGGGGAATTTTTTTTGAAATGTTGACTTAAGGCTCCGTTTCGACTCCAATATATTCATTTACCCGTGAGATCTCTTGGGGAAAAATATCGAACTAGTTGAACACGAGGGTAATACATTTCGGAGAAATTAGTGAAATCTCCAATTCACCAAAGGGGTACCCCTATCAGAAATCTTCGATTTCTCTTATATGGTTTCGAGCAATGTTTTGATAGTGAATACTAAAGAATATGCAAGGGTCATGGGCACAAAATTTGTAGCCCTATGTCTTAGGGTTCTATGTATAAAATTTCGTGCACATCCGAGGTGTGTAGAGGGCGATACAGTCAAAATACTGAGACATGAACGAACATAAGGAAAAAACTTGCGAAAATTGCCCTCAAAAAGGGGAATTTTTTTTGAAATGTTGACTTAAGGCACCGTTTCGACTCCAATATATTCATTTACCCATGAGATCTCTTGGGGAAAAATATCGAACTAGTTGAACACGAGGGTAATACATTTCGGAGAAATTAGTGAAATCTCCAATTCACCAAAGGGGTACCCCTTTCAGAAATCTTCGATTTCTCTAATATGGTTTCGAGCAATGTTTTGATAGTGAATACTAAAGAATATGCGAGGGTCATGGGCACAAAATTTGTAGCCCTATGTCTTAGGGTTCTATGTATAAAATTTCGTGGACATGCGAGGTGTGTAGAGGGCGATACAGTCAAAATACTGAGAGAAGTACGAACATAAGGAAAAAACTTGCGAAAATTGCCCTCAAAAAGGGGAATTTTTTTTGAAATGTTGACTTAAGGCTCCGTTTCGACTCCAATATATTCATTTACCCATGAGATCTCTTGGGGAAAAATATCGAACTAGTTGAACACGAGGGTAATACATTTCGGAGAAATTAGTGAAATCTCCAATTCACCAAAGGGGTACCCCAATCAGAAATCTTCGATTTCTCTTATATGGTTTCGAGCAATGTTTTGATAGTTAATACTAAAGAATATGCGAGGGTCATGGGCACAAAATTTGTAGCCCTATGTCTTAGGGTTCTATGTATAAAATCTCGTGCACATCCGAGGTGTGTAGAGGGCGATACAGTCAAAATACTGAGAGATGAACGAACATAAGGAAAAAACTTGCGAAAATTGCCCTCAAAAAGGGGAATTTCTTTTGAAATGTTGACTTAAATCTCCGTTTCCACTCCAATATATTCATTTACCCATGAGATCTCTTGGGGAAAAATATCGAACTAGTTGAACACGAGGGTAATACATTTCGGAGAAATTAGTGAAATCTCCAATTCACCAAAGGGGTACCCCTTTCAGAAATCTTTGATTTCTCTTATATGGTTTCGAGCAATGTTTTGATAGTGAATTCTAAAGAATATGCGAGGGTAATGGGCACAAAATTTGTAACCCTATGTCTTAGGGTTCTATGTATAAAATTTCGTGCGCATGCGAGGTGTGTAGAGGGCGATACAGTCAAAATACTGAGAGATGAACGAACATAAGGAAAAAACTTGCGAAAATTGCCCTCAAAAAGGGGAATTTTTTTTGAAATGTTGACTTAAGGCTCTGTTTCGACTCCAATATATTCATTTACCCATGAGATCTCTTGGGGAAAAATATCGAACGAGTTGAACACGAGGGTAATACATTTCGGAGAAATTAGTGAAATCTCCTATTCACCAAAGGGGTACCCCTTTCAGAAATCTTCGATTTCTCTAATATGGTTTCGAGCAATGTTTTGATAGTGAATACTAAGAAATATGCGAGGGTCATGGGCACAAAATTTGTAGCCCTATGTCTTAGGGTTCTATGTATAAAATTTCGTGGACATGCGAGGTGTGTAGAGGGCGATACAGTCAAAATACTGAGACATGAACGAACATAAGGAAAAAACTTGCGAAAATTGCCCTCAAAAAGGGGAATTTTTTTTGAAATGTTGACTTAAGGCTCCGTTTCGACTCCAATATATTCATTTACCCATGAGATCTCTTGGGGAAAAATATCGAACTAGTTGAACACGAGGGTAATACATTTCGGAGAAATTAGTGAAATCTCCAATTCACCAAAGGGGTACCCCAATCAGAAATCTTCGATTTCTCTTATATGGTTTCGAGCAATGTTTTGATAGTTAATACTAAAGAATAGGCGAGGGTCATGGGCACAAAATTTGTAGCCCTATGTCTTAGGGTTCTATGTATAAAATCTCGTGCACATCCGAGGTGTGTAGAGGGCGATACAGTAAAAATACTGAGAGATGAACGAACATAAGGAAAAAAGTTGCGAAAATTGCCCTCAAAAAGGGGAATTTCTTTTGAAATGTTGACTTAAGTCTCCGTTTCCACTCCAATATATTCATTTACCCATGAGATCTCTTGGGGAAAAATATCGAACTAGTTGAACACGAGGGTAATACATTTCGGAGAAATTAGTGAAATCTCCAATTCACCAAAGGGGTACCCCTTTCAGAAATCTTTGATTTCTCTTATATGGTTTCGAGCAATGTTTTGATAGTGAATTCTAAAGAATATGCGAGGGTAATGGGCACAAAATTTGTAGCCCTATGTCTTAGGGTTCTATGTATAAAATTTCGTGCGCATGCGAGGTGTGTAGAGGGCGATACAGTCAAAATACTGAGAGATGAACGAACATAAGGAAAAAACTTGCGAAAATTGCCCTCAAAAAGGGGAATTTTTTTTGAAATGTTGACTTAAGGCTCCGTTTCGACTCCAATATATTCATTTACCCATGAGATCTCTTGGGGAAAAATATCGAACGAGTTGAACACGAGGGTAATACATTTCGGAGAAATTAGTGAAATCTCCTATTCACCAAAGGGGTACCCCTTTCATAAATCTTCGATTTTTCTTATATGGATTCGAGCAATATTTTGATATTGAATAATAAAGAATATGCGAGGGTCATGGGCACAAATTTTTTAGCCCTATGTCTTAGGGTTCTATGTATAAAATTTCGTGCACATTCAAGGTGTGTAGAGGGCGATACAGTCAAATTTCTGAGAGATGAACGAACATAAGGAAAAAACTTGCGAAAATTGCCCTCAAAAAGGGGAATTTTTTTTGAAATGTTGACTTAAGGCTCCGTTTCCACTCCAATATATTCATTTACCCATGAGATCTCTTGGGGAAAAATATCGAACTAGTTGAACACGAGGGTAATACATTTCGGAGAAATTAGTGAAATCTCCAATTCTCCAAAGGGGTACCCCTATCAGAAATCTTCGATTTCTCTAATATGGTTCGAGCAATGTTTTGATAGTGAATACTAAAGAATATACGAGGGTCATGGGCACAAATTTTTTAGCCCTATGTCTTAGGGTTCTATGTATAAAATTTCGTGCACATCCGAGGTGTGTAGAGGGCGATACAGTCAAAATACTGAGAGATGAACGAACATAAGGAAAAAACTTGCGAAAATTGCCCTCAAAAAGGGGAATTTTTTTTGAAATGTTGTCTTAAGGCTCTGTTTCGACTCCAATATATTCATTTACCCATGAGATCTCTTGGGGAAAAATATCGAACGAGTTGAACACGAGGGTAATACATTTCGGAGAAATTAGTGAAATCTCCAATTCACCAAAGGGGTACCCCTGTCAGAAATCTTCGATTTCTCTTATATGGTTTCGAGCAATGTTTCGATAGTGAATTCTAAAGAATATGCGAGGGTCATGGGCACAAAATTTGTAGCCCTATGTCTTAGGGTTCTATGTATAAAATTTCGTGCACATGCGAGGTGTGTAGAGGGCGATACAGTCAAAATACTGAGACATGAACGAACATAAGGAAAAAACTTGCGAAAATTGCCCTCAAAAAGGGGAATTTTTTTTGAAATGTTGTCTTAAGGCTCTGTTTCGACTCCAATATATTCATTTACCCATGAGATCTCTTGGGGAAAAATATCGAACTAGTTGAACACGAGGGTAATACATTTCGGAGAAATTAGTGAAATCTCCAATTCACCAAAGGGGTACCCCTTTCAGAAATCTTCGATTTCTCTTATATGGTTTCGAGCAATGTTTTGATAGTGAATTCTAAAGAATATGCGAGGGTCATGGGCACAAAATTTGTAGCCCTATGTCTTAGGGTTCTATGTATAAAATCTCGTGCACATCCGAGGTGTGTAGAGGGCGATACAGTAAAAATACTGAGAGATGAACGAACATAAGGAAAAAAGTTGCGAAAATTGCCCTCAAAAAGGGGAATTTCTTTTGAAATGTTGACTTAAGTCTCCGTTTCCACTCCAATATATTCATTTACCCATGAGATCTCTTGGGGAAAAATATCGAACTAGTTGAACACGAGGGTAATACATTTCGGAGAAATTAGTGAAATCTCCAATTCACCAAAGGGGTACCCCTTTCAGAAATCTTTGATTTCTCTTATATGGTTTCGAGCAATGTTTTGATAGTGAATTCTAAAGAATATGCGAGGGTAATGGGCACAAAATTTGTAGCCCTATGTCTTAGGGTTCTATGTATAAAATTTCGTGCGCATGCGAGGTGTGTAGAGGGCGATACAGTCAAAATACTGAGAGATGAACGAACATAAGGAAAAAACTTGCGAAAATTGCCCTCAAAAAGGGGAATTTTTTTTGAAATGTTGACTTAAGGCTCCGTTTCGACTCCAATATATTCATTTACCCATGAGATCTCTTGGGGAAAAATATCGAACGAGTTGAACACGAGGGTAATACATTTCGGAGAAATTAGTGAAATCTCCTATTCACCAAAGGGGTACCCCTTTCATAAATCTTCGATTTTTCTTATATGGATTCGAGCAATATTTTGATATTGAATAATAAAGAATATGCGAGGGTCATGGGCACAAATTTTTTAGCCCTATGTCTTAGGGTTCTATGTATAAAATTTCGTGCACATTCAAGGTGTGTAGAGGGCGATACAGTCAAATTTCTGAGAGATGAACGAACATAAGGAAAAAACTTGCGAAAATTGCCCTCAAAAAGGGGAATTTTTTTTGAAATGTTGACTTAAGGCTCCGTTTCCACTCCAATATATTCATTTACCCATGAGATCTCTTGGGGAAAAATATCGAACTAGTTGAACACGAGGGTAATACATTTCGGAGAAATTAGTGAAATCTCCAATTCTCCAAAGGGGTACCCCTATCAGAAATCTTCGATTTCTCTAATATGGTTCGAGCAATGTTTTGATAGTGAATACTAAAGAATATGCAAGGGTCATGGGCACAAATTTTTTAGCCCTATGTCTTAGGGTTCTATGTATAAAATTTCGTGCACATCCGAGGTGTGTAGAGGGCGATACAGTCAAAATACTGAGAGATGAACGAACATAAGGAAAAAACTTGCGAAAATTGCCCTCAAAAAGGGGAATTTTTTTTGAAATGTTGTCTTAAGGCTCTGTTTCGACTCCAATATATTCATTTACCCATGAGATCTCTTGGGGAAAAATATCGAACGAGTTGAACACGAGGGTAATACATTTCGGAGAAATTAGTGAAATCTCCAATTCACCAAAGGGGTACCCTGTCAGAAATCTTCGATTTCTCTTATATGGTTTCGAGCAATGTTTTGATAGTGAATTCTAAAGAATATGCGAGGGTCATGGGCACAAAATTTGTAGCCCTATGTCTTAGGGTTCTATGTATAAAATTTCGTGCACATGCGAGGTGTGTAGAGGGCGATACAGTCAAAATACTGAGACATGAACGAACATAAGGAAAAAACTTGCGAAAATTGCCCTCAAAAAGGGGAATTTTTTTTGAAATGTTGTCTTAAGGCTCTGTTTCGACTCCAATATATTCATTTACCCATGAGATCTCTTGGGGAAAAATATCGAACTAGTTGAACACGAGGGTAATACATTTCGGAGAAATTAGTGAAATCTCCAATTCACCAAAGGGGTACCCCTTTCAGAAATCTTCGATTTCTCTTATATGGTTTCGAGCAATGTTTTGATAGTGAATTCTAAAGAATATGCGAGGGTCATGGGCACAAAATTTGTAGCCCTATGTCTTAGGGTTCTATGTATAAAATTTCGTGCACATGCGAGCTGTGTAGAGGGCGATACAGTCAAAATACTGAGAGATGAACGAACATAAGGAACAAAACTTGCGAAAATTGCTCTCAAAAAGGGGAATTTTTTTTGAAATGTTGACTTAAGGCTCCGTTTCGACTCCAATATATTCATTTACCCATGAGATCTCTTGGGGAAAAATATCGAACGAGTTGAACACGAGGGTAATAAATTTCGGAGAAATTAGTGAAATCTCCAATTCACCAAAGGGGTACCCCTTTCAGAAATCTTCGATTTCTCTTATATGGTTTCGAGTAATGTTTTGATAGTGAATTCTAAAGAATATGCGAGGGTCATGGGCACAAAATTTGTAGCCCTATGTCTTAGGGTTCTATGTATAAAATTTCGTGCACATGCGAGGTGTGTAGAGGGCGATACAGTTAAAATACTGAGAGATGAACGAACATAAGGAACAAAACTTGCGAAAATTGCTCTCAAAAAGGGGAATTTTTTTTGAAATGTTGACTTAAGGCTCCGTTTCGACTCCAATATATTCATTTACCCATGAGATCTCTTGGGGAAAAATATCGAATGAGTTGAACACGAGGGTAATAAATTTCGGAGAAATTAGTGAAATCTCCAATTCACCAAAGGGGTACCCCTATCAGAAATCTTCGATTTCTCTTATATGGTTTCGAGCAATGTTTTGATAGTGAATACTAAAGAATATGCGAGGGTCATGGGCACAAATTTTTTAGCCCTATGTCTTAGGGTTGTATGTATAAAATTTCGTGCACATCCGAGGTGTGTAGAGGGCGATACAGTCAAATTTCTGAGAGATGAACGAACATAAGGAAAAAACTTGCGAAAATTGCCCTCAAAAAGGGGAATTTCTTTTGAAATGTTGACTTAAGTCTCCGTTTCCACTCCAATATATTCATTTACCCATGAGATCTCTTGGGGAAAAATATCGAACTAGTTGAACACGAGGGTAATAAATTTCGGAGAAATTAGTGAAATCTCCAATTCACCAAAGGGGTACCCCTTTCAGAAATCTTCGAGTTCTCTAATATGGTTTCGAGCAATGTTTTGATAGTGAATACTAAAAAATATGCGAGGGTCATGGGCACAAAATTTGTAGCCCTATGTCTTAGGGTTCTATGTATAAAATTTTGTGCCTATACGAGGTGTGTAGAGGGCGATACAGTCAAAATACTGAGACATGAACGAACATAAGGAAAAAACTTGCGAAAATTGCCCTCAAAAAGGGGAATTTTTTTTGAAATGTTGTCTTAAGGCTCTGTTTCGACTCCAATATATTCATTTACCCATGAGATCTCTTGGGGAAAAATATCGAACGAGATGAACACGAGGGTAATACATTTCGGAGAAATTAGTGAAATCTCCAATTCACCAAAGGGGTACCCCTTTCAGAAATCTTCAATTTCTCTTATATGGTTTCGAGCAATGTTTTGATAGTGAATTCTAAAGAATATGCGAGGGTAATGGGCACAAAATTTGTAGCCCTATGTCTTAGGGTTCTATGTATAAAATTTCGTGCACATGCGAGGTGTGTAGAGGGCGATACAGTCAAAATACTGAGAGATGAACGAACATAAGGAAAAAACTTGCGAAAATTGCTCTCAAAAAGGGGAATTTTTTTTGAAATGTTGACTTAAGGCTCCGTTTCGACTCCAATATATTCATTTACCCGTGAGATCTCTTGGGGAAAAATATCGAACGAGTTGAACACGAGGGTAATAAATTTCGGAGAAATTAGTGAAATCTCCAATTCACCAAAGGGGTACCCCAATCAGAAATCTTCGATTTCTCTTATATGGTTTCGAGCAATGTTTTGATAGTGAATACTAAAGAATATGCGAGGGTCATGGGCACAAAATTTGTAGCCCTATGTCTTAGGGTTCTATGTATAAAATTTCGTGCACATCCGAGGTGTGTAGAGGGCGATACAGTCAAAATACTGAGACATGAACGAACATAAGGAAAAAACTTGCGAAAATTGCCCTCAAAAAGGGGAATTTTTTTTGAAATGTTGACTTAAGGCACCGTTTCGACTCCAATATATTCATTTACCCATGAGATCTCTTGGGGAAAAATATCGAACTAGTTGAACACGAGGGTAATACATTTCGGAGAAATTAGTGAAATCTCCAATTCACCAAAGGGGTACCCCTATCAGAAATCTTCGATTTCTCTAATATGGTTTCGAGCAATGTTTTGATAGTGAATACTAAAGAATATGCGAGGGTCATGGGCACAAAATTTGTAGCCCTATGTCTTAGGGTTCTATGTATAAAATTTCGTGCACATGCGAGGTGTGTAGAGGGCGATACAGTCAAAATACTGAGACATGAACGAACATAAGGAAAAAACTTGCGAAAATTGCCCTCAAAAAGGGGAATTTTTTTTGAAATGTTGACTTAAGGCACCGTTTCGACTCCAATATATTCATTTACCCATGAGATCTCTTGGGGAAAAATATCGAACGAGTTGAACACGAGGGTAATAAATTTCGGAGAAATTAGTGAAATCTCCAATTCACCAAAGGGGTACCCCTATCAGAAATCTTCGATTTCTCTTATATGGTTTCGAGCAATGTTTTGATAGTGAATACTAAAGAATATGCGAGGGTAATGGGCACAAAATTTGTAGCCCTATGTCTTAGGTTTCTATGTATAAAATTTCGTGCACATCTGAGGTGTGTAGAGGGCGATACAGTCAAAATACTGAGAGATGAACGAACATAAGGAAAAAACTTGCGAAAATTGCCCTCAAAAAGGGGAATTTTTTTTGAAATGTTGACTTAAGGCACCGTTTCGACTCCAATATATTCATTTACCCATGAGATCTCTTGGGGAAAAATATCGAACGAGTTGAACACGAGGGTAATAAATTTCGGAGAAATTAGTGAAATCTGCAATTCACCAAAGGGGTACCCCTATCAGAAATCTTCGATTTCTCTTATATGGTTTCGAGCTATGTTTTGATAGTGAATACTAAAGAATATGCAAGGGTCATGGGCACAAAATTTGTAGCCCTATGTCTTAGGGTTCTATGTATAAAATTTCGCGCACATGCGAGGTGTGTAGAGGGCGATACAGTCAAAATACTGAGACATGAACGAACATAAGGAAAAAACTTGCGAAAATTGCCCTCAAAAAGGGGAATTTTTTTTGAAATGTTGTCTTAAGGCTCTGTTTCGACTCCAATATATTCATTTACCCATGAGATCTCTTGGGGAAAAATATCGAACGAGTTGAACACGAGGGTAATACATTTCGGAGAAATTAGTGAAATCT
Source organism: Humulus lupulus (assembly GCF_963169125.1). NCBI lineage: Eukaryota > Viridiplantae > Streptophyta > Magnoliopsida > Rosales > Cannabaceae > Humulus > Humulus lupulus. The sequence goes on from NC_084793.1 coordinate 2,637,065, forward strand.
CCAATTCACCAAAGGGGTACCCCTGTCAGAAATCTTCGATTTCTCTTATATGGTTTCGAGCAATGTTTTGATAGTGAATTCTAAAGAATATGCGAGGGTCATGGGCACAAAATTTGTAGCCCTATGTCTTAGGGTTCTATGTATAAAATTTCGTGCACATGCGAGGTGTGTAGAGGGCGATACAGTCAAAATAATGAGAGATGAACGAACATAAGGAAAAAACTTGCGAAAATTGCTCTCAAAAAGGGGAATTTTTTTTGAAATGTTGACTTAAGGCTCCGTTTCGACTCCAATATATTCATTTACCCATGAGATCTCTTGGGGAAAAATATCGAACGAGTTGAACACGAGGGTAATAAATTTCGGAGAAATTAGTGAAATCTCCAATTCACCAAAGGGGTACCCCTATCAGAAATCTTCGATTTCTCTTATATGGTTTCGAGCAATGTTTTGATAGTGAATACTAAAGAATATGCGAGGGAAATGGGCACAAAATTTGTAGCCCTATGTCTTAGGTTTCTATGTATAAAATTTCGTGCACATCCGAGGTGTGTAGAGGGCGATACAGTCAAAATACTGAGAGATGAACGAACATAAGGAAAAAACTTGCGAAAATTGCCCTCAAAGAGGGGAATTTTTTTTGAAATGTTGTCTTAAGGCTCTGTTTCGACTCCAATATATTCATTTACCCATGAGATCTCTTGGGGAAAAATATCGAACGAGTTGAACACGAGGGTAATACATTTCGGAGAAATTAGTGAAATCTCCAATTCACCAAAGGGGTACCCCTGTCAGAAATCTTCGATTTCTCTTATATGGTTTCGAGCAATGTTTTGATAGTGAATTCTAAAGAATATGCGAGGGTCATGGGCACAAAATTTGTAGCCCTATGTCTTAGGGTTCTATGTATAAAATTTCGTGCACATGCGAGGTGTGTAGAGGGCGATACAGTCAAAATAATGAGAGATGAACGAACATAAGGAAAAAACTTGCGAAAATTGCTCTCAAAAAGGGGAATTTTTTTTGAAATGTTGACTTAAGGCTCCGTTTCGACTCCAATATATTCATTTACCCATGAGATCTCTTGGGGAAAAATATCGAACGAGTTGAACACGAGGGTAATAAATTTCGGAGAAATTAGTGAAATCTCCAATTCACCAAAGGGGTACCCCTATCAGAAATCTTCGATTTCTCTTATATGGTTTCGAGCAATCTTTTGATAGTGAATACTAAAGAATATGCAAGGGTCATGGGCACAAAATTTGTAGCCCTATGTCTTAGGGTTCTATGTATAAAATTTCGCGCACATGCGAGGTGTGTAGAGGGCGATACAGTCAAAATACTGAGACATGAACGAACATAAGGAAAAAACTTGCGAAAATTGCCCTCAAAAAGGGGAATTTTTTTTGAAATGTTGTCTTAAGGCTCTGTTTCGACTCCAATATATTCATTTACCCATGAGATCTCTTGGGGAAAAATATCGAACGAGTTGAACACGAGGGTAATACATTTCGGAGAAATTAGTGAAATCTCCAATTCACCAAAGGGGTACCCCTGTCAGAAATCTTCGATTTCTCTTATATGGTTTCGAACAATGTTTTGATAGTGAATTCTAAAGAATATGCGAGGGTCATGGGTACAAAATTTGTAGCCCTATGTCTTAGGGTTCTATGTATAAAATTTCGTGCACATGCGAGGTGTGTAGAGGGCGATACAGTCAAAATAATGAGAGATGAACGAACATAAGGAAAAAACTTGCGAAAATTGCTCTCAAAAAGGGGAATTTTTTTTGAAATGTTGACTTAAGGCTCCGTTTCGACTCCAATATATTCATTTACCCATGAGATCTCTTGGGGAAAAATATCGAACGAGTTGAACACGAGGGTAATAAATTTCGGAGAAATTAGTGAAATCTCCAATTCACCAAAGGGGTACCCCTGTCAGAAATCTTCGATTTCTCTTATATGGTTTCGAGCAATGTTTTGATAGTGAATTCTAAAGAATATGCGAGGGTCATGGGCACAAAATTTGTAGCCCTATGTCTTAGGGTTCTATGTATAAAATTTCGTGCACATGCGAGGTGTGTAGAGGGCGATACAGTCAAAATAATGAGAGATGAACGAACATAAGGAAAAAACTTGCGAAAATTGCACTCAAAAAGGGGAATTTTTTTTGAAATGTTGACTTAAGGCTCCGTTTTGACTCCAATATATTCATTTACCCATGAGATCTCTTGGGGAAAAATATCGAACGAGTTGAACACGAGGGTAATAAATTTCGGAGAAATTAGTGAAATCTCCAATTCACCAAAGGGGTACCCCTATCAGAAATCTTCGATTTCTCTTATATGGTTTCGAGCAATGTTTTGATAGTGAATACTAAAGAATATGCAAGGGTCATGGGCACAAAATTTGTAGCCCTATGTCTTAGGGTTCTATGTATAAAATTTCGCGCACATGCGAGGTGTGTAGAGGGCGATACAGTCAAAATACTGAGACATGAACGAACATAAGGAAAAAACTTGCGAAAATTGCCCTCAAAAAGGGGAATTTTTTTTGAAATGTTGTCTTAAGGCTCTGTTTCGACTCCAATATATTCATTTACCCATGAGATCTCTTGGGGAAAAATATCGAACGAGTTGAACACGAGGGTAATACATTTCGGAGAAATTACTGAAATCTCCAATTCACCAAAGGGGTACCCCTGTCAGAAATCTTCGATTTCTCTTATATGGTTTCGAGCAATGTTTTGATAGTGAATTCTAAAGAATATGCGAGGGTCATGGGTACAAAATTTGTAGCCCTATGTCTTAGGGTTCTATGTATAAAATTTCGTGCACATGCGAGGTGTGTAGAGGGCGATACAGTCAAAATAATGAGAGATGAACGAACATAAGGAAAAAACTTGCGAAAATTGCTCTCAAAAAGGGGAATTTTTTTTGAAATGTTGACTTAAGGCTCCGTTTCGACTCCAATATATTCATTTACCCATGAGATCTCTGGGGGAAAAATATCGAACGAGTTGAACACGAGGGTAATAAATTTCGGAGAAATTAGTGAAATCTCCAATTCACCAAAGGGGTACCCCGGTCAGAAATCTTCGATTTCTCTTATATGGTTTCGAGCAATGTTTTGATAGTGAATTCTAAAGAATATGCGAGGGTCATGGGCACAAAATTTGTAGCCCTATGTCTTAGGGTTCTATGTATAAAATTTCGTGCACATGCGAGGTGTGTAGAGGGCGATACAGTCAAAATAATGAGAGATGAACGAACATAAGGAAAAAACTTGCGAAAATTGCTCTCAAAAAGGGGAATTTTTTTTGAAATGTTGACTTAAGGCTCCGTTTCGACTCCAATATATTCATTTACCCATGAGATCTCTTGGGGAAAAATATCGAACGAGTTGAACACGAGGGTAATAAATTTCGGAGAAATTAGTGAAATCTCCAATTCACCAAAGGGGTACCCCTGTCAGAAATCTTCGATTTCTCTTATATGGTTTCGAGCAATGTTTTGATAGTGAATTCTAAAGAATATGCGAGGGTCATGGGCACAAAATTTGTAGCCCTATGTCTTAGGGTTCTATGTATAAAATTTCGTGCACATGCGAGGTGTGTAGAGGGCGATACAGTCAAAATAATGAGAGATGAACGAACATAAGGAAAAAACTTGCGAAAATTGCTCTCAAAAAGGGGAATTTTTTTTGAAATGTTGACTTAAGGCTCCGTTTCGACTCCAATATATTCATTTACCCATGAGATCTCTTGGGGAAAAATATCGAACGAGTTGAACACGAGGGTAATAAATTTCGGAGAAATTAGTGAAATCTCCAATTCACCAAAGGGGTACCCCTATCAGAAATCTTCGATTTCTCTTATATGGTTTCGAGCAATGTTTTGATAGTGAATACTAAAGAATATGCGAGGGAAATGGGCACAAAATTTGTAGCCCTATGTCTTAGGGTTCTATGTATAAAATTTCGTGCACATGCGAGGTGTGTAGAGGGCGATACAGTCAAAATAATGAGAGATGAACGAACATAAGGAAAAAACTTGCGAAAATTGCACTCAAAAAGGGGAATTTTTTTTGAAATGTTGACTTAAGGCTCCGTTTTGACTCCAATATATTCATTTACCCATGAGATCTCTTGGGGAAAAATATCGAACGAGTTGAACACGAGGGTAATAAATTTCGGAGAAATTAGTGAAATCTCCAATTCACCAAAGGGGTACCCCTATCAGAAATCTTCGATTTCTCTTATATGGTTTCGAGCAATGTTTTGATAGTGAATACTAAAGAATATGCAAGGGTCATGGGCACAAAATTTGTAGCCCTATGTCTTAGGGTTCTATGTATAAAATTTCGCGCACATGCGAGGTGTGTAGAGGGCGATACAGTCAAAATACTGAGACATGAACGAACATAAGGAAAAAACTTGCGAAAATTGCCCTCAAAAAGGGGAATTTTTTTTGAAATGTTGTCTTAAGGCTCTGTTTCGACTCCAATATATTCATTTACCCATGAGATCTCTTGGGGAAAAATATCGAACGAGTTGAACACGAGGGTAATACATTTCGGAGAAATTACTGAAATCTCCAATTCACCAAAGGGGTACCCCTGTCAGAAATCTTCGATTTCTCTTATATGGTTTCGAGCAATGTTTTGATAGTGAATTCTAAAGAATATGCGAGGGTCATGGGTACAAAATTTGTAGCCCTATGTCTTAGGGTTCTATGTATAAAATTTCGTGCACATGCGAGGTGTGTAGAGGGCGATACAGTCAAAATAATGAGAGATGAACGAACATAAGGAAAAAACTTGCGAAAATTGCTCTCAAAAAGGGGAATTTTTTTTGAAATGTTGACTTAAGGCTCCGTTTCGACTCCAATATATTCATTTACCCATGAGATCTCTGGGGGAAAAATATCGAACGAGTTGAACACGAGGGTAATAAATTTCGGAGAAATTAGTGAAATCTCCAATTCACCAAAGGGGTACCCCGGTCAGAAATCTTCGATTTCTCTTATATGGTTTCGAGCAATGTTTTGATAGTGAATTCTAAAGAATATGCGAGGGTCATGGGCACAAAATTTGTAGCCCTATGTCTTAGGGTTCTATGTATAAAATTTCGTGCACATGCGAGGTGTGTAGAGGGCGATACAGTCAAAATAATGAGAGATGAACGAACATAAGGAAAAAACTTGCGAAAATTGCTCTCAAAAAGGGGAATTTTTTTTGAAATGTTGACTTAAGGCTCCGTTTCGACTCCAATATATTCATTTACCCATGAGATCTCTTGGGGAAAAATATCGAACGAGTTGAACACGAGGGTAATAAATTTCGGAGAAATTAGTGAAATCTCCAATTCACCAAAGGGGTACCCCTGTCAGAAATCTTCGATTTCTCTTATATGGTTTCGAGCAATGTTTTGATAGTGAATTCTAAAGAATATGCGAGGGTCATGGGCACAAAATTTGTAGCCCTATGTCTTAGGGTTCTATGTATAAAATTTCGTGCACATGCGAGGTGTGTAGAGGGCGATACAGTCAAAATAATGAGAGATGAACGAACATAAGGAAAAAACTTGCGAAAATTGCTCTCAAAAAGGGGAATTTTTTTTGAAATGTTGACTTAAGGCTCCGTTTCGACTCCAATATATTCATTTACCCATGAGATCTCTTGGGGAAAAATATCGAACGAGTTGAACACGAGGGTAATAAATTTCGGAGAAATTAGTGAAATCTCCAATTCACCAAAGGGGTACCCCTATCAGAAATCTTCGATTTCTCTTATATGGTTTCGAGCAATGTTTTGATAGTGAATACTAAAGAATATGCGAGGGAAATGGGCACAAAATTTGTAGCCCTATGTCTTAGGTTTCTATGTATAAAATTTCGTGCACATCCGAGGTGTGTAGAGGGCGATACAGTCAAAATACTGAGAGATGAACGAACATAAGGAAAAAACTTGCGAAAATTGCCCTCAAAGAGGGGAATTTTTTTTGAAATGTTGTCTTAAGGCTCTGTTTCGACTCCAATATATTCATTTACCCATGAGATCTCTTGGGGAAAAATATCGAACGAGTTGAACACGAGGGTAATACATTTCGGAGAAATTAGTGAAATCTCCAATTCACCAAAGGGGTACCCCTGTCAGAAATCTTCGATTTCTCTTATATGGTTTCGAGCAATGTTTTGATAGTGAATTCTAAAGAATATGCGAGGGTCATGGGCACAAAATTTGTAGCCCTATGTCTTAGGGTTCTATGTATAAAATTTCGTGCACATGCGAGGTGTGTAGAGGGCGATACAGTCAAAATAATGAGAGATGAACGAACATAAGGAAAAAACTTGCGAAAATTGCTCTCAAAAAGGGGAATTTTTTTTGAAATGTTGACTTAAGGCTCCGTTTCGACTCCAATATATTCATTTACCCATGAGATCTCTTGGGGAAAAATATCGAACGAGTTGAACACGAGGGTAATAAATTTCGGAGAAATTAGTGAAATCTCCAATTCACCAAAGGGGTACCCCTATCAGAAATCTTCGATTTCTCTTATATGGTTTCGAGCAATCTTTTGATAGTGAATACTAAAGAATATGCAAGGGTCATGGGCACAAAATTTGTAGCCCTATGTCTTAGGGTTCTATGTATAAAATTTTGCGCACATGCGAGGTGTGTAGAGGGCGATACAGTCAAAATAATGAGAGATGAACGAACATAAGGAAAAAACTTGCGAAAATTGCTCTCAAAAAGGGGAATTTTTTTTGAAATGTTGACTTAAGGCTCCGTTTCGACTCCAATATATTCATTTACCCATGAGATCTCTTGGGGAAAAATATCGAACGAGTTGAACACGAGGGTAATAAATTTCGGAGAAATTAGTGAAATCTCCAATTCACCAAAGGGGTACCCCTATCAGAAATCTTCGATTTCTCTTATATGGTTTCGAGCAATCTTTTGATAGTGAATACTAAAGAATATGCAAGGGTCATGGGCACAAAATTTGTAGCCCTATGTCTTAGGGTTCTATGTATAAAATTTCGCGCACATGCGAGGTGTGTAGAGGGCGATACAGTCAAAATACTGAGACATGAACGAACATAAGGAAAAAACTTGCGAAAATTGCCCTCAAAAAGGGGAATTTTTTTTGAAATGTTGACTTAAGGCTCCGTTTCGACTCCAATATATTCATTTACCCATGAGATCTCTTGGGGAAAAATATCGAACGAGTTGAACACGAGGGTAATAAATTTCGGAGAAATTAGTGAAATCTCCAATTCACCAAAGGGGTACCCCTATCAGAAATCTTCGATTTCTCTTATATGGTTTCGAGCAATCTTTTGATAGTGAATACTAAAGAATATGCAAGGGTCATGGGCACAAAATTTGTAGCCCTATGTCTTAGGGTTCTATGTATAAAATTTCGCGCACATGCGAGGTGTGTAGAGGGCGATACAGTCAAAATACTGAGACATGAACGAACATAAGGAAAAAACTTGCGAAAATTGCCCTCAAAAAGGGGAATTTTTTTTGAAATGTTGTCTTAAGGCTCTGTTTCGACTCCAATATATTCATTTACCCATGAGATCTCTTGGGGAAAAATATCGAACGAGTTGAACACGAGGGTAATACATTTCGGAGAAATTAGTGAAATCTCCAATTCACCAAAGGGGTACCCCTGTCAGAAATCTTCGATTTCTCTTATATGGTTTCGAACAATGTTTTGATAGTGAATTCTAAAGAATATGCGAGGGTCATGGGTACAAAATTTGTAGCCCTATGTCTTAGGGTTCTATGTATAAAATTTCGTGCACATGCGAGGTGTGTAGAGGGCGATACAGTCAAAATAATGAGAGATGAACGAACATAAGGAAAAAACTTGCGAAAATTGCTCTCAAAAAGGGGAATTTTTTTTGAAATGTTGACTTAAGGCTCCGTTTCGACTCCAATATATTCATTTACCCATGAGATCTCTTGGGGAAAAATATCGAACGAGTTGAACACGAGGGTAATAAATTTCGGAGAAATTAGTGAAATCTCCAATTCACCAAAGGGGTACCCCTGTCAGAAATCTTCGATTTCTCTTATATGGTTTCGAGCAATGTTTTGATAGTGAATTCTAAAGAATATGCGAGGGTCATGGGCACAAAATTTGTAGCCCTATGTCTTAGGGTTCTATGTATAAAATTTCGTGCACATGCGAGGTGTGTAGAGGGCGATACAGTCAAAATAATGAGAGATGAACGAACATAAGGAAAAAACTTGCGAAAATTGCACTCAAAAAGGGGAATTTTTTTTGAAATGTTGACTTAAGGCTCCGTTTTGACTCCAATATATTCATTTACCCATGAGATCTCTTGGGGAAAAATATCGAACGAGTTGAACACGAGGGTAATAAATTTCGGAGAAATTAGTGAAATCTCCAATTCACCAAAGGGGTACCCCTATCAGAAATCTTCGATTTCTCTTATATGGTTTCGAGCAATGTTTTGATAGTGAATACTAAAGAATATGCAAGGGTCATGGGCACAAAATTTGTAGCCCTATGTCTTAGGGTTCTATGTATAAAATTTCGCGCACATGCGAGGTGTGTAGAGGGCGATACAGTCAAAATACTGAGACATGAACGAACATAAGGAAAAAACTTGCGAAAATTGCCCTCAAAAAGGGGAATTTTTTTTGAAATGTTGTCTTAAGGCTCTGTTTCGACTCCAATATATTCATTTACCCATGAGATCTCTTGGGGAAAAATATCGAACGAGTTGAACACGAGGGTAATACATTTCGGAGAAATTACTGAAATCTCCAATTCACCAAAGGGGTACCCCTGTCAGAAATCTTCGATTTCTCTTATATGGTTTCGAGCAATGTTTTGATAGTGAATTCTAAAGAATATGCGAGGGTCATGGGTACAAAATTTGTAGCCCTATGTCTTAGGGTTCTATGTATAAAATTTCGTGCACATGCGAGGTGTGTAGAGGGCGATACAGTCAAAATAATGAGAGATGAACGAACATAAGGAAAAAACTTGCGAAAATTGCTCTCAAAAAGGGGAATTTTTTTTGAAATGTTGACTTAAGGCTCCGTTTCGACTCCAATATATTCATTTACCCATGAGATCTCTGGGGGAAAAATATCGAACGAGTTGAACACGAGGGTAATAAATTTCGGAGAAATTAGTGAAATCTCCAATTCACCAAAGGGGTACCCCGGTCAGAAATCTTCGATTTCTCTTATATGGTTTCGAGCAATGTTTTGATAGTGAATTCTAAAGAATATGCGAGGGTCATGGGCACAAAATTTGTAGCCCTATGTCTTAGGGTTCTATGTATAAAATTTCGTGCACATGCGAGGTGTGTAGAGGGCGATACAGTCAAAATAATGAGAGATGAACGAACATAAGGAAAAAACTTGCGAAAATTGCTCTCAAAAAGGGGAATTTTTTTTGAAATGTTGACTTAAGGCTCCGTTTCGACTCCAATATATTCATTTACCCATGAGATCTCTTGGGGAAAAATATCGAACGAGTTGAACACGAGGGTAATAAATTTCGGAGAAATTAGTGAAATCTCCAATTCACCAAAGGGGTACCCCTATCAGAAATGTTCGATTTCTCTTATATGGTTTCGAGCAATGTTTTGATAGTGAATACTAAAGAATATGCGAGGGTGATGGGCCAAAATTTTTAGCCCTATGTCTTAGGGTTCTATGTATAAAATTTCGCGCACATGCGAGGTGTGTAGAGGGCGATACAGTCAAAATACTGAGAGATGAACGAACATAAGGAAAAAACTTGCGAAAATTGCCCTCAAAAAGGGGAATTTTTTTTGAAATGTTGTCTTAAGGCTCTGTTTCGACTCCAATATATTCATTTACCCATGAGATCTCTTGGGGAAAAATATCGAACGAGTTGAACACGAGGGTAATAAATTTCGGAGAAATTAGTGAAATCTCCAATTCACCAAAGGGGTACCCCTGTCAGAAATCTTCGATTTCTCTTATATGGTTTCGAGCAATGTTTTGATAGTGAATTCTAAAGAATATGCGAGGGTCATGGGTACAAAATTTGTAGCCCTATGTCTTAGGGTTCTATGTATAAAATTTCGTGCACATGCGAGGTGTGTAGAGGGCGATACAGTCAAAATAATGAGAGATGAACGAACATAAGGAAAAAACTTGCGAAAATTGCTCTCAAAAAGGGGAATTTTTTTTGAAATGTTGACTTAAGGCTCCGTTTCGACTCCAATATATTCATTTACCCATGAGATCTCTTGGGGAAAAATATCGAACGAGTTGAACACGAGGGTAATAAATTTCGGAGAAATTAGTGAAATCTCCAATTCACCAAAGGGGTACCCCTGTCAGAAATCTTCGATTTCTCTTATATGGTTTCGAGCAATGTTTTGATAGTGAATTCTAAAGAATATGCGAGGGTCATGGGCACAAAATTTGTAGCCCTATGTCTTAGGGTTCTATGTATAAAATTTCGTGCACATGCGAGGTGTGTAGAGGGCGATACAGTCAAAATAATGAGAGATGAACGAACATAAGGAAAAAACTTGCGAAAATTGCTCTCAAAAAGGGGAATTTTTTTTGAAATGTTGACTTAAGGCTCCGTTTCGACTCCAATATATTCATTTACCCATGAGATCTCTTGGGGAAAAATATCGAACGAGTTGAACACGAGGGTAATAAATTTCGGAGAAATTAGTGAAATCTCCAATTCACCAAAGGGGTACCCCTATCAGAAATCTTCGATTTCTCTTATATGGTTTCGAGCAATGTTTTGATAGTGAATACTAAAGAATATGCGAGGGTAATGGGCACAAAATTTGTAGCCCTATGTCTTAGGTTTCTATGTATAAAATTTCGTGCACATCCGAGGTGTGTAGAGGGCGATACAGTCAAAATACTGAGAGATGAACGAACATAAGGAAAAAACTTGCGAAAATTGCCCTCAAAGAGGGGAATTTTTTTTGAAATGTTGTCTTAAGGCTCTGTTTCGACTCCAATATATTCATTTACCCATGAGATCTCTTGGGGAAAAATATCGAACGAGTTGAACACGAGGGTAATACATTTCGGAGAAATTAGTGAAATCTCCAATTCACCAAAGGGGTACCCCTGTCAGAAATCTTCGATTTCTCTTATATGGTTTCGAGCAATGTTTTGATAGTGAATTCTAAAGAATATGCGAGGGTCATGGGCACAAAATTTGTAGCCCTATGTCTTAGGGTTCTATGTATAAAATTTCGTGCACATGCGAGGTGTGTAGAGGGCGATACAGTCAAAATAATGAGAGATGAACGAACATAAGGAAAAAACTTGCGAAAATTGCTCTCAAAAAGGGGAATTTTTTTTGAAATGTTGACTTAAGGCTCCGTTTCGACTCCAATATATTCATTTACCCATGAGATCTCTTGGGGAAAAATATCGAACGAGTTGAACACGAGGGTAATAAATTTCGGAGAAATTAGTGAAATCTCCAATTCACCAAAGGGGTACCCCTATCAGAAATCTTCGATTTCTCTTATATGGTTTCGAGCAATCTTTTGATAGTGAATACTAAAGAATATGCAAGGGTCATGGGCACAAAATTTGTAGCCCTATGTCTTAGGGTTCTATGTATAAAATTTCGCGCACATGCGAGGTGTGTAGAGGGCGATACAGTCAAAATACTGAGACATGAACGAACATAAGGAAAAAACTTGCGAAAATTGCCCTCAAAAAGGGGAATTTTTTTTGAAATGTTGTCTTAAGGCTCTGTTTCGACTCCAATATATTCATTTACCCATGAGATCTCTTGGGGAAAAATATCGAACGAGTTGAACACGAGGGTAATACATTTCGGAGAAATTAGTGAAATCTCCAATTCACCAAAGGGGTACCCCTGTCAGAAATCTTCGATTTCTCTTATATGGTTTCGAACAATGTTTTGATAGTGAATTCTAAAGAATATGCGAGGGTCATGGGTACAAAATTTGTAGCCCTATGTCTTAGGGTTCTATGTATAAAATTTCGTGCACATGCGAGGTGTGTAGAGGGCGATACAGTCAAAATAATGAGAGATGAACGAACATAAGGAAAAAACTTGCGAAAATTGCTCTCAAAAAGGGGAATTTTTTTTGAAATGTTGACTTAAGGCTCCGTTTCGACTCCAATATATTCATTTACCCATGAGATCTCTTGGGGAAAAATATCGAACGAGTTGAACACGAGGGTAATAAATTTCGGAGAAATTAGTGAAATCTCCAATTCACCAAAGGGGTACCCCTGTCAGAAATCTTCGATTTCTCTTATATGGTTTCGAGCAATGTTTTGATAGTGAATTCTAAAGAATATGCGAGGGTCATGGGCACAAAATTTGTAGCCCTATGTCTTAGGGTTCTATGTATAAAATTTCGTGCACATGCGAGGTGTGTAGAGGGCGATACAGTCAAAATAATGAGAGATGAACGAACATAAGGAAAAAACTTGCGAAAATTGCTCTCAAAAAGGGGAATTTTTTTTGAAATGTTGACTTAAGGCTCCGTTTTGACTCCAATATATTCATTTACCCATGAGATCTCTTGGGGAAAAATATCGAACGAGTTGAACACGAGGGTAATAAATTTCGGAGAAATTAGTGAAATCTCCAATTCACCAAAGGGGTACCCCTATCAGAAATCTTCGATTTCTCTTATATGGTTTCGAGCAATGTTTTGATAGTGAATACTAAAGAATATGCAAGGGTCATGGGCACAAAATTTGTAGCCCAATGTCTTAGGGTTCTATGTATAAAATTTCGCGCACATGCGAGGTGTGTAGAGGGCGATACAGTCAAAATACTGAGACATGAACGAACATAAGGAAAAAACTTGCGAAAATTGCCCTCAAAAAGGGGAATTTTTTTTGAAATGTTGTCTGAAGGCTCTGTTTCGACTCCAATATATTCATTTACCCATGAGATCTCTTGGGGAAAAATATCGAACGAGTTGAACACGAGGGTAATACATTTCGGAGAAATTACTGAAATCTCCAATTCACCAAAGGGGTACCCCTGTCAGAAATCTTCGATTTCTCTTATATGGTTTCGAGCAATGTTTTGATAGTGAATACTAAAGAATATGCGAGGGTGATGGGCCAAAATTTTTAGCCCTATGTCTTAGGGTTCTATGTATAAAATTTCGCGCACATGCGAGGTGTGTAGAGGGCGATACAGTCAAAATACTGAGAGATGAACGAACATAAGGAAAAAACTTGCGAAAATTGCCCTCAAAAAGGGGAATTTTTTTTGAAATGTTGTCTTAAGGCTCTGTTTCGACTCCAATATATTCATTTACCCATGAGATCTCTTGGGGAAAAATATCGAACGAGTTGAACACGAGGGTAATAAATTTCGGAGAAATTAGTGAAATCTCCAATTCACCAAAGGGGTACCCCTGTCAGAAATCTTCGATTTCTCTTATATGGTTTCGAGCAATGTTTTGATAGTGAATTCTAAAGAATATGCGAGGGTCATGGGTACAAAATTTGTAGCCCTATGTCTTAGGGTTCTATGTATAAAATTTCGTGCACATGCGAGGTGTGTAGAGGGCGATACAGTCAAAATAATGAGAGATGAACGAACATAAGGAAAAAACTTGCGAAAATTGCTCTCAAAAAGGGGAATTTTTTTTGAAATGTTGACTTAAGGCTCCGTTTCGACTCCAATATATTCATTTACCCATGAGATCTCTTGGGGAAAAATATCGAACGAGTTGAACACGAGGGTAATAAATTTCGGAGAAATTAGTGAAATCTCCAATTCACCAAAGGGGTACCCCTGTCAGAAATCTTCGATTTCTCTTATATGGTTTCGAGCAATGTTTTGATAGTGAATTCTAAAGAATATGCGAGGGTCATGGGCACAAAATTTGTAGCCCTATGTCTTAGGGTTCTATGTATAAAATTTCGTGCACATGCGAGGTGTGTAGAGGGCGATACAGTCAAAATAATGAGAGATGAACGAACATAAGGAAAAAACTTGCGAAAATTGCTCTCAAAAAGGGGAATTTTTTTTGAAATGTTGACTTAAGGCTCCGTTTCGACTCCAATATATTCATTTACCCATGAGATCTCTTGGGGAAAAATATCGAACGAGTTGAACACGAGGGTAATAAATTTCGGAGAAATTAGTGAAATCTCCAATTCACCAAAGGGGTACCCCTATCAGAAATCTTCGATTTCTCTTATATGGTTTCGAGCAATGTTTTGATAGTGAATACTAAAGAATATGCGAGGGTAATGGGCACAAAATTTGTAGCCCTATGTCTTAGGTTTCTATGTATAAAATTTCGTGCACATCCGAGGTGTGTAGAGGGCGATACAGTCAAAATACTGAGAGATGAACGAACATAAGGAAAAAACTTGCGAAAATTGCCCTCAAAGAGGGGAATTTTTTTTGAAATGTTGTCTTAAGGCTCTGTTTCGACTCCAATATATTCATTTACCCATGAGATCTCTTGGGGAAAAATATCGAACGAGTTGAACACGAGGGTAATACATTTCGGAGAAATTAGTGAAATCTCCAATTCACCAAAGGGGTACCCCTGTCAGAAATCTTCGATTTCTCTTATATGGTTTCGAGCAATGTTTTGATAGTGAATTCTAAAGAATATGCGAGGGTCATGGGCACAAAATTTGTAGCCCTATGTCTTAGGGTTCTATGTATAAAATTTCGTGCACATGCGAGGTGTGTAGAGGGCGATACAGTCAAAATAATGAGAGATGAACGAACATAAGGAAAAAACTTGCGAAAATTGCTCTCAAAAAGGGGAATTTTTTTTGAAATGTTGACTTAAGGCTCCGTTTCGACTCCAATATATTCATTTACCCATGAGATCTCTTGGGGAAAAATATCGAACGAGTTGAACACGAGGGTAATAAATTTCGGAGAAATTAGTGAAATCTCCAATTCACCAAAGGGGTACCCCTATCAGAAATCTTCGATTTCTCTTATATGGTTTCGAGCAATCTTTTGATAGTGAATACTAAAGAATATGCAAGGGTCATGGGCACAAAATTTGTAGCCCTATGTCTTAGGGTTCTATGTATAAAATTTCGCGCACATGCGAGGTGTGTAGAGGGCGATACAGTCAAAATACTGAGACATGAACGAACATAAGGAAAAAACTTGCGAAAATTGCCCTCAAAAAGGGGAATTTTTTTTGAAATGTTGTCTTAAGGCTCTGTTTCGACTCCAATATATTCATTTACCCATGAGATCTCTTGGGGAAAAATATCGAACGAGTTGAACACGAGGGTAATACATTTCGGAGAAATTAGTGAAATCTCCAATTCACCAAAGGGGTACCCCTGTCAGAAATCTTCGATTTCTCTTATATGGTTTCGAACAATGTTTTGATAGTGAATTCTAAAGAATATGCGAGGGTCATGGGTACAAAATTTGTAGCCCTATGTCTTAGGGTTCTATGTATAAAATTTCGTGCACATGCGAGGTGTGTAGAGGGCGATACAGTCAAAATAATGAGAGATGAACGAACATAAGGAAAAAACTTGCGAAAATTGCTCTCAAAAAGGGGAATTTTTTTTGAAATGTTGACTTAAGGCTCCGTTTCGACTCCAATATATTCATTTACCCATGAGATCTCTTGGGGAAAAATATCGAACGAGTTGAACACGAGGGTAATAAATTTCGGAGAAATTAGTGAAATCTCCAATTCACCAAAGGGGTACCCCTGTCAGAAATCTTCGATTTCTCTTATATGGTTTCGAGCAATGTTTTGATAGTGAATTCTAAAGAATATGCGAGGGTCATGGGCACAAAATTTGTAGCCCTATGTCTTAGGGTTCTATGTATAAAATTTCGTGCACATGCGAGGTGTGTAGAGGGCGATACAGTCAAAATAATGAGAGATGAACGAACATAAGGAAAAAACTTGCGAAAATTGCTCTCAAAAAGGGGAATTTTTTTTGAAATGTTGACTTAAGGCTCCGTTTTGACTCCAATATATTCATTTACCCATGAGATCTCTTGGGGAAAAATATCGAACGAGTTGAACACGAGGGTAATAAATTTCGGAGAAATTAGTGAAATCTCCAATTCACCAAAGGGGTACCCCTATCAGAAATCTTCGATTTCTCTTATATGGTTTCGAGCAATGTTTTGATAGTGAATACTAAAGAATATGCAAGGGTCATGGGCACAAAATTTGTAGCCCTATGTCTTAGGGTTCTATGTATAAAATTTCGCGCACATGCGAGGTGTGTAGAGGGCGATACAGTCAAAATACTGAGACATGAACGAACATAAGGAAAAAACTTGCGAAAATTGCCCTCAAAAAGGGGAATTTTTTTTGAAATGTTGTCTGAAGGCTCTGTTTCGACTCCAATATATTCATTTACCCATGAGATCTCTTGGGGAAAAATATCGAACGAGTTGAACACGAGGGTAATACATTTCGGAGAAATTACTGAAATCTCCAATTCACCAAAGGGGTACCCCTGTCAGAAATCTTCGATTTCTCTTATATGGTTTCGAGCAATGTTTTGATAGTGAATTCTAAAGAATATGCGAGGGTCATGGGTACAAAATTTGTAGCCCTATGTCTTAGGGTTCTATGTATAAAATTTCGTGCACATGCGAGGTGTGTAGAGGGCGATACAGTCAAAATAATGAGAGATGAACGAACATAAGGAAAAAACTTGCGAAAATTGCTCTCAAAAAGGGGAATTTTTTTTGAAATGTTGACTTAAGGCTCCGTTTCGACTCCAATATATTCATTTACCCATGAGATCTCTGGGGGAAAAATATCGAACGAGTTGAACACGAGGGTAATAAATTTCGGAGAAATTAGTGAAATCTCCAATTCACCAAAGGGGTACCCCGGTCAGAAATCTTCGATTTCTCTTATATGGTTTCGAGCAATGTTTTGATAGTGAATACTAAAGAATATGCGAGGGTGATGGGCCAAAATTTTTAGCCCTATGTCTTAGGGTTCTATGTATAAAATTTCGCGCACATGCGAGGTGTGTAGAGGGCGATACAGTCAAAATACTGAGAGATGAACGAACATAAGGAAAAAACTTGCGAAAATTGCCCTCAAAAAGGGGAATTTTTTTTGAAATGTTGTCTTAAGGCTCTGTTTCGACTCCAATATATTCATTTACCCATGAGATCTCTTGGGGAAAAATATCGAACGAGTTGAACACGAGGGTAATAAATTTCGGAGAAATTAGTGAAATCTCCAATTCACCAAAGGGGTACCCCTGTCAGAAATCTTCGATTTCTCTTATATGGTTTCGAGCAATGTTTTGATAGTGAATTCTAAAGAATATGCGAGGGTCATGGGTACAAAATTTGTAGCCCTATGTCTTAGGGTTCTATGTATAAAATTTCGTGCACATGCGAGGTGTGTAGAGGGCGATACAGTCAAAATAATGAGAGATGAACGAACATAAGGAAAAAACTTGCGAAAATTGCTCTCAAAAAGGGGAATTTTTTTTGAAATGTTGACTTAAGGCTCCGTTTCGACTCCAATATATTCATTTACCCATGAGATCTCTTGGGGAAAAATATCGAACGAGTTGAACACGAGGGTAATAAATTTCGGAGAAATTAGTGAAATCTCCAATTCACCAAAGGGGTACCCCTGTCAGAAATCTTCGATTTCTCTTATATGGTTTCGAGCAATGTTTTGATAGTGAATTCTAAAGAATATGCGAGGGTCATGGGCACAAAATTTGTAGCCCTATGTCTTAGGGTTCTATGTATAAAATTTCGTGCACATGCGAGGTGTGTAGAGGGCGATACAGTCAAAATAATGAGAGATGAACGAACATAAGGAAAAAACTTGCGAAAATTGCTCTCAAAAAGGGGAATTTTTTTTGAAATGTTGACTTAAGGCTCCGTTTCGACTCCAATATATTCATTTACCCATGAGATCTCTTGGGGAAAAATATCGAACGAGTTGAACACGAGGGTAATAAATTTCGGAGAAATTAGTGAAATCTCCAATTCACCAAAGGGGTACCCCTATCAGAAATCTTCGATTTCTCTTATATGGTTTCGAGCAATGTTTTGATAGTGAATACTAAAGAATATGCGAGGGTAATGGGCACAAAATTTGTAGCCCTATGTCTTAGGTTTCTATGTATAAAATTTCGTGCACATCCGAGGTGTGTAGAGGGCGATACAGTCAAAATACTGAGAGATGAACGAACATAAGGAAAAAACTTGCGAAAATTGCCCTCAAAGAGGGGAATTTTTTTTGAAATGTTGTCTTAAGGCTCTGTTTCGACTCCAATATATTCATTTACCCATGAGATCTCTTGGGGAAAAATATCGAACGAGTTGAACACGAGGGTAATACATTTCGGAGAAATTAGTGAAATCTCCAATTCACCAAAGGGGTACCCCTGTCAGAAATCTTCGATTTCTCTTATATGGTTTCGAGCAATGTTTTGATAGTGAATTCTAAAGAATATGCGAGGGTCATGGGCACAAAATTTGTAGCCCTATGTCTTAGGGTTCTATGTATAAAATTTCGTGCACATGCGAGGTGTGTAGAGGGCGATACAGTCAAAATAATGAGAGATGAACGAACATAAGGAAAAAACTTGCGAAAATTGCTCTCAAAAAGGGGAATTTTTTTTGAAATGTTGACTTAAGGCTCCGTTTCGACTCCAATATATTCATTTACCCATGAGATCTCTTGGGGAAAAATATCGAACGAGTTGAACACGAGGGTAATAAATTTCGGAGAAATTAGTGAAATCTCCAATTCACCAAAGGGGTACCCCTATCAGAAATCTTCGATTTCTCTTATATGGTTTCGAGCAATCTTTTGATAGTGAATACTAAAGAATATGCAAGGGTCATGGGCACAAAATTTGTAGCCCTATGTCTTAGGGTTCTATGTATAAAATTTCGCGCACATGCGAGGTGTGTAGAGGGCGATACAGTCAAAATACTGAGACATGAACGAACATAAGGAAAAAACTTGCGAAAATTGCCCTCAAAAAGGGGAATTTTTTTTGAAATGTTGTCTTAAGGCTCTGTTTCGACTCCAATATATTCATTTACCCATGAGATCTCTTGGGGAAAAATATCGAACGAGTTGAACACGAGGGTAATACATTTCGGAGAAATTAGTGAAATCTCCAATTCACCAAAGGGGTACCCCTGTCAGAAATCTTCGATTTCTCTTATATGGTTTCGAACAATGTTTTGATAGTGAATTCTAAAGAATATGCGAGGGTCATGGGTACAAAATTTGTAGCCCTATGTCTTAGGGTTCTATGTATAAAATTTCGTGCACATGCGAGGTGTGTAGAGGGCGATACAGTCAAAATAATGAGAGATGAACGAACATAAGGAAAAAACTTGCGAAAATTGCTCTCAAAAAGGGGAATTTTTTTTGAAATGTTGACTTAAGGCTCCGTTTCGACTCCAATATATTCATTTACCCATGAGATCTCTTGGGGAAAAATATCGAACGAGTTGAACACGAGGGTAATAAATTTCGGAGAAATTAGTGAAATCTCCAATTCACCAAAGGGGTACCCCTGTCAGAAATCTTCGATTTCTCTTATATGGTTTCGAGCAATGTTTTGATAGTGAATTCTAAAGAATATGCGAGGGTCATGGGCACAAAATTTGTAGCCCTATGTCTTAGGGTTCTATGTATAAAATTTCGTGCACATGCGAGGTGTGTAGAGGGCGATACAGTCAAAATAATGAGAGATGAACGAACATAAGGAAAAAACTTGCGAAAATTGCTCTCAAAAAGGGGAATTTTTTTTGAAATGTTGACTTAAGGCTCCGTTTTGACTCCAATATATTCATTTACCCATGAGATCTCTTGGGGAAAAATATCGAACGAGTTGAACACGAGGGTAATAAATTTCGGAGAAATTAGTGAAATCTCCAATTCACCAAAGGGGTACCCCTATCAGAAATCTTCGATTTCTCTTATATGGTTTCGAGCAATGTTTTGATAGTGAATACTAAAGAATATGCAAGGGTCATGGGCACAAAATTTGTAGCCCTATGTCTTAGGGTTCTATGTATAAAATTTCGCGCACATGCGAGGTGTGTAGAGGGCGATACAGTCAAAATACTGAGACATGAACGAACATAAGGAAAAAACTTGCGAAAATTGCCCTCAAAAAGGGGAATTTTTTTTGAAATGTTGTCTGAAGGCTCTGTTTCGACTCCAATATATTCATTTACCCATGAGATCTCTTGGGGAAAAATATCGAACGAGTTGAACACGAGGGTAATACATTTCGGAGAAATTACTGAAATCTCCAATTCACCAAAGGGGTACCCCTGTCAGAAATCTTCGATTTCTCTTATATGGTTTCGAGCAATGTTTTGATAGTGAATTCTAAAGAATATGCGAGGGTCATGGGTACAAAATTTGTAGCCCTATGTCTTAGGGTTCTATGTATAAAATTTCGTGCACATGCGAGGTGTGTAGAGGGCGATACAGTCAAAATAATGAGAGATGAACGAACATAAGGAAAAAACTTGCGAAAATTGCTCTCAAAAAGGGGAATTTTTTTTGAAATGTTGACTTAAGGCTCCGTTTCGACTCCAATATATTCATTTACCCATGAGATCTCTGGGGGAAAAATATCGAACGAGTTGAACACGAGGGTAATAAATTTCGGAGAAATTAGTGAAATCTCCAATTCACCAAAGGGGTACCCCGGTCAGAAATCTTCGATTTCTCTTATATGGTTTCGAGCAATGTTTTGATAGTGAATTCTAAAGAATATGCGAGGGTCATGGGCACAAAATTTGTAGCCCTATGTCTTAGGGTTCTATGTATAAAATTTCGTGCACATGCGAGGTGTGTAGAGGGCGATACAGTCAAAATAATGAGAGATGAACGAACATAAGGAAAAAACTTGCGAAAATTGCTCTCAAAAAGGGGAATTTTTTTTGAAATGTTGACTTAAGGCTCCGTTTCGACTCCAATATATTCATTTACCCATGAGATCTCTTGGGGAAAAATATCGAACGAGTTGAACACGAGGGTAATAAATTTCGGAGAAATTAGTGAAATCTCCAATTCACCAAAGGGGTACCCCTATCAGAAATGTTCGATTTCTCTTATATGGTTTCGAGCAATGTTTTGATAGTGAATACTAAAGAATATGCGAGGGTGATGGGCCAAAATTTTTAGCCCTATGTCTTAGGGTTCTATGTATAAAATTTCGCGCACATGCGAGGTGTGTAGAGGGCGATACAGTCAAAATACTGAGAGATGAACGAACATAAGGAAAAAACTTGCGAAAATTGCCCTCAAAAAGGGGAATTTTTTTTGAAATGTTGTCTTAAGGCTCTGTTTCGACTCCAATATATTCATTTACCCATGAGATCTCTTGGGGAAAAATATCGAACGAGTTGAACACGAGGGTAATAAATTTCGGAGAAATTAGTGAAATCTCCAATTCACCAAAGGGGTACCCCTGTCAGAAATCTTCGATTTCTCTTATATGGTTTCGAGCAATGTTTTGATAGTGAATTCTAAAGAATATGCGAGGGTCATGGGTACAAAATTTGTAGCCCTATGTCTTAGGGTTCTATGTATAAAATTTCGTGCACATGCGAGGTGTGTAGAGGGCGATACAGTCAAAATAATGAGAGATGAACGAACATAAGGAAAAAACTTGCGAAAATTGCTCTCAAAAAGGGGAATTTTTTTTGAAATGTTGACTTAAGGCTCCGTTTCGACTCCAATATATTCATTTACCCATGAGATCTCTTGGGGAAAAATATCGAACGAGTTGAACACGAGGGTAATAAATTTCGGAGAAATTAGTGAAATCTCCAATTCACCAAAGGGGTACCCCTGTCAGAAATCTTCGATTTCTCTTATATGGTTTCGAGCAATGTTTTGATAGTGAATTCTAAAGAATATGCGAGGGTCATGGGCACAAAATTTGTAGCCCTATGTCTTAGGGTTCTATGTATAAAATTTCGTGCACATGCGAGGTGTGTAGAGGGCGATACAGTCAAAATAATGAGAGATGAACGAACATAAGGAAAAAACTTGCGAAAATTGCCCTCAAAAAGGGGAATTTTTTTTGAAATGTTGACTTAAGGCACCGTTTCGACTCCAATATATTCATTTACCCATGAGATCTCTTGGGGAAAAATATCGAACGAGTTGAACACGAGGGTAATAAATTTCGGAGAAATTAGTGAAATCTCCAATTCACCAAAGGGGTACCCCTATCAGAAATCTTCGATTTCTCTTATATGGTTTCGAGCAATGTTTTGATAGTGAATACTAAAGAATATGCAAGGGTCATGGGCACAAAATTTGTAGCCCTATGTCTTAGGGTTCTATGTATAAAATTTCGCGCACATGCGAGGTGTGTAGAGGGCGATACAGTCAAAATACTGAGACATGAACGAACATAAGGAAAAAACTTGCGAAAATTGCCCTCAAAAAGGGGAATTTTTTTTGAAATGTTGTCTTAAGGCTCTGTTTCGACTCCAATATATTCATTTACCCATGAGATCTCTTGGGGAAAAATATCGAACGAGTTGAACACGAGGGTAATACATTTCGGAGAAATTAGTGAAATCTCCAATTCACCAAAGGGGTACCCGTGTCAGAAATCTTCGATTTCTCTTATATGGTTTCGAGCAATGTTTTGATAGTGAATTCTAAAGAATATGCGAGGGTCATGGGCACAAAATTTGTAGCCCTATGTCTTAGGGTTCTTTGTATAAAATTTCGTGCACATGCGAGGTGTGTAGAGGGCGATACAGTCAAAATAATGAGAGATGAACGAACATAAGGAAAAAACTTGCGAAAATTGCTCTCAAAAAGGGGAATTTTTTTTGAAATGTTGACTTAAGGCTCCGTTTCGACTCCAATATATTCATTTACCCATGAGATCTCTTGGGGAAAAATATCGAACGAGTTGAACACGAGGGTAATAAATTTCGGAGAAATTAGTGAAATCTCCAATTCACCAAAGGGGTACCCCTGTCAGAAATCTTCGATTTCTCTTATATGGTTTCGAGCAATGTTTTGATAGTTAATTCTAAAGAATATGCGAGGGTCATGGGCACAAAATTTGTAGCCCTATGTCTTAGGGTTCTATGTATAAGATTTCGTGCACATGCGAGGTGTGTAGAGGGCGATACAGTCAAAATAATGAGAGATGAAAGAACATAAGGAAAAAACTTGCGAAAATTGCTCTCAAAAAGGGGAATTTTTTTTGAAATGTTGACTTAAGGCTCCGTTTCGACTCCAATATATTCATTTACCCATGAGATCTCTTGGGGAAAAATATCGAACGAGTTGAACACGAGGGTAATAAATTTCGGAGAAATTAGTGAAATCTCCAATTCACCAAAGGGGTACCCCTATCAGAAATCTTCGATTTCTCTTATATGGTTTCGAGCAATGTTTTGATAGTGAATACTAAAGAATATGCGAGGGTAATGGGCACAAAATTTGTAGCCCTATGTCTTAGGTTTCTATGTATAAAATTTCGTGCACATCCGAGGTGTGTAGAGGGCGATACAGTCAAAATACTGAGAGATGAACGAACATAAGGAAAAAACTTGCGAAAATTGCCCTCAAAAAGGGGAATTTTTTTTGAAATGTTGACTTAAGGCACCGTTTCGACTCCAATATATTCATTTACCCATGAGATCTCTTGGGGAAAAATATCGAACGAGTTGAACACGAGGATAATAAATTTCGTAGAAATTAGAGAAATCTCCAATTCACCAAAGGGGTACCCCTCTCAGAAATCTTCGATTTCTCTTATATGGTTTCGAGCAATGTTTTGATAGTGAATACTAAAGAATATGCGAGGGTAATGGGCACAAAATTTGTAGCCCTATGTCTTAGGTTTCTATGTATAAAATTTCGTGCACATCCGAGGTGTGTAGAGGGCGATACAGTCAAAATACTGAGAGATGAACGAACATAAGGAAAAAACTTGCGAAAATTGCCCTCAAAAAGGGGAATTTTTTTTGAAATGTTGACTTAAGGCACCGTTTCGACTCCAATATATTCATTTACCCATGAGATCTCTTGGGGAAAAATATTGAACGAGTTGAACACGAGGGTAATAAATTTCGGAGAAATTAGTGAAATCTCCAATTCACCAAAGGGGTACCCCTATCAGAAATCTTCGATTTCTCGTATATGGTTTCGAGCAATGTTTTGATAGTGAATACTAAAGAATATGCGAGGGTAATGGGCACAAAATTTGTAGCCCTATGTCTTAGGGTTCTATGTATAAAATTTCGCGCACATGCGAGGTGTGTAGAGGGCGATACAGTCAAAATACTGAGAGATGAACGAACATAAGGAAAAAACTTGCGAAAATTGCCCTCAAAAAGGGGAATTTTTTTTGAAATGTTGTCTTAAGGCTCTGTTTCGACTCCAATATATTCATTTACCCATGAGATCTCTTGGGGAAAAATATCGAACGAGTTGAACACGAGGGTAACACATTTCGGAGAAATTAGTGAAATCTCCAATTCACCAAAGGGGTACCCCTGTCAGAAATCTTCGATTTCTCTTATATGGTTTCGAGCAATGTTTTGATAGTGAATTCTAAAGAATATGCGAGGGTCATGGGTACAAAATTTGTAGCCCTATGTCTTAGGGTTCTATGTATAAAATTTCGTGCACATGCGAGGTGTGTAGAGGGCGATACAGTCAAAATAATGAGAGATGAACGAACATAAGGAAAAAACTTGCGAAAATTGCTCTCAAAAAGGGGAATTTTTTTTGAAATGTTGACTTAAGGCTCCGTTTCGACTCCAATATATTCATTTACCCATGAGATCTCTTGGGGAAAAATATCGAACTAGTTGAACACGAGGGTAATACATTTCGGAGAAATTAGTGAAATCTCCAATTCACCAAAGGGGTACCCCTATCAGAAATCTTCGATTTCTCTTATATGGTTTCGAGCAATGTTTTGATAGTGAATACTAAATAATATGCGAGGGTCATGGGCACAAAATTTGTAGCCCTATGTCTTAGGGTTCTATGTATAAAATTTCGTGCACATGCGAGGTGTGTAGAGGGCGATACAGTCAAAATACTGAGACATGAACGAACATAAGGAAAAAACTTGCGAAAATTGCCCTCAAAAAGGGGAATTTTTTTTGAAATGTTGTCTTAAGGCTCTGTTTCGACTCCAATATATTCATTTACCCATGAGATCTCTTGGGGAAAAATATCGAACGAGTTGAACACGAGGGTAATACATTTCGGAGAAATTAGTGAAATCTCCAATTCACCAAAGGGGTACCCCTTTCAGAAATCTTCGATTTCTCTTATATGGTTTCGAGCAATGTTTTGATAGTGAATTCTAAAGAATATGCGAGGGTCATGGGCACAAAATTTGTAGCCCTATGTCTTAGGGTTCTATGTATAAAATTTCGTGCACATGCGAGGTGTGTAGAGGGCGATACAGTCAAAATACTGAGACATGAACGAACATAAGGAAAAAACTTGCGAAAATTGCCCTCAAAAAGGGGAATTTTTTTTGAAATGTTGTCTTAAGGCTCTGTTTCGACTCCAATATATTCATTTACCCATGAGATCTCTTGGGGAAAAATATCGAACGAGTTGAACACGAGGGTAATACATTTCGGAGAAATTAGTGAAATCTCCAATTCACCAAAGGGGTACCCCTATCAGAAATCTTCGATTTCTCTTATATGGTTTCGAGCAATGTTTTGATAGTTAATACTAAAGAATATGCGAGGGTCATGGGCACAAAATTTGTATCCCTATGTCTTAGGGTTCTATGTATAAAATCTCGGGCACATCCGAGGTGTGTAGAGGGCGATACAGTCAAAATACTGAGACATGAACGAACATAAGGAAAAAACTTGCGAAAATTGCTCTCAAAAAGGGGAATTTTTTTTGAAATGTTGACTTAAGGCTCCGTTTCGACTCCAATATATTCATTTACCCATGAGATCTCTTGGGGAAAAATATCGAACGAGTTGAACACGAGGGTAATAAATTTCGGAGAAATTAGTGAAATCTCCAATTCACCAAAGGGGAACCCCTATCAGAAATCTTCGATTTCTCTTATATGGTTTCGAGCAATGTTTTGATAGTGAATACTAAAGAATATGCGAGGGTAATGGGCACAAAATTTGTAGCCCTATGTCTTAGGTTTCTATGTATAAAATTTCGTGCACATCCGAGGTGTGTACAGGGCGATACAGTCAAAATACTGAGAGATGAACGAACATAAGGAAAAAACTTGCGAAAATTGCCCTCAAAAAGGGGAATTTTTTTTGAAATGTTGACTTAAGGCACCGTTTCGACTCCAATATATTCATTTACCCATGAGATCTCTTGGGGAAAAATATCGAACGAGTTGAACACGAGGGTAATAAATTTCGGAGAAATTAGTGAAATCTCCAATTCACCAAAGGGGTACCCCTATCAGAAATCTTCGATTTCTCGTATATGGTTTCGAGCAATGTTTTGATAGTGAATACTAAAGAATATGCGAGGGTAATGGGCACAAAATTTGTAGCCCTATGTCTTAGGGTTCTATGTATAAAATTTCGCGCACATGCGAGGTGTGTAGAGGGCGATACAGTCAAAATACTGAGAGATGAACGAACATAAGGAAAAAACTTGCGAAAATTGCCCTCAAAAAGGGGAATTTTTTTTGAAATGTTGTCTTAAGGCTCTGTTTCGACTCCAATATATTCATTTACCCATGAGATCTCTTGGGGAAAAATATCGAACGAGTTGAACACGAGGGTAACACATTTCGGAGAAATTAGTGAAATCTCCAATTCACCAAAGGGGTACCCCTGTCAGAAATCTTCGATTTCTCTTATATGGTTTCGAGCAATGTTTTGATAGTGAATTCTAAAGAATATGCGAGGGTCATGGGTACAAAATTTGTAGCCCTATGTCTTAGGGTTCTATGTATAAAATTTCGTGCACATGCGAGGTGTGTAGAGGGCGATACAGTCAAAATAATGAGAGATGAACGAACATAAGGAAAAAACTTGCGAAAATTGCTCTCAAAAAGGGGAATTTTTTTTGAAATGTTGACTTAAGGCTCCGTTTCGACTCCAATATATTCATTTACCCATGAGATCTCTTGGGGAAAAATATCGAACTAGTTGAACAGGAGGGTAATACATTTCGGAGAAATTAGTGAAATCTCCAATTCACCAAAGGGGTACCCCTATCAGAAATCTTCGATTTCTCTAATATGGTTTCGAGCAATGTTTTGATAGTGAATAATAAAGAATATGCGAGGGTCATGGGCACAAAATTTGTAGCCCTATGTGTTAGGGTTCTATGTATAAAATTTCGTGCACATGCGAGGTGTGTAGAGGGCGATACAGTCAAAATAATGAGAGATGAACGAACATAAGGAAAAAACTTGCGAAAATTGCTCTCAAAAAGGGGAATTTTTTTTGAAATGTTGACTTAAGGCTCCGTTTCGACTCCAATATATTCATTTACCCATGAGATCTCTTGGGGAAAAATATCGAACTAGTTGAACACGAGGGTAATACATTTCGGAGAAATTAGTGAAATCTCCAATTCACCAAAGGGGTACCCCTATCAGAAATCTTCGATTTCTCTAATATGGTTTCGAGCAATGTTTTGATAGTGAATACTAAAGAATATGCGAGGGTCATGGGCACAAAATTTGTAGCCCTATGTCTTAGGGTTCTATGTATAAAATTTCGTGCACATGCGAGGTGTGTAGAGGGCGATACAGTCAAAATAATGAGAGATGAACGAACATAAGGAAAAAACTTGCGAAAATTGCTCTCAAAAAGGGGAATTTTTTTTGAAATGTTGACTTAAGGCTCCGTTTCGACTCCAATATATTCATTTACCCATGAGAACTCTTGGGGAAAAATATCGAACTAGTTGAACACGAGGGTAATACATTTCGGAGAAATTAGTGAAATCTCCAATTCACCAAAGGGGTACCCCTGTCAGAAATCTTCGATTTCTCTTATATGGTTTCGAGCAATGTTTTGATAGTGAATTCTAAAGAATATGCGAGGGTCATGGGCACAAAATTTGTATCCCTATGTCTTAGGGTTCTATGTATAAAATTTCGTGCACATGCGAGGTGTGTAGAGGGCGATACAGTCAAAATAATGTGAGATGAACGAACATAAGGAAAAAACTTGCGAAAATTGCTCTCAAAAAGGGGAATTTTTTTTGAAATGTTGACTTAAGGCTCCGTTTCGACTCCAATATATTCATTTACCCATGAGATCTCTTGGGGAAAAATATCGAACTAGTTGAACACGAGGGTAATACATTTCGGAGAAATTAGTGAAATCTCCAATTCACCAAAGGGGAACCCCTATCAGAAATCTTCGATTTCTCTTATATGGTTTCGAGCAATGTTTTGATAGTGAATACTAAAGAATATGCGAGGGTAATGGGCACAAAATTTGTAGCCCTATGTCTTAGGTTTCTATGTATAAAATTTCGTGCACATCCGAGGTGTGTAGAGGGCGATACAGTCAAAATACTGAGAGATGAACGAACATAAGGAAAAAACTTGCGAAAATTGCCCTCAAAAAGGGGAATTTTTTTTGACATGTTGACTTAAGGCACCGTTTCGACTCCAATATATTCATTTACCCATGAGATCTCTTGGGGAAAAATATCGAACGAGTTGAACACGAGGGTAATAAATTTCGAGAAATTAGTGAAATCTCCAATTCACCAAAGGGGTACCCCTATCAGAAATCTTCGATTTCTCGTATATGGTTTCGAGCAATGTTTTGATAGTGAATACTAAAGAATATGCGAGGGTAATGGGCACAAAATTTGTAGCCCTATGTCTTAGGGTTCTATGTATAAAATTTCGCGCACATGCGAGGTGTGTAGAGGGCGATACAGTCAAAATACTGAGAGATGAACGAACATAAGGAAAAAACTTGCGAAAATTGCCCTCAAAAAGGGGAATTTTTTTTGAAATGTTGACTTAAGGCACCGTTTCGACTCCAATATATTCATTTACCCATGAGATCTCTTGGGGAAAAATATCGAACGAGTTGAACACGAGGGTAATAAATTTCGAGAAATTAGTGAAATCTCCAATTCACCAAAGGGGTACCCCTATCAGAAATCTTCGATTTCTCGTATATGGTTTCGAGCAATGTTTTGATAGTGAATACTAAAGAATATGCGAGGGTAATGGGCACAAAATTTGTAGCCCTATGTCTTAGGGTTCTATGTATAAAATTTCGCGCACATGCGAGGTGTGTAGAGGGCGATACAGTCAAAATACTGAGAGATGAACGAACATAAGGAAAAAACTTGCGAAAATTGCCCTCAAAAAGGGGAATTTTTTTTGAAATGTTGTCTTAAGGCTCTGTTTCGACTCCAATATATTCATTTACCCATGAGATCTCTTGGGGAAAAATATCGAACGAGTTGAACACGAGGGTAATACATTTCGGAGAAATTAGTGAAATCTCCAATTCACCAAAGGGGTACCCCTGTCAGAAATCTTCGATTTCTCTTATATGGTTTCGAGCAATGTTTTGATAGTGAATTCTAAAGAATATGCGAGGGTCATGGGTACAAAATTTGTAGCCCTATGTCTTAGGGTTCTATGTATAAAATTTCGTGCACATGCGAGGTGTGTAGAGGGCGATACAGTCAAAATAATGAGAGATGAACGAACATAAGGAAAAAACTTGCGAAAATTGCTCTCAAAAAGGGGAATTTTTTTTGAAATGTTGACTTAAGGCTCCGTTTCGACTCCAATATATTCATTTACCCATGAGATCTCTTGGGGAAAAATATCGAACTAGTTGAACACGAGGGTAATACATTTCGGAGAAATTAGTGAAATCTCCAATTCACCAAAGGGGTACCCCTATCAGAAATCTTCGATTTCTCTAATATGGTTTCGAGCAATGTTTTGATAGTGAATACTAAAGAATATGCGAGGGTCATGGGCACAAAATTTGTAGCCCTATGTCTTAGGGTTCTATGTATAAAATTTCGTGCACATGCGAGGTGTGTAGAGGGCGATACAGTCAAAATAATGAGAGATGAACGAACATAAGGAAAAAACTTGCGAAAATTGCTCTCAAAAAGGGGAATTTTTTTTGAAATGTTGACTTAAGGCTCCGTTTCGACTCCAATATATTCATTTACCCATGAGATCTCTTGGGGAAAAATATCGAACTAGTTGAACACGAGGGTAATACATTTCGGAGAAATTAGTGAAATCTCCAATTCACCAAAGGGGTACCCCTGTCAGAAATCTTCGATTTCTCTTATATGGTTTCGAGCAATGTTTTGATAGTGAATTCTAAAGAATATGCGAGGGTCATGGGCACAAAATTTGTAGCCCTATGTCTTAGGGTTCTATGTATAAAATTTCGTGCACATGCGAGGTGTGTAGAGGGCGATACAGTCAAAATAATGTGAGATGAACGAACATAAGGAAAAAACTTGCGAAAATTGCTCTCAAAAAGGGGAATTTTTTTTGAAATGTTGACTTAAGGCTCCGTTTCGACTCCAATATATTCATTTACCCATGAGATCTCTTGGGGAAAAATATCGAACGAGTTGAACACGAGGGTAATAAATTTCGGAGAAATTAGTGAAATCTCCAATTCACCAAAGGGGTACCCCTATCAGAAATCTTCGATTTCTCTTATATGGTTTCGAGCAATGTTTTGATAGTGAATACTAAAGAATATGCGAGGGTAATGGGCACAAAATTTGTAGCCCTATGTCTTAGGTTTCTATGTATAAAATTTCGTGCACATCCGAGGTGTGTAGAGGGCGATACAGTCAAAATAATGAGAGATGAACGAACATAAGGAAAAAACTTGCGAAAATTGCTCTCAAAAAGGGGAATTTTTTTTGAAATGTTGACTTAAGGCTCCGTTTCGACTCCAATATATTCATTTACCCATGAGATCTCTTGGGGAAAAATATCGAACTAGTTGAACACGAGGGTAATACATTTCGGAGAAATTAGTGAAATCTCCAATTCACCAAAGGGGTACCCCTATCAGAAATCTTCGATTTCTCTAATATGGTTTCGAGCAATGTTTTGATAGTGAATACTAAAGAATATGAGAGGGTCATGGGCACAAAATTTGTAGCCCTATGTCTTAGGGTTCTATGTATAAAATTTCGTGCACATGCGAGGTGTGTAGAGGGCGATACAGTCAAAATAATGAGAGATGAACGAACATAAGGAAAAAACTTGCGAAAATTGCTCTCAAAAAGGGGAATTTTTTTTGAAATGTTGACTTAAGGCTCCGTTTCGACTCCAATATATTCATTTACCCATGAGATCTCTTGGGGAAAAATATCGAACTAGTTGAACACGAGGGTAATACATTTCGGAGAAATTAGTGAAATCTCCAATTCACCAAAGGGGTACCCCTGTCAGAAATCTTCGATTTCTCTTATATGGTTTCGAGCAATGTTTTGATAGTGAATTCTAAAGAATATGCGAGGGTCATGGGCACAAAATTTGTAGCCCTATGTCTTAGGGTTCTATGTATAAAATTTCGTGCACATGCGAGGTGTGTAGAGGGCGATACAGTCAAAATAATGTGAGATGAACGAACATAAGGAAAAAACTTGCGAAAATTGCCCTCAAAAAGGGGAATCTTTTTTGAAATGTTGACTTAAGGCTCCGTTTCGACTCCAATATATTCATTTACCCATGAGATCTCTTGGGGAAAAATATCGAACTAGTTGAACACGAGGGTAATACATTTCGGAGAAATTAGTGAAATCTCCAATTCACCAAAGGGGTACCCCTGTCAGAAATCTTCGATTTCTCTTATATGGTTTCGAGCAATGTTTTGATAGTGAATTCTAAAGAATATGCGAGGGTCATGGGCACAAAATTTGTAGCCCTATGTCTTAGGGTTCTATGTATAAAATTTCGTGCACATGCGAGGTGTGTAGAGGGCGATACAGTCAAAATACTGAGACATGAACGAACATAAGGAAAAAACTTGCGAAAATTGCCCTCAAAAAGGGGAATTTTTTTTGAAATGTTGTCTTAAGGCTCTGTTTCGACTCCAATATATTCATTTACCCATGAGATCTCTTGGGGAAAAATATCGAACGAGTTGAACACGAGGGTAATACATTTCGGAGAAATTAGTGAAATCTCCAATTCACCAAAGGGGTACCCGTGTCAGAAATCTTCGATTTCTCTTATATGGTTTCGAGCAATGTTTTGATAGTGAATTCTAAAGAATATGCGAGGGTCATGGGCACAAAATTTGTAGCCCTATGTCTTAGGGTTCTTTGTATAAAATTTCGTGCACATGCGAGGTGTGTAGAGGGCGATACAGTCAAAATAATGAGAGATGAACGAACATAAGGAAAAAACTTGCGAAAATTGCTCTCAAAAAGGGGAATTTTTTTTGAAATGTTGACTTAAGGCTCCGTTTCGACTCCAATATATTCATTTACCCATGAGATCTCTTGGGGAAAAATATCGAACGAGTTGAACACGAGGGTAATAAATTTCGGAGAAATTAGTGAAATCTCCAATTCACCAAAGGGGAACCCCTATCAGAAATCTTCGATTTCTCTTATATGGTTTCGAGAAATGTTTTGATAGTGAATACTAAAGAATATGCGAGGGTAATGGGCACAAAATTTGTAGCCCTATGTCTTAGGTTTCTATGTATAAAATTTCGTGCACATCCGAGGTGTGTAGAGGGCGATACAGTCAAAATACTGAGAGATGAACGAACATAAGGAAAAAACTTGCGAAAATTGCCCTCAAAAAGGGGAATTTTTTTTGAAATGTTGACTTAAGGCACCGTTTCGACTCCAATATATTCATTTACCCATGAGATCTCTTGGGGAAAAATATCGAACGAGTTGAACACGAGGGTAATAAATTTCGAGAAATTAGTGAAATCTCCAATTCACCAAAGGGGTACCCCTATCAGAAATCTTCGATTTCTCGTATATGGTTTCGAGCAATGTTTTGATAGTGAATACTAAAGAATATGCGAGGGTAATGGGCACAAAATTTGTAGCCCTATGTCTTAGGGTTCTATGTATAAAATTTCGCGCACAGGCGAGGTGTGTAGAGGGCGATACAGTCAAAATACTGAGAGATGAACGAACATAAGGAAAAAACTTGCGAAAATTGCCCTCAAAAAGGGGAATTTTTTTTGAAATGTTGTCTTAAGGCTCTGTTTCGACTCCAATATATTCATTTACCCATGAGATCTCTTGGGGAAAAATATCGAACGAGTTGAACACGAGGGTAATACATTTCGGAGAAATTAGTGAAATCTCCAATTCACCAAAGGGGTACCCCTGTCAGAAATCTTCGATTTCTCTTATATGGTTTCGAGCAATGTTTTGATAGTGAATTCTAAAGAATATGCGAGGGTCATGGGTACAAAATTTGTAGCCCTATGTCTTAGGGTTCTATGTATAAAATTTCGTGCACATGCGAGGTGTGTAGAGGGCGATACAGTCAAAATAATGAGAGATGAACGAACATAAGGAAAAAACTTGCGAAAATTGCTCTCAAAAAGGGGAATTTTTTTTGAAATGTTGACTTAAGGCTCCGTTTCGACTCCAATATATTCATTTACCCATGAGATCTCTTGGGGAAAAATATCGAACTAGTTGAACACGAGGGTAATACATTTCGGAGAAATTAGTGAAATCTCCAATTCACCAAAGGGGTACCCCTATCAGAAATCTTCGATTTCTCTAATATGGTTTCGAGCAATGTTTTGATAGTGAATACTAAAGAATATGCGAGGGTCATGGGCACAAAATTTGTAGCCCTATGTCTTAGGGTTCTATGTATAAAATTTCGTGCACATGCGAGGTGTGTAGAGGGCGATACAGTCAAAATAATGAGAGATGAACGAACATAAGGAAAAAACTTGCGAAAATTGCTCTCAAAAAGGGGAATTTTTTTTGAAATGTTGACTTAAGGCTCCGTTTCGACTCCAATATATTCATTTACCCATGAGATCTCTTGGGGAAAAATATCGAACTAGTTGAACACGAGGGTAATACATTTCGGAGAAATTAGTGAAATCTCCAATTCACCAAAGGGGTACCCCTGTCAGAAATCTTCGATTTCTCTTATATGGTTTCGAGCAATGTTTTGATAGTGAATTCTAAAGAATATGCGAGGGTCATGGGCACAAAATTTGTAGCCCTATGTCTTAGGGTTCTATGTATAAAATTTCGTGCACATGCGAGGTGTGTAGAGGGCGATACAGTCAAAATAATGTGAGATGAACGAACATAAGGAAAAAACTTGCGAAAATTGCTCTCAAAAAGGGGAATTTTTTTTGAAATGTTGACTTAAGGCTCCGTTTCGACTCCAATATATTCATTTACCCATGAGATCTCTTGGGGAAAAATATCGAACGAGTTGAACACGAGGGTAATACATTTCGGAGAAATTAGTGAAATCTCCAATTCACCAAAGGGGTACCCCTGTCAGAAATCTTCGATTTCTCTTATATGGTTTCGAGCAATGTTTTGATAGTGAATTCTAAAGAATATGCGAGGGTCATGGGCACAAAATTTGTAGCCCTATGTCTTAGGGTTCTATGTATAAAATTTCGTGCACATGCGAGGTGTGTAGAGGGCGATACAGTCAAAATACTGAGACATGAACGAACATAAGGAAAAAACTTGCGAAAATTGCCCTCAAAAAGGGGAATTTTTTTTGAAATGTTGTCTTAAGGCTCTGTTTCGACTCCAATATATTCATTTACCCATGAGATCTCTTGGGGAAAAATATCGAACGAGTTGAACACGAGGGTAATACATTTCGGAGAAATTAGTGAAATCTCCAATTCACCAAAGGGGTACCCGTGTCAGAAATCTTCGATTTCTCTTATATGGTTTCGAGCAATGTTTTGATAGTGAATTCTAAAGAATATGCGAGGGTCATGGGCACAAAATTTGTAGCCCTATGTCTTAGGGTTCTTTGTATAAAATTTCGTGCACATGCGAGGTGTGTAGAGGGCGATACAGTCAAAATAATGAGAGATGAACGAACATAAGGAAAAAACTTGCGAAAATTGCTCTCAAAAAGGGGAATTTTTTTTGAAATGTTGACTTAAGGCTCCGTTTCGACTCCAATATATTCATTTACCCATGAGATCTCTTGGGGAAAAATATCGAACGAGTTGAACACGAGGGTAATAAATTTCGGAGAAATTAGTGAAATCTCCAATTCACCAAAGGGGAACCCCTATCAGAAATCTTCGATTTCTCTTATATGGTTTCGAGCAATGTTTTGATAGTGAATACTAAAGAATATGCGAGGGTAATGGGCACAAAATTTGTAGCCCTATGTCTTAGGTTTCTATGTATAAAATTTCGTGCACATCCGAGGTGTGTAGAGGGCGATACAGTCAAAATACTGAGAGATGAACGAACATAAGGAAAAAACTTGCGAAAATTGCCCTCAAAAAGGGGAATTTTTTTTGAAATGTTGACTTAAGGCACCGTTTCGACTCCAATATATTCATTTACCCATGAGATCTCTTGGGGAAAAATATCGAACGAGTTGAACACGAGGGTAATAAATTTCGAGAAATTAGTGAAATCTCCAATTCACGAAAGGGGTACCCCTATCAGAAATCTTCGATTTCTCGTATATGGTTTCGAGCAATGTTTTGATAGTGAATACTAAAGAATATGCGAGGGTAATGGGCACAAAATTTGTAGCCCTATGTCTTAGGGTTCTATGTATAAAATTTCGCGCACATGCGAGGTGTGTAGAGGGCGATACAGTCAAAATACTGAGAGATGAACGAACATAAGGAAAAAACTTGCGAAAATTGCCCTCAAAAAGGGGAATTTTTTTTGAAATGTTGTCTTAAGGCTCTGTTTCGACTCCAATATATTCATTTACCCATGAGATCTCTTGGGGAAAAATATCGAACGAGTTGAACACGAGGGTAATACATTTCGGAGAAATTAGTGAAATCTCCAATTCACCAAAGGGGTACCCCTGTCAGAAATCTTCGATTTCTCTTATATGGTTTCGAGCAATGTTTTGATAGTGAATTCTAAAGAATATGCGAGGGTCATGGGTACAAAATTTGTAGCCCTATGTCTTAGGGTTCTATGTATAAAATTTCGTGCACATGCGAGGTGTGTAGAGGGCGATACAGTCAAAATAATGAGAGATGAACGAACATAAGGAAAAAACTTGCGAAAATTGCTCTCAAAAAGGGGAATTTTTTTTGAAATGTTGACTTAAGGCTCCGTTTCGACTCCAATATATTCATTTACCCATGAGATCTCTTGGGGAAAAATATCGAACTAGTTGAACACGAGGGTAATACATTTCGGAGAAATTAGTGAAATCTCCAATTCACCAAAGGGGTACCCCTATCAGAAATCTTCGATTTCTCTAATATGGTTTCGAGCAATGTTTTGATAGTGAATACTAAAGAATATTCGAGGGTAATGGGCACAAAATTTGTAGCCCTATGTCTTAGGTTTCTATGTATAAAATTTCGTGCACATCCGAGGTGTGTAGAGGGCGATACAGTCAAAATACTGAGAGATGAACGAACATATGGAAAAAACTTGCGAAAATTGCCCTCAAAGAGGGGAATTTTTTTTGAAATGTTGTCTTAAGGCTCTGTTTCGACTCCAATATATTCATTTACCCATGAGATCTCTTGGGGAAAAATATCGAACGAGTTGAACACGAGGGTAATACATTTCAGAGAAATTAGTGAAATCTCCAATTCACCAAAGGGGTACCCCTGTCAGAAATCTTCGATTTCTCTTATATGGTTTCGAGCAATGTTTTGATAGTGAATTCTATAGAATATGCGAGGGTCATGGGCACAAAATTTGTAGCCCTATGTCTTAGGGTTCTATGTATAAAATTTCGTGCACATGCGAGGTGTGTAGAGGGCGATACTGTCAAAATAATGAGAGATGAACGAACATAAGGAAAAAACTTGCGAAAATTGCTCTCAAAAAGGGGAATTTTTTTTGAAATGTTGACTTAAGGCTCCGTTTCGACTCCAATATATTCATTTACCCATGAGATCTCTTGGGGAAAAATATCGAACTAGTTGAACACGAGGGTAATACATTTCGGAGAAATTAGTGAAATCTCCAATTCACCAAAGGGGTACCCCTATCAGAAATCTTCGATTTCTCTAATATGGTTTCGAGCAATGTTTTGATAGTGAATACTAAAGAATATGCGAGGGTCATGGGCACAAAATTTGTAGCCCTATGTCTTAGGGTTCTATGTATAAAATTTCGTGCACATGCGAGGTGTGTAGAGGGCGATACAGTCAAAATACTGAGACATGAACGAACATAAGGAAAAAACTTGCGAAAATTGCCCTCAAAAAGGGGAATTTTTTTTGAAATATTGACTTAAGGCACCGTTTCGACTCCAATATATTCATTTACCCATGAGATCTCTTGGGGAAAAATATCGAACGAGTTGAACACGAGGGTAATAAATTTCGGAGAAATTAGTGAAATCTCCAATTCACCAAAGGGGTACCCCTGTCAGAAATCTTCGATTTCTCTTATATGGTTTCGAGCAATGTTTTGATAGTGAATACTAAAGAATATGCGAGGGTAATGGGCACAAAATTTGTAGCCCTATGTCTTAGGTTTCTATGTATAAAATTTCGTGCACATCCGAGGTGTGTAGAGGGCGATACAGTCAAAATACTGAGAGATGAACGAACATAAGGAAAAAACTTGCGAAAATTGCCCTCAAAAAGGGGAATCTTTTTTGAAATGTTGACTTAAGGCACCGTTTCGACTCCAATATATTCATTTACCCATGAGATCTCTTGGGGAAAAATATCGAACGAGTTGAACACGAGGGTAATAAATTTCGGAGAAATTAGTGAAATCTCCAATTCACCAAAGGGGTACCCCTATCAGAAATCTTCGATTTCTCTTATATGGTTTCGAGCAATGTTTTGATAGTGAATACTAAAGAATTTGCGAGGGTAATGGGCACAAAATTTGTAGCCCTATGTCTTAGGTTTCTATGTATAAAATTTCGTGCACATCCGAGGTGTGTAGAGGGCGATACAGTCAAAATACTGAGAGATGAACGAACATAAGGAAAAAACTTGCGAAAATTGCCCTCAAAGAGGGGAATTTTTTTTGAAATGTTGTCTTAAGGCTCTGTTTCGACTCCAATATATTCATTTACCCATGAGATCTCTTGGGGAAAAATATCGAACGAGTTGAACACGAGGGTAATACATTTCAGAGAAATTAGTGAAATCTCCAATTCACCAAAGGGGTACCCCTGTCAGAAATCTTCGATTTCTCTTATATGGTTTCGAGCAATGTTTTGATAGTGAATTCTATAGAATATGCGAGGGTCATGGGCACAAAATTTGTAGCCCTATGTCTTAGGGTTCTATGTATAAAATTTCGTGCACATGCGAGGTGTGTAGAGGGCGATACAATCAAAATAATGAGAGATGAACGAACATAAGGAAAAAACTTGCGAAAATTGCTCTCAAAAAGGGGAATTTTTTTTGAAATGTTGACTTAAGGCTCCGTTTCGACTCCAATATATTCATTTACCCATGAGATCTCTTGGGGAAAAATATCAAACTAGTTGAACACGAGGGTAATACATTTCGGAGAAATTAGTGAAATCTCCAATTCACCAAAGGGGTACCCCTATCAGAAATCTTCGATTTCTCTAATATGGTTTCGAGCAATGTTTTGATAGTGAATACTAAAGAATATGCGAGGGTCATGGGCACAAAATTTGTAGCCCTATGTCTTAGGGTTCTATGTATAAAATTTCGTGCACATGCGAGGTGTGTAGAGGGCGATACAGTCAAAATACTGAGACATGAACGAACATAAGGAAAAAACTTGCGAAAATTGCCCTCAAAAAGGGGAATTTTTTTTGAAATATTGACTTAAGGCACCGTTTCGACTCCAATATATTCATTTACCCATGAGATCTCTTGGGGAAAAATATCGAACGAGTTGAACACGAGGGTAATAAATTTCGGAGAAATTAGTGAAATCTCCAATTCACCAAAGGGGTACCCCTGTCAGAAATCTTCGATTTCTCTTATATGGTTTCGAGCAATGTTTTGATAGTGAATACTAAAGAATATGCGAGGGTAATGGGCACAAAATTTGTAGCCCTATGTCTTAGGTTTCTATGTATAAAATTTCGTGCACATCCGAGGTGTGTAGAGGGCGATACAGTCAAAATACTGAGAGATGAACGAACATAAGGAAAAAACTTGCGAAAATTGCCCTCAAAAAGGGGAATCTTTTTTGAAATGTTGACTTAAGGCACCGTTTCGACTCCAATATATTCATTTACCCATGAGATCTCTTGGGGAAAAATATCGAACGAGTTGAACACGAGGGTAATAAATTTCGGAGAAATTAGTGAAATCTCCAATTCACCAAAGGGGTACCCCTATCAGAAATCTTCGATTTCTCTTATATGGTTTCGAGCAATGTTTTGATAGTGAATACTAAAGAATATGCGAGGGTAATGGGCACAAAATTTGTAGCCCTATGTCTTAGGTTTCTATGTATAAAATTTCGTGCACATCCGAGGTGTGTAGAGGGCGATACAGTCAAAATACTGAGAGATGAACGAACATAAGGAAAAAACTTGCGAAAATTGCCCTCAAAGAGGGGAATTTTTTTTGAAATGTTGTCTTAAGGCTCTGTTTCGACTCCAATATATTCATTTACCCATGAGATCTCTTGGGGAAAAATATCGAACGAGTTGAACACGAGGGTAATACATTTCAGAGAAATTAGTGAAATCTCCAATTCACCAAAGGGGTACCCCTGTCAGAAATCTTCGATTTCTCTTATATGGTTTCGAGCAATGTTTTGATAGTGAATTCTAAAGAATATGCGAGGGTCATGGGCACAAAATTTGTAGCCCTATGTCTTAGGGTTCTATGTATAAAATTTCGTGCACATGCGAGGTGTGTAGAGGGCGATACAGTCAAAATAATGAGAGATGAACGAACATAAGGAAAAAACTTGCGAAAATTGCTCTCAAAAAGGGGAATTTTTTATGAAATGTTGACTTAAGGCTCCGTTTCGACTCCAATATATTCATTTACCCATGAGATCTCTTGGGGAAAAATATCGAACGAGTTGAACACGAGGGTAATAAATTTCGGAGAAATTAGTGAAATCTCCAATTCACCAAAGGGGTACCCCTATCAGAAATCTTCGATTTCTCTTATATGGTTTCGAGCAATGTTTTGATAGTGAATACTAAAGAATATGCGAGGGTAATGGGCACAAAATTTGTAGCCCTATGTCTTAGGTTTCTATGTATAAAATTTCGTGCACATCCGAAGTGTGTAGAGGGCGATACAGTCAAAATACTGAGAGATGAACGAACATAAGGAAAAAACTTGCGAAAATTGCCCTCAAAAAGGGGAATTTTTTTTGAAATGTTGACTTAAGGCACCGTTTCGACTCCAATATATTCATTTACCCATGAGATCTCTTGGGGAAAAATATCGAACGAGTTGAACACGAGGGTAATATATTTCGGAGAAATTAGTGAAATCTCCAATTCACCAAAGGGGTACCCCTATCAGAAATCTTCGATTTCTCTTATATGGTTTCGAGCAATGTTTTGATAGTGAATACTAAAGAATATGCAAGGGTCATGGGCACAAAATTTGTAGCCCTATGTCTTAGGGTTCTATGTATAAAATTTCGCGCACATGCGAGGTGTGTAGAGGGCGATACAGTCAAAATACTGAGACATGAACGAACATAAGGAAAAAACTTGCGAAAATTGCCCTCAAAAAGGGGAATTTTTTTTGAACTGTTGTCTTAAGGCTCTGTTTCGACTCCAATATATTCATTTACCCATGAGATCTCTTGGGAAAAAATATCGAACGAGTTGAACACGAGGGTAATACATTTCGGAGAAATTAGTGAAATCTCCAATTCACCAAAGGGGTACCCGTGTCAGAAATCTTCGATTTCTCTTATATGGTTTCGAGCAATATTTTGATAGTGAATTCTAAAGAATATGCGAGGGTCATGGGCACAAAATTTGTAGCCCTATGTCTTAGGGTTCTTTGTATAAAATTTCGTGCACATGCGAGGTGTGTAGAGGGCGATACAGTCAAAATAATGAGAGATGAACGAACATAAGGAAAAAACTTGCGAAAATTGCTCTCAAAAAGGGGAATTTTTTTTGAAATGTTGACTTAAGGCTCCGTTTCGACTCCAATATATTCATTTACCCATGAGATCTCTTGGGGAAAAATATCTAACGAGTTGAACACGAGGGTAATAAATTTCGGAGAAATTAGTGAAATCTCCAATTCACCAAAGGGGAACCCCTATCAGAAATCTTCGATTTCTCTTATATGGTTTCGAGCAATGTTTTGATAGTGAATACTAAAGAATATGCGAGGGTAATGGGCACAAAATTTGTAGCCCTATGTCTTAGGTTTCTATGTATAAAATTTCGTGCACATCCGAGGTGTGTAGAGGGCGATACAGTCAAAATACTGAGAGATGAACGAACATAAGGAAAAAACTTGCGAAAATTGCCCTCAAAAAGGGGAATTTTTTTTGAAATGTTGACTTAAGGCACCGTTTCGACTCCAATATATTCATTTACCCATGAGATCTCTTGGGGAAAAATATCGAACGAGTTGAACACGAGGGTAATAAATTTCGGAGAAATTAGTGAAATCTCCAATTCACCAAAGGGGTACCCCTATCAGAAATCTTCGATTTCTCTTATATGGTTTCGAGCAATGTTTTGATAGTGAATACTAAAGAATATGCGAGGGTAATGGGCACAAAATTTGTAGCCCTATGTCTTAGGGTTCTATGTATAAAATTTCGCGCACATGCGAGGTGTGTAGAGGGCGATACAGTCAAAATACTGAGAGATGAACGAACATAAGGAAAAAACTTGCGAAAATTGCTCTCAAAAAGGGGAATTTTTTTTGAAATGTTGACTTAAGGCTCCGTTTCGACTCCAATATATTCATTTACCCATGAGATCTCTTGGGGAAAAATATCGAACTAGTTGAACACGAGGGTAATACATTTCGGAGAAATTAGTGAAATCTCCAATTCACCAAAGGGGTACCCCTATCAGAAATCTTCGATTTCTCTAATATGGTTTCGAGCAATGTTTTGATAGTGAATACTAAAGAATATGCGAGGGTCATGGGCACAAAATTTGTAGCCCTATGTCTTAGGGTTCTATGTATAAAATTTCGCGCACATGCGAGGTGTGTAGAGGGCGATACAGTCAAAATACTGAGACATGAACGAACATAAGGAAAAAACTTGCGAAAATTGCCCTCAAAAAGGGGAATTTTTTTTGAACTGTTGTCTTAAGGCTCTGTTTCGACTCCAATATATTCATTTACCCATGAGATCTCTTGGGAAAAAATATCGAACGAGTTGAACACGAGGGTAATACATTTCGGAGAAATTAGTGAAATCTCCAATTCACCAAAGGGGTACCCGTGTCAGAAATCTTCGATTTCTCTTATATGGTTTCGAGCAATATTTTGATAGTGAATTCTAAAGAATATGCGAGGGTCATGGGCACAAAATTTGTAGCCCTATGTCTTAGGGTTCTTTGTATAAAATTTCGTGCACATGCGAGGTGTGTAGAGGGCGATACAGTCAAAATAATGAGAGATGAACGAACATAAGGAAAAAACTTGCGAAAATTGCTCTCAAAAAGGGGAATTTTTTTTGAAATGTTGACTTAAGGCTCCGTTTCGACTCCAATATATTCATTTACCCATGAGATCTCTTGGGGAAAAATATCTAACGAGTTGAACACGAGGGTAATAAATTTCGGAGAAATTAGTGAAATCTCCAATTCACCAAAGGGGAACCCCTATCAGAAATCTTCGATTTCTCTTATATGGTTTCGAGCAATGTTTTGATAGTGAATACTAAAGAATATGCGAGGGTAATGGGCACAAAATTTGTAGCCCTATGTCTTAGGTTTCTATGTATAAAATTTCGTGCACATCCGAGGTGTGTAGAGGGCGATACAGTCAAAATACTGAGAGATGAACGAACATAAGGAAAAAACTTGCGAAAATTGCCCTCAAAAAGGGGAATTTTTTTTGAAATGTTGACTTAAGGCACCGTTTCGACTCCAATATATTCATTTACCCATGAGATCTCTTGGGGAAAAATATCGAACGAGTTGAACACGAGGGTAATAAATTTCGGAGAAATTAGTGAAATCTCCAATTCACCAAAGGGGTACCCCTATCAGAAATCTTCGATTTCTCTTATATGGTTTCGAGCAATGTTTTGATAGTGAATACTAAAGAATATGCGAGGGTAATGGGCACAAAATTTGTAGCCCTATGTCTTAGGGTTCTATGTATAAAATTTCGCGCACATGCGAGGTGTGTAGAGGGCGATACAGTCAAAATACTGAGAGATGAACGAACATAAGGAAAAAACTTGCGAAAATTGCTCTCAAAAAGGGGAATTTTTTTTGAAATGTTGACTTAAGGCTCCGTTTCGACTCCAATATATTCATTTACCCATGAGATCTCTTGGGGAAAAATATCGAACTAGTTGAACACGAGGGTAATACATTTCGGAGAAATTAGTGAAATCTCCAATTCACCAAAGGGGTACCCCTATCAGAAATCTTCGATTTCTCTAATATGGTTTCGAGCAATGTTTTGATAGTGAATACTAAAGAATATGCGAGGGTCATGGGCACAAAATTTGTAGCCCTATGTCTTAGGGTTCTATGTATAAAATTTCGTGCACATGCGAGGTGTGTAGAGGGCGATACAGTCAAAATACTGAGACATGAACGAACATAAGGAAAAAACTTGCGAAAATTGCCCTCAAAAAGGGGAATTTTTTTTGAAATGTTGTCTTAAGGCTCTGTTTCGACTCCAATATATTCATTTACCCATGAGATCTCTTGGGGAAAAATATCGAACGAGTTGAACACGAGGGTAATACATTTCGGAGAAATTAGTGAAATCTCCAATTCACCAAAGGGGTACCCCTGTCAGAAATCTTCGATTTCTCTTATATGGTTTCGAGCAATGTTTTGATAGTGAATTCTAAAGAATATGCGAGGGTCATGGGCACAAAATTTGTAGCCCTATGTCTTAGGGTTCTATGTATAAAATTTCGTGCACATGCGAGGTGTGTAGAGGGCGATACAGTCAAAATAATGAGAGATGAACGAACATAAGGAAAAAACTTGCGAAAATTGCTCTCAAAAAGGGGAATTTTTTTTGAAATGTTGACTTAAGGCTCCGTTTCGACTCCAATATATTCATTTACCCATGAGATCTCTTGGGGAAAAATATCGAACGAGTTGAACACGAGGGTAATAAATTTCGGAGAAATTAGTGAAATCTCCAATTCACCAAAGGGGTACCCCTATCAGAAATCTTCGATTTCTCTTATATGGTTTCGAGCAATGTTTTGATAGTGAATACTAAAGAATATGCGAGGGTAATGGGCACAAAATTTGTAGCCCTATGTCTTAGGTTTCTATGTATAAAATTTCGTGCACATCCGAGGTGTGTAGAGGGCGATACAGTCAAAATACTGAGAGATGAACGAACATAAGGAAAAAACTTGCGAAAATTGCCCTCAAAAAGGGGAATTTTTTTTGAAATGTTGACTTAAGGCACCGTTTCGACTCCAATATATTCATTTACCCATGAGATCTCTTGGGGAAAAATATCGAACGAGTTGAACACGAGGGTAATACATTTCGGAGAAATTAGTGAAATCTCCAATTCACCAAAGGGGTACCCCTGTCAGAAATCTTCGATTTCTCTTATATGGTTTCGAGCAATGTTTTGATAGTGAATTCTAAAGAATATGCGAGGGTCATGGGCACAAAATTTGTAGCCCTATGTCTTAGGGTTCTATGTATAAAATTTCGTGCACATGCGAGGTGTGTAGAGGGCG
Organism: Humulus lupulus; assembly: GCF_963169125.1. Classification (NCBI taxonomy): domain Eukaryota; kingdom Viridiplantae; phylum Streptophyta; class Magnoliopsida; order Rosales; family Cannabaceae; genus Humulus; species Humulus lupulus. Next base: position 2,682,047 of record NC_084793.1, read on the forward strand.
ATACAGTCAAAATAATGAGAGATGAACGAACATAAGGAAAAAACTTGCGAAAATTGCTCTCAAAAAGGGGAATTTTTTTTGAAATGTTGACTTAAGGCTCCGTTTCGACTCCAATATATTCATTTACCCATGAGATCTCTTGGGGAAAAATATCGAACGAGTTGAACACGAGGGTAATAAATTTCGGAGAAATTAGTGAAATCTCCAATTCACCAAAGGGGTACCCCTATCAGAAATCTTCGATTTCTCTTATATGGTTTCGAGCAATGTTTTGATAGTGAATACTAAAGAATATGCGAGGGTAATGGGCACAAAATTTGTAGCCCTATGTCTTAGGTTTCTATGTATAAAATTTCGTGCACATCCGAGGTGTGTAGAGGGCGATACAGTCAAAATACTGAGAGATGAACGAACATAAGGAAAAAACTTGCGAAAATTGCCCTCAAAAAGGGGAATTTTTTTTGAAATGTTGACTTAAGGCACCGTTTCGACTCCAATATATTCATTTACCCATGAGATCTCTTGGGGAAAAATATCGAACGAGTTGAACACGAGGGTAATAAATTTCGGAGAAATTAGTGAAATCTCCAATTCACCAAAGGGGTACCCCTATCAGAAATCTTCGATTTCTCTTATATGGTTTCGAGCAATGTTTTGATAGTGAATACTAAAGAATATGCAAGGGTCATGGGCACAAAATTTGTAGCCCTATGTCTTAGGGTTCTATGTATAAAATTTCGTGCACATGCGAGGTGTGTAGAGGGCGATACAGTCAAAATACTGAGACATGAACGAACATAAGGAAAAAACTTGCGAAAATTGCCCTCAAAAAGGGGAATTTTTTTTGAAATGTTGTCTTAAGGCTCTGTTTCGACTCCAATATATTCATTTACCCATGAGATCTCTTGGGGAAAAATATCGAACGAGTTGAACACGAGGGTAATACATTTCGGAGAAATTAGTGAAATCTCCAATTCACCAAAGGGGTACCCCTGTCAGAAATCTTCGATTTCTCTTATATGGTTTCGAGCAATGTTTTGATAGTGAATTCTAAAGAATATGCGAGGGTCATGGGTACAAAATTTGTAGCCCTATGTCTTAGGGTTCTATGTATAAAATTTCGTGCACATGCGAGGTGTGTAGAGGGCGATACAGTCAAAATAATGAGAGATGAACGAACATAAGGAAAAAACTTGCGAAAATTGCTCTCAAAAAGGGGAATTTTTTTTGAAATGTTGACTTATGGCTCCGTTTCGACTCCAATATATTCATTTACCCATGAGATCTCTTGGGGAAAAATATCGAACGAGTTGAACACGAGGGTAATACATTTCGGAGAAATTAGTGAAATCTCCAATTCACCAAAGGGGTACCCCTATCAGAAATCTTCGATTTCTCTTATATGGTTTCGAGCAATGTTTTGATAGTGAATACTAAAGAATATGCGAGGGTAATGGGCACAAAATTTGTAGCCCTATGTCTTAGGTTTCTATGTATAAAATTTCGTGCACATCCGAGGTGTGTAGAGGGCGATACAGTCAAAATACTGAGAGATGAACGAACATAAGGAAAAAACTTGCGAAAATTGCCCTCAAAGAGGGGAATTTTTTTTGAAATGTTGTCTTAAGGCTCTGTTTCGACTCCAATATATTCATTTACCCATGAGATCTCTTGGGGAAAAATATCGAACGAGTTGAACACGAGGGTAATAAATTTCGGAGAAATTAGTGAAATCTCCAATTCACCAAAGGGGTACCCCTGTCAGAAATCTTCGATTTCTCTTATATGGTTTCGAGCAATGTTTTGATAGTGAATTCTATAGAATATGCGAGGGTCATGGGCACAAAATTTGTAGCCCTATGTCTTAGGGTTCTATGTATAAAATTTCGTGCACATGCGAGGTGTGTAGAGGGCGATACAGTCAAAATAATGAGAGATGAACGAACATAAGGAAAAAACTTGCGAAAATTTCTCTCAAAAAGGGGAATTTTTTTTGAAATGTTGACTTAAGGCTCCGTTTCGACTCCAATATATTCATTTACCCATGAGATCTCTTGGGGAAAAATATCGAACGAGTTGAACACGAGGGTAATAAATTTCGGAGAAATTAGTGAAATCTCCAATTCACCAAAGGGGTACCCCTATCAGAAATCTTCGATTTCTCTTATATGGTTTCGAGCAATGTTTTGATAGTGAATACTAAAGAATATGCGAGGGTAATGGGCACAAAATTTGTAGCCCTATGTCTTAGGTTTCTATGTATAAAATTTCGTGCACATCCGAGGTGTGTAGAGGGCGATACAGTCAAAATACTGAGAGATGAACGAACATAAGGAAAAAACTTGCGAAAATTGCCCTCAAAAAGGGGAATTTTTTTTGAAATATTGACTTAAGGCACCGTTTCGACTCCAATATATTCATTTACCCATGAGATCTCTTGGGGAAAAATATCGAACGAGTTGAACACGAGGGTAATACATTTCGGAGAAATTAGTGAAATCTCCAATTCACCAAAGGGGTACCCCTGTCAGAAATCTTCGATTTCTCTTATATGGTTTCGAGCAATGTTTTGATAGTGAATTCTAAAGAATATGCGAGGGTCATGGGCACAAAATTTGTAGCCCTATGTCTTAGGGTTCTATGTATAAAATTTCGTGCACATGCAAGGTGTGTAGAGGGCGATACAGTCAAAATAATGAGAGATGAACGAACATAAGGAAAAAACTTGCGAAAATTGCTCTCAAAAAGGGGAATTTTTTTTGAAATGTTACTTAAGGCTCCGTTTCGACTCCAATATATTCATTTACCCATGAGATCTCTTGGGGAAAAATATCGAACGAGTTGAACACGAGGGTAATAAATTTCGGAGAAATTAGTGAAATCTCCAATTCACCAAAGGGGTACCCCTATCAGAAATGTTCGATTTCTCTTATATGGTTTCGAGCAATGTTTTGATAGTGAATACTAAAGAATATGCGAGGGTAATGGGCACAAAATTTGTAGCCCTATGTCTTAGGTTTCTATGTATAAAATTTCGTGCACATCCGAGGTGTGTAGAGGGCGATACAGTCAAAATACTGAGAGATAAACGAACATAAGGAAAAAACTTGCGAAAATTGCCCTCAAAAAGGGGAATTTTTTTTGAAATATTGACTTAAGGCACCGTTTCGACTCCAATATATTCATTTACCCATGAGATCTCTTGGGGAAAAATATCGAACGAGTTGAACACGAGGGTAATAAATTTCGGAGAAATTAGTGAAATCTCCAATTCACCAAAGGGGTACCCCTATCAGAAATCTTCGATTTCTCTTATATGGTTTCGAGCAATGTTTTGATAGTGAATACTAAAGAATATGCGAGGGTAATGGGCACAAAATTTGTAGCCCTATGTCTTAGGGTTCTATGTATAAAATTTCGCGCACATGCGAGGTGTGTAGAGGGCGATACAGTCAAAATACTGAGAGATGAACGAACATAAGGAAAAAACTTGCGAAAATTGCTCTCAAAAAGGGGAATTTTTTTTGAAATGTTGACTTAAGGCTCCGTTTCGACTCCAATATATTCATTTACCCATGAGATCTCTTGGGGAAAAATATCGAACTAGTTGAACACGAGGGTAATACATTTCGGAGAAATTAGTGAAATCTCCAATTCACCAAAGGGGTACCCCTATCAGAAATCTTCGATTTCTCTAATATGGTTTCGAGCAATGTTTTGATAGTGAATACTAAAGAATATGCGAGGGTCATGGGCACAAAATTTGTAGCCCTATGTCTTAGGGTTCTATGTATAAAATTTCGTGCACATGCGAGGTGTGTAGAGGGCGATACAGTCAAAATACTGAGACATGAACGAACATAAGGAAAAAACTTGCGAAAATTGCCCTCAAAAAGGGGAATTTTTTTTGAAATGTTGTCTTAAGGCTCTGTTTCGACTCCAATATATTCATTTACCCATGAGATCTCTTGGGGAAAAATATCGAACGAGTTGAACACGAGGGTAATACATTTCGGAGATATTAGTGAAATCTCCAATTCACCAAAGGGGTACCCCTGTCAGAAATCTTCGATTTCTCTTATATGGTTTCGAGCAATGTTTTGATAGTGAATTCTAAAGAATATGCGAGGGTCATGGGCACAAAATTTGTAGCCCTATGTCTTAGGGTTCTATGTATAAAATTTCGTGCACATGCGAGGTGTGTAGAGGGCGATACAGTCAAAATAATGAGAGATGAACGAACATAAGGAAAAAACTTGCGAAAATTGCTCTCAAAAAGGGGAATTTTTTTTGAAATGTTGACTTAAGGCTCCGTTTCGACTCCAATATATTCATTTACCCATGAGATCTCTTGGGGAAAAATATCGAACGAGTTGAACACGAGGGTAATAAATTTCGGAGAAATTAGTGAAATCTCCAATTCACCAAAGGGGTACCCCTATCAGAAATCTTCGATTTCTCTTATATGGTTTCGAGCAATGTTTTGATAGTGAATACTAAAGAATATGCGAGGGTAATGGGCACAAAATTTGTAGCCCTATGTCTTAGGTTTCTATGTATAAAATTTCGTGCACATCCGAGGTGTGTAGAGGGCGATACAGTCAAAATACTGAGAGATGAACGAACATAAGGAAAAAACTTGCGAAAATTGCCCTCAAAAAGGGGAATTTTTTTTGAAATGTTGACTTAAGGCACCGTTTCGACTCCAATATATTCATTTACCCATGAGATCTCTTGGGGAAAAATATCGAACGAGTTGAACACGAGGGTAATAAATTTCGGAGAAATTAGTGAAATCTCCAATTCACCAAAGGGGTACCCCTATCAGAAATCTTCGATTTCTCTTATATGGTTTCGAGCAATGTTTTGATAGTGAATACTAAAGAATATGCAAGGGTCATGGGCACAAAATTTGTAGCCCTATGTCTTAGGGTTCTATGTATAAAATTTCGTGCACATGCGAGGTGTGTAGAGGGCGATACAGTCAAAATACTGAGACATGAACGAACATAAGGAAAAAACTTGCGAAAATTGCCCTCAAAAAGGGGAATTTTTTTTGAAATGTTGTCTTAAGGCTCTGTTTCGACTCCAATATATTCATTTACCCATGAGATCTCTTGGGGAAAAATATCGAACGAGTTGAACACGAGGGTAATACATTTCGGAGAAATTAGTGAAATCTCCAATTCACCAAAGGGGTACCCCTGTCAGAAATCTTCGATTTCTCTTATATGGTTTCGAGCAATGTTTTGATAGTGAATTCTAAAGAATATGCGAGGGTCATGGGTACAAAATTTGTAGCCCTATGTCTTAGGGTTCTATGTATAAAATTTCGTGCACATGCGAGGTGTGTAGAGGGCGATACAGTCAAAATAATGAGAGATGAACGAACATAAGGAAAAAACTTGCGAAAATTGCTCTCAAAAAGGGGAATTTTTTTTGAAATGTTGACTTATGGCTCCGTTTCGACTCCAATATATTCATTTACCCATGAGATCTCTTGGGGAAAAATATCGAACGAGTTGAACACGAGGGTAATACATTTCGGAGAAATTAGTGAAATCTCCAATTCACCAAAGGGGTACCCCTATCAGAAATCTTCGTTTTCTCTTATATGGTTTCGAGCAATGTTTTGATAGTGAATACTAAAGAATATGCGAGGGTAATGGGAACAAAATTTGTAGCCCTATGTCTTAGGTTTCTATGTATAAAATTTCGTGCACATCCGAGGTGTGTAGAGGGCGATACAGTCAAAATACTGAGAGATGAACGAACATAAGGAAAAAACTTGCGAAAATTGCCCTCAAAGAGGGGAATTTTTTTTGAAATGTTGTCTTAAGGCTCTGTTTCGACTCCAATATATTCATTTACCCATGAGATCTCTTGGGGAAAAATATCGAACGAGTTGAACACGAGGGTAATACATTTCAGAGAAATTAGTGAAATCTCCAATTCACCAAAGGGGTACCCCTGTCAGAAATCTTCGATTTCTCTTATATGGTTTCGAGCAATGTTTTGATAGTGAATTCTATAGAATATGCGAGGGTCATGGGCACAAAATTTGTAGCCCTATGTCTTAGGGTTCTATGTATAAAATTTCGTGCACATGCGAGGTGTGTAGAGGGCGATACAGTCAAAATAATGAGAGATGAACGAACATAAGGAAAAAACTTGCGAAAATTGCTCTCAAAAAGGGGAATTTTTTTTGAAATGTTGACTTAAGGCTCCGTTTCGACTCCAATATATTCATTTACCCATGAGATCTCTTGGGGAAAAATATCGAACGAGTTGAACACGAGGGTAATAAATTTCGGAGAAATTAGTGAAATCTCCAATTCACCAAAGGGGTACCCCTATCAGAAATCTTCGATTTCTCTTATATGGTTTCGAGCAATGTTTTGATAGTGAATACTAAAGAATATGCGAGGGTAATGGGCACAAAATTTGTAGCCCTATGTCTTAGGTTTCTATGTATAAAATTTCGTGCACATCCGAGGTGTGTAGAGGGCGATACAGTCAAAATACTGAGAGATGAACGAACATAAGGAAAAAACTTGCGAAAATTGCCCTCAAAAAGGGGAATTTTTTTTGAAATGTTGACTTAAGGCACCGTTTCGACTCCAATATATTCATTTACCCATGAGATCTCTTGGGGAAAAATATCGAACGAGTTGAACACGAGGGTAATAAATTTCGGAGAAATTAGTGAAATCTCCAATTCACCAAAGGGGTACCCCTATCAGAAATCTTCGATTTCTCTTATATGGTTTCGAGCAATGTTTTGATAGTGAATACTAAAGAATATGCGAGGGTCATGGGCACAAAATTTGTAGCCCTATGTCTTAGGGTTCTATGTATAAAATTTCGTGCACATGCGAGGTGTGTAGAGGGCGATACAGTCAAAATACTGAGACATGAACGAACATAAGGAAAAAACTTGCGAAAATTGCCCTCAAAAAGGGGAATTTTTTTTGAAATGTTGTCTTAAGGCTCTGTTTCGACTCCAATATATTCATTTACCCATGAGATCTCTTGGGGAAAAATATCGAACGAGTTGAACACGAGGGTAATACATTTCGGAGAAATTAGTGAAATCTCCAATTCACCAAAGGGGTACCCCTGTCAGAAATCTTCGATTTCTCTTATATGGTTTCGAGCAATGTTTTGATAGTGAATTCTATAGAATATGCGAGGGTCATGGGCACAAAATTTGTAGCCCTATGTCTTAGGGTTCTATGTATAAAATTTCGTGCACATGCGAGGTGTGTAGAGGGCGATACAGTCAAAATAATGAGAGATGAACGAACATAAGGAAAAAACTTGCGAAAATTGCTCTCAAAAAGGGGAATTTTTTTTGAAATGTTGACTTAAGGCTCCGTTTCGACTCCAATATATTCATTTACCCATGAGATCTCTTGGGGAAAAATATCGAACGAGTTGAACACGAGGGTAATAAATTTCGGAGAAATTAGTGAAATCTCCAATTCACCAAAGGGGTACCCCTATCAGAAATCTTCGATTTCTCTTATATGGTTTCGAGCAATGTTTTGATAGTGAATACTAAAGAATATGCGAGGGTAATGGGCACAAAATTTGTAGCCCTATGTCTTAGGTTTCTATGTATAAAATTTCGTGCACATCCGAGGTGTGTAGAGGGCGATACAGTCAAAATACTGAGAGATGAACGAACATAAGGAAAAAACTTGCGAAAATTGCCCTCAAAAAGGGGAATTTTTTTTGAAATGTTGACTTAAGGCACCGTTTCGACTCCAATATATTCATTTACCCATGAGATCTCTTGGGGAAAAATATCGAACGAGTTGAACACGAGGGTAATAAATTTCGGAGAAATTAGTGAAATCTCCAATTCACCAAAGGGGTACCCCTATCAGAAATCTTCGATTTCTCTTATATGGTTTCGAGCAATGTTTTGATAGTGAATACTAAAGAATATGCGAGGGTCATGGGCACAAAATTTGTAGCCCTATGTCTTAGGGTTCTATGTATAAAATTTCGCGCACATGCGAGGTGTGTAGAGGGCGATACAGTCAAAATACTGAGACATGAACGAACATAAGGAAAAAACTTGCGAAAATTGCCCTCAAAAAGGGGAATTTTTTTTGAAATGTTGTCTTAAGGCTCTGTTTCGACTCCAATATATTCATTTACCCATGAGATCTCTTGGGGAAAAATATCGAACGAGTTGAACACGAGGGTAATACATTTCGGAGAAATTAGTGAAATCTCCAATTCACCAAAGGGGTACCCCTGTCAGAAATCTTCGATTTCTCTTATATGGTTTCGAGCAATGTTTTGATAGTGAATTCTAAAGAATATGCGAGGGTCATGGGCACAAAATTTGTAGCCCTATGTCTTAGGGTTCTATGTATAAAATTTCGTGCACATGCCAGGTGTGTAGAGGGCGATACAGTCAAAATAATGAGAGATGAACGAACATAAGGAAAAAACTTGCGAAAATTGCTCTCAAAAAGGGGAATTTTTTTTGAAATGTTGACTTAAGGCTCCGTTTCGACTCCAATATATTCATTTACCCATGAGATCTCTTGGGGAAAAATATCGACCGAGTTGAACACGAGGGTAATAAATTTCGGAGAAATTAGTGAAATCTCCAATTCACCAAAGGGGTACCCCTATCAGAAATGTTCGATTTCTCTTATATGGTTTCGAGCAATGTTTTGATAGTGAATACTAAAGAATATGCGAGGGTAATGGGCACAAAATTTGTAGCCCTATGTCTTAGGTTTCTATGTATAAAATTTCGTGCACATCCGAGGTGTGTAGAGGGCGATACAGTCAAAATACTGAGAGATGAACGAACATAAGGAAAAAACTTGCGAAAATTGCCCTCAAAAAGGGGAATTTTTTTTGAAATATTGACTTAAGGCACCGTTTCGACTCCAATATATTCATTTACCCATGAGATCTCTTGGGGAAAAATATCGAACGAGTTGAACACGAGGGTAATAAATTTCGGAGAAATTAGTGAAATCTCCAATTCACCAAAGGGGTACCCCTATCAGAAATCTTCGATTTCTCTTATATGGTTTCGAGCAATGTTTTGATAGTGAATACTAAAGAATATGCGAGGGTCATGGGCACAAAATTTGTAGCCCTATGTCTTAGGGTTCTATGTATAAAATTTCGTGCACATCCGACGTGTGTAGAGGGCGATACAGTCAAAATACTGAGACATGAACGAACATAAGGAAAAAACTTGCGAAAATTGCCCTCAAAAAGGGGAATTTTTTTCGAAATGTTGACTTAAGGCACCGTTTCGACTCCAATATATTCATTTACCCATGAGATCTCTTGGGGAAAAATATCGAACTAGTTGAACACGAGGGTAATACATTTCGGAGAAATTAGTGAAATCTCCAATTCACCAAAGGGGTACCCCTGTCAGAAATCTTCGATTTCTCTTATATGGTTTCGAGCAATGTTTTGATAGTGAATTCTAAAGAATATGCGAGGGTCATGGGCACAAAATTTGTAGCCCTATGTCTTAGGGTTCTATGTATAAAATTTCGTGCACATGCCAGGTGTGTAGAGGGCGATACAGTCAAAATAATGAGAGATGAACGAACATAAGGAAAAAACTTGCGAAAATTGCTCTCAAAAAGGGGAATTTTTTTTGAAATGTTGACTTAAGGCTCCGTTTCGACTCCAATATATTCATTTACCCATGAGATCTCTTGGGGAAAAATATCGACCGAGTTGAACACGAGGGTAATAAATTTCGGAGAAATTAGTGAAATCTCCAATTCACCAAAGGGGTACCCCTATCAGAAATGTTCGATTTCTCTTATATGGTTTCGAGCAATGTTTTGATAGTGAATACTAAAGAATATGCGAGGGTAATGGGCACAAAATTTGTAGCCCTATGTCTTAGGTTTCTATGTATAAAATTTCGTGCACATCCGAGGTGTGTAGAGGGCGATACAGTCAAAATACTGAGAGATGAACGAACATAAGGAAAAAACTTGCGAAAATTGCCCTCAAAAAGGGGAATTTTTTTTGAAATATTGACTTAAGGCACCGTTTCGACTCCAATATATTCATTTACCCATGAGATCTCTTGGGGAAAAATATCGAACGAGTTGAACACGAGGGTAATAAATTTCGGAGAAATTAGTGAAATCTCCAATTCACCAAAGGGGTACCCCTATCAGAAATCTTCGATTTCTCTTATATGGTTTCGAGCAATGTTTTGATAGTGAATACTAAAGAATATGCGAGGGTCATGGGCACAAAATTTGTAGCCCTATGTCTTAGGGTTCTATGTATAAAATTTCGTGCACATCCGACGTGTGTAGAGGGCGATACAGTCAAAATACTGAGACATGAACGAACATAAGGAAAAAACTTGCGAAAATTGCCCTCAAAAAGGGGAATTTTTTTCGAAATGTTGACTTAAGGCACCGTTTCGACTCCAATATATTCATTTACCCATGAGATCTCTTGGGGAAAAATATCGAACTAGTTGAACACGAGGGTAATACATTTCGGAGAAATTAGTGAAATCTCCAATTCACCAAAGGGGTACCCCTTTCAGAAATCTTCGATTTCTCTTATATGGTTTCGAGCAATGTTTTGATAGTGAATTCTAAAGAATATGCGAGGGTCATGGGCACAAAATTTGTAGCCCTATGTATTAGGGTTCTAAGTATAAAATTTCGTGGACATGCGAGGTGTGTAGAGGGCGATACAGTCAAAATACTGAGAGAAGTACGAACATAAGGAAAAAACTTGCGAAAATTGCCCTCAAAAAGGGGAATTTTTTTTGAAATGTTGACTTAAGGCTCCGTTTCGACTCCAATATATTCATTTACCCATGAGATCTCTTGGGGAAAAATATCGAACTAGTTGAACACGAGGGTAATACATTTCGGAGAAATTAGTGAAATCTCCAATTCACCAAAGGGGTACCCCTATCAGAAATCTTCGATTTCTCTTATATGGTTTCGAGCAATGTTTTGATAGTGAATACTAAAGAATATGCGAGGGTCATGGGCACAAAATTTGTAGCCCTATGTCTTAGGGTTCTATGTATAAAATTTCGTCCACATCCGAGGTGTGTAGAGGGCGATACAGTCAAAATACTGAGACATGAACGAACATAAGGAAAAAACTTGCGAAAATTGCCCTCAAAAAGGGGAATTTTTTTTGAAATGTTGACTTAAGGCTCCGTTTCCACTCCAATATATTCATTTACCCATGAGATCTCTTGGGGAAAAATATCGAACTAGTTGAACACGAGGGTAATACATTTCGGAGAAATTAGTGAAATCTCCAATTCACCAAAGGGGTACCCCTGTCAGAAATCTTCGATTTCTCTTATATGGTTTCGAGCAATGTTTTGATAGTGAATTCTAAAGAATATGCGAGGGTCATGGGCACAAAATTTGTAGCCCTATGTCTTAGGGTTCTAAGTATAAAATTTCGTGGACATGCGAGGTGTGTAGAGGGCGATACAGTCAAAATACTGAGACATGAACGAACATAAGGAAAAAACTTGCGAAAATTGCCCTCAAAAAGGGGAATTTTTTTTGAAATGTTGACTTAAGGCTCCGTTTCCACTCCAATATATTCATTTACCCATGAGATCTCTTGGGGAAAAATATCGAACTAGTTGAACACGAGGGTAATACATTTCGGAGAAATTAGTGAAATCTCCAATTCACCAAAGGGGTACCCCTGTCAGAAATCTTCGATTTCTCTTATATGGTTTCGAGCAATGTTTTGATAGTGAATTCTAAAGAATATGCGAGGGTCATGGGCACAAAATTTGTAGCCCTATGTCTTAGGGTTCTAAGTATAAAATTTCGTGGACATGCGAGGTGTGTAGAGGGCGATACAGTCAAAATACTGAGACATGAACGAACATAAGGAAAAAACTTGCGAAAATTGCCCTCAAAAAGGGGAATTTTTTTTGAAATGTTGACTTAAGGCTCCGTTTCGACTCCAATATATTCATTTACCCATGAGATCTCTTGGGGAAAAATATCGAACTAGTTGAACACGAGGGTAATACATTTCGGAGAAATTAGTGAAATCTCCAATTCACCAAAGGGGTACCCCTGTCAGAAATCTTCGATTTCTCTTATATGGTTTCGAGCAATGTTTTGATAGTGAATTCTAAAGAATATGCGAGGGTCATGGGCACAAAATTTGTAGCCCTATGTCTTAGGGTTCTATGTATAAAATTTCGTGCACATGCGAGGTGTGTAGAGGGCGATACAGTCAAAATAATGAGAGATGAACGAACATAAGGAAAAAACTTGCGAAAATTGCTCTCAAAAAGGGGAATTTTTTTTGAAATGTTGACTTAAGGCTCCGTTTCGACTCCAATATATTCATTTACCCATGAGATCTCTTGGGGAAAAATATCGAACGAGTTGAACACGAGGGTAATACATTTCGGAGAAATTAGTGAAATCTCCAATTCACCAAAGGGGTACCCCTATCAGAAATCTTCGATTTCTCTTATATGGTTTCGAGCAATGTTTTGATAGTGAATACTAAAGAATATGCGAGGGTAATGGGCACAAAATTTGTAGCCCTATGTCTTAGGTTTCTATGTATAAAATTTTGTGCACATCCGAGGTGTGTAGAGGGCGATACAGTCAAAATACTGAGAGATGAACGAACATAAGGAAAAAACTTGCAAAAATTGCCCTCAAAAAGGGGAATTTTTTTTGAAATGTTGACTTAAGGCACCGTTTCGACTCCAATATATTCATTTACCCATGAGATCTCTTGGGGAAAAATATCGAACGAGTTGAACACGAGGGTAATAAATTTCGGAGAAATTAGTGAAATCTCCAATTCACCAAAGGGGTACCCCTATCAGAAATCTTCGATTTCTCTTATATGGTTTCGAGCAATGTTTTGATAGTGAATACTAAAGAATATGCGAGGGTCATGGGCACAAAATTTGTAGCCCTATGTCTTAGGGTTCTATGTATAAAATTTTGCGCACATGCGAGGTGTGTAGAGGGCGATACAGTCAAAATACTGAGACATGAACGAACATAAGGAAAAAACTTGCGAAAATTGCCCTCAAAAAGGGGAATTTTTTTTGAAATGTTGTCTTAAGGCTCTGTTTCGACTCCAATATATTCATTTACCCATGAGATCTCTTGGGGAAAAATATCGAACGAGTTGAACACGAGGGTAATACATTTCGGAGAAATTAGTGAAATCTCCAATTCACCAAAGGGGTACCCCTATCAGAAATCTTCGATTTCTCTTATATGGTTTCGAGCAATGTTTTGATAGTGAATACTAAAGAATATGCGAGGGTCATGGGCACAAAATTTGTAGCCCTATGTCTTAGGGTTCTATGTATAAAATTTCGTCCACATCCGAGGTGTGTAGAGGGCGATACAGTCAAAATACTGAGACATGAACGAACATAAGGAAAAAACTTGCGAAAATTGCCCTCAAAAAGGGGAATTTTTTTTGAAATGTTGTCTTAAGGCTCTGTTTCCACTCCAATATATTCATTTACCCATGAGATCTCTTGGGGAAAAATATCGAACTAGTTGAACACGAGGGTAATACATTTCGGAGAAATTAGTGAAATCTCCAATTCACCAAAGGGGTACCCCTGTCAGAAATCTTCGATTTCTCTTATATGGTTTCGAGCAATGTTTTGATAGTGAATTCTAAAGAATATGCGAGGGTCATGGGCACAAAATTTGTAGCCCTATGTCTTAGGGTTCTATGTATAAAATTTCGTGCACATGCGAGGTGTGTAGAGGGCGATACAGTCAAAATAATGAGAGATGAACGAACATAAGGAAAAAACTTGCGAAAATTGCTCTCAAAAAGGGGAATTTTTTTTGAAATGTTGACTTAAGGCTCCGTTTCGACTCCAATATATTCATTTACCCATGAGATCTCTTGGGGAAAAATATCGAACGAGTTGAACACGAGGGTAATACATTTCGGAGAAATTAGTGAAATCTCCAATTCACCAAAGGGGTACCCCTATCAGAAATCTTCGATTTCTCTTATATGGTTTCGAGCAATGTTTTGATAGTGAATACTAAAGAATATGCGAGGGTAATGGGCACAAAATTTGTAGCCCTATGTCTTAGGTTTCTATGTATAAAATTTTGTGCACATCCGAGGTGTGTAGAGGGCGATACAGTCAAAATACTGAGAGATGAACGAACATAAGGAAAAAACTTGCAAAAATTGCCCTCAAAAAGGGGAATTTTTTTTGAAATGTTGACTTAAGGCACCGTTTCGACTCCAATATATTCATTTACCCATGAGATCTCTTGGGGAAAAATATCGAACGAGTTGAACACGAGGGTAATAAATTTCGGAGAAATTAGTGAAATCTCCAATTCACCAAAGGGGTACCCCTATCAGAAATCTTCGATTTCTCTTATATGGTTTCGAGCAATGTTTTGATAGTGAATACTAAAGAATATTCGAGGGTCATGGGCACAAAATTTGTAGCCCTATGTCTTAGGTTTCTATGTATAAAATTTCGTGCACATCCGAGGTGTGTAGAGGGCGATACAGTCAAAATACTGAGAGATGAACGAACATAAGGAAAAAACTTGCGAAAATTGCCCTCAAAAAGGGGAATTTTTTTTGAAATATTGACTTAAGGCACCGTTTCGACTCCAATATATTCATTTACCCATGAGATCTCTTGGGGAAAAATATCGAACGAGTTGAACACGAGGGTAATAAATTTCGGAGAAATTAGTGAAATCTCCAATTCACCAAAGGGGTACCCCTATCAGAAATCTTCGATTTCTCTTATATGGTTTCGAGCAATGTTTTGATAGTGAATACTAAAGAATATGCGAGGGTCATGGGCACAAAATTTGTAGCCCTATGTCTTAGGGTTCTATGTATAAAATTTCGTGCACATCCGACGTGTGTAGAGGGCGATACAGTCAAAATACTGAGACATGAACGAACATAAGGAAAAAACTTGCGAAAATTGCCCTCAAAAAGGGGAATTTTTTTCGAAATGTTGACTTAAGGCACCGTTTCGACTCCAATATATTCATTTACCCATGAGATCTCTTGGGGAAAAATATCGAACTAGTTGAACACGAGGGTAATACATTTCGGAGAAATTAGTGAAATCTCCAATTCACCAAAGGGGTACCCCTTTCAGAAATCTTCGATTTCTCTTATATGGTTTCGAGCAATGTTTTGATAGTGAATTCTAAAGAATATGCGAGGGTCATGGGCACAAAATTTGTAGCCCTATGTATTAGGGTTCTAAGTATAAAATTTCGTGGACATGCGAGGTGTGTAGAGGGCGATACAGTCAAAATACTGAGAGAAGTACGAACATAAGGAAAAAACTTGCGAAAATTGCCCTCAAAAAGGGGAATTTTTTTTGAAATGTTGACTTAAGGCTCCGTTTCGACTCCAATATATTCATTTACCCATGAGATCTCTTGGGGAAAAATATCGAACTAGTTGAACACGAGGGTAATACATTTCGGAGAAATTAGTGAAATCTCCAATTCACCAAAGGGGTACCCCTATCAGAAATCTTCGATTTCTCTTATATGGTTTCGAGCAATGTTTTGATAGTGAATACTAAAGAATATGCGAGGGTCATGGGCACAAAATTTGTAGCCCTATGTCTTAGGGTTCTATGTATAAAATTTCGTCCACATCCGAGGTGTGTAGAGGGCGATACAGTCAAAATACTGAGACATGAACGAACATAAGGAAAAAACTTGCGAAAATTGCCCTCAAAAAGGGGAATTTTTTTTGAAATGTTGACTTAAGGCTCCGTTTCCACTCCAATATATTCATTTACCCATGAGATCTCTTGGGGAAAAATATCGAACTAGTTGAACACGAGGGTAATACATTTCGGAGAAATTAGTGAAATCTCCAATTCACCAAAGGGGTACCCCTGTCAGAAATCTTCGATTTCTCTTATATGGTTTCGAGCAATGTTTTGATAGTGAATTCTAAAGAATATGCGAGGGTCATGGGCACAAAATTTGTAGCCCTATGTCTTAGGGTTCTAAGTATAAAATTTCGTGGACATGCGAGGTGTGTAGAGGGCGATACAGTCAAAATACTGAGACATGAACGAACATAAGGAAAAAACTTGCGAAAATTGCCCTCAAAAAGGGGAATTTTTTTTGAAATGTTGACTTAAGGCTCCGTTTCCACTCCAATATATTCATTTACCCATGAGATCTCTTGGGGAAAAATATCGAACTAGTTGAACACGAGGGTAATACATTTCGGAGAAATTAGTGAAATCTCCAATTCACCAAAGGGGTACCCCTGTCAGAAATCTTCGATTTCTCTTATATGGTTTCGAGCAATGTTTTGATAGTGAATTCTAAAGAATATGCGAGGGTCATGGGCACAAAATTTGTAGCCCTATGTCTTAGGGTTCTAAGTATAAAATTTCGTGGACATGCGAGGTGTGTAGAGGGCGATACAGTCAAAATACTGAGACATGAACGAACATAAGGAAAAAACTTGCGAAAATTGCCCTCAAAAAGGGGAATTTTTTTTGAAATGTTGACTTAAGGCTCCGTTTCGACTCCAATATATTCATTTACCCATGAGATCTCTTGGGGAAAAATATCGAACTAGTTGAACACGAGGGTAATACATTTCGGAGAAATTAGTGAAATCTCCAATTCACCAAAGGGGTACCCCTGTCAGAAATCTTCGATTTCTCTTATATGGTTTCGAGCAATGTTTTGATAGTGAATTCTAAAGAATATGCGAGGGTCATGGGCACAAAATTTGTAGCCCTATGTCTTAGGGTTCTATGTATAAAATTTCGTGCACATGCGAGGTGTGTAGAGGGCGATACAGTCAAAATAATGAGAGATGAACGAACATAAGGAAAAAACTTGCGAAAATTGCTCTCAAAAAGGGGAATTTTTTTTGAAATGTTGACTTAAGGCTCCGTTTCGACTCCAATATATTCATTTACCCATGAGATCTCTTGGGGAAAAATATCGAACGAGTTGAACACGAGGGTAATACATTTCGGAGAAATTAGTGAAATCTCCAATTCACCAAAGGGGTACCCCTATCAGAAATCTTCGATTTCTCTTATATGGTTTCGAGCAATGTTTTGATAGTGAATACTAAAGAATATGCGAGGGTAATGGGCACAAAATTTGTAGCCCTATGTCTTAGGTTTCTATGTATAAAATTTTGTGCACATCCGAGGTGTGTAGAGGGCGATACAGTCAAAATACTGAGAGATGAACGAACATAAGGAAAAAACTTGCAAAAATTGCCCTCAAAAAGGGGAATTTTTTTTGAAATGTTGACTTAAGGCACCGTTTCGACTCCAATATATTCATTTACCCATGAGATCTCTTGGGGAAAAATATCGAACGAGTTGAACACGAGGGTAATAAATTTCGGAGAAATTAGTGAAATCTCCAATTCACCAAAGGGGTACCCCTATCAGAAATCTTCGATTTCTCTTATATGGTTTCGAGCAATGTTTTGATAGTGAATACTAAAGAATATGCGAGGGTCATGGGCACAAAATTTGTAGCCCTATGTCTTAGGGTTCTATGTATAAAATTTTGCGCACATGCGAGGTGTGTAGAGGGCGATACAGTCAAAATACTGAGACATGAACGAACATAAGGAAAAAACTTGCGAAAATTGCCCTCAAAAAGGGGAATTTTTTTTGAAATGTTGTCTTAAGGCTCTGTTTCGACTCCAATATATTCATTTACCCATGAGATCTCTTGGGGAAAAATATCGAACGAGTTGAACACGAGGGTAATACATTTCGGAGAAATTAGTGAAATCTCCAATTCACCAAAGGGGTACCCCTATCAGAAATCTTCGATTTCTCTTATATGGTTTCGAGCAATGTTTTGATAGTGAATACTAAAGAATATGCGAGGGTCATGGGCACAAAATTTGTAGCCCTATGTCTTAGGGTTCTATGTATAAAATTTCGTCCACATCCGAGGTGTGTAGAGGGCGATACAGTCAAAATACTGAGACATGAACGAACATAAGGAAAAAACTTGCGAAAATTGCCCTCAAAAAGGGGAATTTTTTTTGAAATGTTGACTTAAGGCTCCGTTTCGACTCCAATATATTCATTTACCCATGAGATCTCTTGGGGAAAAATATCGAACTAGTTGAACACGAGGGTAATACATTTCGGAGAAATTAGTGAAATCTCCAATTCACCAAAGGGGTACCCCTGTCAGAAATCTTCGATTTCTCTTATATGGTTTCGAGCAATGTTTTGATAGTGAATTCTAAAGAATATGCGAGGGTCATGGGCACAAAATTTGTAGCCCTATGTCTTAGGGTTCTATGTATAAAATTTCGTGCACATGCGAGGTGTGTAGAGGGCGATACAGTCAAAATAATGAGAGATGAACGAACATAAGGAAAAAACTTGCGAAAATTGCTCTCAAAAAGGGGAATTTTTTTTGAAATGTTGACTTAAGGCTCCGTTTCGACTCCAATATATTCATTTACCCATGAGATCTCTTGGGGAAAAATATCGAACGAGTTGAACACGAGGGTAATACATTTCGGAGAAATTAGTGAAATCTCCAATTCACCAAAGGGGTACCCCTATCAGAAATCTTCGATTTCTCTTATATGGTTTCGAGCAATGTTTTGATAGTGAATACTAAAGAATATGCGAGGGTAATGGGCACAAAATTTGTAGCCCTATGTCTTAGGTTTCTATGTATAAAATTTTGTGCACATCCGAGGTGTGTAGAGGGCGATACAGTCAAAATACTGAGAGATGAACGAACATAAGGAAAAAACTTGCAAAAATTGCCCTCAAAAAGGGGAATTTTTTTTGAAATGTTGACTTAAGGCACCGTTTCGACTCCAATATATTCATTTACCCATGAGATCTCTTGGGGAAAAATATCGAACGAGTTGAACACGAGGGTAATAAATTTCGGAGAAATTAGTGAAATCTCCAATTCACCAAAGGGGTACCCCTATCAGAAATCTTCGATTTCTCTTATATGGTTTCGAGCAATGTTTTGATAGTGAATACTAAAGAATATGCGAGGGTCATGGGCACAAAATTTGTAGCCCTATGTCTTAGGGTTCTATGTATAAAATTTTGCGCACATGCGAGGTGTGTAGAGGGCGATACAGTCAAAATACTGAGACATGAACGAACATAAGGAAAAAACTTGCGAAAATTGCCCTCAAAAAGGGGAATTTTTTTTGAAATGTTGTCTTAAGGCTCTGTTTCGACTCCAATATATTCATTTACCCATGAGATCTCTTGGGGAAAAATATCGAACGAGTTGAACACGAGGGTAATACATTTCGGAGAAATTAGTGAAATCTCCAATTCACCAAAGGGGTACCCCTATCAGAAATCTTCGATTTCTCTTATATGGTTTCGAGCAATGTTTTGATAGTGAATACTAAAGAATATGCGAGGGTCATGGGCACAAAATTTGTAGCCCTATGTCTTAGGGTTCTATGTATAAAATTTCGTCCACATCCGAGGTGTGTAGAGGGCGATACAGTCAAAATACTGAGACATGAACGAACATAAGGAAAAAACTTGCGAAAATTGCCCTCAAAAAGGGGAATTTTTTTTGAAATGTTGTCTTAAGGCTCTGTTTCCACTCCAATATATTCATTTACCCATGAGATCTCTTGGGGAAAAATATCGAACTAGTTGAACACGAGGGTAATACATTTCGGAGAAATTAGTGAAATCTCCAATTCACCAAAGGGGTACCCCTGTCAGAAATCTTCGATTTCTCTTATATGGTTTCGAGCAATGTTTTGATAGTGAATTCTAAAGAATATGCGAGGGTCATGGGCACAAAATTTGTAGCCCTATGTCTTAGGGTTCTATGTATAAAATTTCGTGCACATGCGAGGTGTGTAGAGGGCGATACAGTCAAAATAATGAGAGATGAACGAACATAAGGAAAAAACTTGCGAAAATTGCTCTCAAAAAGGGGAATTTTTTTTGAAATGTTGACTTAAGGCTCCGTTTCGACTCCAATATATTCATTTACCCATGAGATCTCTTGGGGAAAAATATCGAACGAGTTGAACACGAGGGTAATACATTTCGGAGAAATTAGTGAAATCTCCAATTCACCAAAGGGGTACCCCTATCAGAAATCTTCGATTTCTCTTATATGGTTTCGAGCAATGTTTTGATAGTGAATACTAAAGAATATGCGAGGGTAATGGGCACAAAATTTGTAGCCCTATGTCTTAGGTTTCTATGTATAAAATTTTGTGCACATCCGAGGTGTGTAGAGGGCGATACAGTCAAAATACTGAGAGATGAACGAACATAAGGAAAAAACTTGCAAAAATTGCCCTCAAAAAGGGGAATTTTTTTTGAAATGTTGACTTAAGGCACCGTTTCGACTCCAATATATTCATTTACCCATGAGATCTCTTGGGGAAAAATATCGAACGAGTTGAACACGAGGGTAATAAATTTCGGAGAAATTAGTGAAATCTCCAATTCACCAAAGGGGTACCCCTATCAGAAATCTTCGATTTCTCTTATATGGTTTCGAGCAATGTTTTGATAGTGAATACTAAAGAATATTCGAGGGTCATGGGCACAAAATTTGTAGCCCTATGTCTTAGGGTTCTATGTATAAAATTTCGCGCACATGCGAGGTGTGTAGAGGGCGATACAGTCAAAATACTGAGACATGAACGAACATAAGGAAAAAACTTGCGAAAATTGCCCTCAAAAAGGGGAATTTTTTTTGAAATGTTGTCTTAAGGCTCTGTTTCGACTCCAATATATTCATTTACCCATGAGATCTCTTGGGGAAAAATATCGAACGAGTTGAACACGAGGGTAATACATTTCGGAGAAATTAGTGAAATCTCCAATTCACCAAAGGGGTACCCCTATCAGAAATCTTCGATTTCTCTTATATGGTTTCGAGCAATGTTTTGATAGTGAATACTAAAGAATATGCGAGGGTCATGGGCACAAAATTTGTAGCCCTATGTCTTAGGGTTCTATGTATAAAATTTCGTCCACATCCGAGGTGTGTAGAGGGCGATACAGTCAAAATACTGAGACATGAACGAACATAAGGAAAAAACTTATGAAAATTGCCCTCAAAAAGGGGAATTTTTTTTGAAATGTTGTCTTAAGGCTCTGTTTCGACTCCAATATATTCATTTACCCATGAGATCTCTTGGGGAAAAATATCGAACGAGTTGAACACGAGGGTAATACATTTCGGAGAAATTAGTGAAATCTCCAATTCACCAAAGGGGTACCCCTGTCAGAAATCTTCGATTTCTCTTATATGGTTTCGAGCAATGTTTTGATAGTGAATTCTAAAGAATATGCGAGGGTCATGGGCACAAAATTTGTAGCCCTATGTCTTAGGGTTCTATGTATAAAATTTCGTGCACATGCGAGGTGTGTAGAGGGCGATACAGTCAAAATAATGAGAGATGAACGAACATAAGGAAAAAACTTGCGAAAATTGCTCTCAAAAAGGGGAATTTTTTTTGAAATGTTGACTTAAGGCTCCGTTTCGACTCCAATATATTCATTTACCCATGAGATCTCTTGGGGAAAAATATCGAACGAGTTGAACACGAGGGTAATACATTTCGGAGAAATTAGTGAAATCTCCAATTCACCAAAGGGGTACCCCTATCAGAAATCTTCGATTTCTCTTATATGGTTTCGAGCAATGTTTTGATAGTGAATACTAAAGAATATGCGAGGGTAATGGGCACAAAATTTGTAGCCCTATGTCTTAGGTTTCTATGTATAAAATTTTGTGCACATCCGAGGTGTGTAGAGGGCGATACAGTCAAAATACTGAGAGATGAACGAACATAAGGAAAAAACTTGCAAAAATTGCCCTCAAAAAGGGGAATTTTTTTTGAAATGTTGACTTAAGGCACCGTTTCGACTCCAATATATTCATTTACCCATGAGATCTCTTGGGGAAAAATATCGAACGAGTTGAACACGAGGGTAATAAATTTCGGAGAAATTAGTGAAATCTCCAATTCACCAAAGGGGTACCCCTATCAGAAATCTTCGATTTCTCTTATATGGTTTCGAGCAATGTTTTGATAGTGAATACTAAAGAATATGCGAGGGTCATGGGCACAAAATTTGTAGCCCTATGTCTTAGGGTTCTATGTATAAAATTTCGCGCACATGCGAGGTGTGTAGAGGGCGATACAGTCAAAATACTGAGACATGAACGAACATAAGGAAAAAACTTGCGAAAATTGCCCTCAAAAAGGGGAATTTTTTTTGAAATGTTGTCTTAAGGCTCTGTTTCGACTCCAATATATTCATTTACCCATGAGATCTCTTGGGGAAAAATATCGAACGAGTTGAACACGAGGGTAATACATTTCGGAGAAATTAGTGAAATCTCCAATTCACCAAAGGGGTACCCCTATCAGAAATCTTCGATTTCTCTTATATGGTTTCGAGCAATGTTTTGATAGTGAATACTAAAGAATATGCGAGGGTCATGGGCACAAAATTTGTAGCCCTATGTCTTAGGGTTCTATGTATAAAATTTCGTCCACATCCGAGGTGTGTAGAGGGCGATACAGTCAAAATACTGAGACATGAACGAACATAAGGAAAAAACTTGCGAAAATTGCCCTCAAAAAGGGGAATTTTTTTTGAAATGTTGTCTTAAGGCTCTGTTTCGACTCCAATATATTCATTTACCCATGAGATCTCTTGGGGAAAAATATCGAACGAGTTGAACACGAGGGTAATACATTTCGGAGAAATTAGTGAAATCTCCAATTCACCAAAGGGGTACCCCTGTCAGAAATCTTCGATTTCTCTTATATGGTTTCGAGCAATGTTTTGATAGTGAATTCTAAAGAATATGCGAGGGTCATGGGCACAAAATTTGTAGCCCTATGTCTTAGGGTTCTATGTATAAAATTTCGTGCACATGCGAGGTGTGTAGAGGGCGATACAGTCAAAATAATGAGAGATGAACGAACATAAGGAAAAAACTTGCGAAAATTGCTCTCAAAAAGGGGAATTTTTTTTGAAATGTTGACTTAAGGCTCCGTTTCGACTCCAATATATTCATTTACCCATGAGATCTCTTGGGGAAAAATATCGAACGAGTTGAACACGAGGGTAATAAATTTCGGAGAAATTAGTGAAATCTCCAATTCACCAAAGGGGTACCCCTATCAGAAATCTTCGATTTCTCTTATATGGTTTCGAGCAATGTTTTGATAGTGAATACTAAAGAATATGCGAGGGTAATGGGCACAAAATTTGTAGCCCTATGTCTTAGGTTTCTATGTATAAAATTTTGTGCACATCCGAGGTGTGTAGAGGGCGATACAGTCAAAATACTGAGAGATGAACGAACATAAGGAAAAAACTTGCAAAAATTGCCCTCAAAAAGGGGAATTTTTTTTGAAATGTTGACTTAAGGCACCGTTTCGACTCCAATATATTCATTTACCCATGAGATCTCTTGGGGAAAAATATCGAACGAGTTGAACACGAGGGTAATAAATTTCGGAGAAATTAGTGAAATCTCCAATTCACCAAAGGGGTACCCCTATCAGAAATCTTCGATTTCTCTTATATGGTTTCGAGCAATGTTTTGATAGTGAATACTAAAGAATATGCGAGGGTCATGGGCACAAAATTTGTAGCCCTATGTCTTAGGGTTCTATGTATAAAATTTTGTGCACATCCGAGGTGTGTAGAGGGCGATACAGTCAAAATACTGAGACTTGAACGAACATAAGGAAAAAACTTGCGAAAATTGCTCTCAAAAAGGGGAATTTTTTTTGAAATGTTGACTTAAGGCACCGTTTCGACTCCAATATATTCATTTACCCATGAGATCTCTTGGGGAAAAATATCGAACTAGTTGAACACGAGGGTAATACATTTCGGAGAAATTAGTGAAATCTCCAATTCACCAAAGGGGTACCCCTATCAGAAATCTTCGATTTCTCTTATATGGTTTCGAGCAATGTTTTGATAGTGAATACTAAAGAATATGCGAGGGTCATGGGCACAAAATTTGTAGCCCTATGTCTTAGGGTTCTAAGTATAAAATTTCGTGGACATGCGAGGTGTGTAGAGGGCGATACAGTCAAAATACTGAGACATGAACGAACATAAGGAAAAAACTTGCGAAAATTGCCCTCAAAAAGGGGAATTTTTTTTGAAATGTTGACTTAAGGCTCCGTTTCGACTCCAATATATTCATTTACCCATGAGATCTCTTGGGGAAAAATATCGAACTAGTTGAACACGAGGGTAATACATTTCGGAGAAATTAGTGAAATCTCCAATTCACCAAAGGGGTACCCCTGTCAGAAATCTTCGATTTCTCTTATATGGTTTCGAGCAATGTTTTGATAGTGAATTCTAAAGAATATGCGAGGGTCATGGGCACAAAATTTGTAGCCCTATGTCTTAGGGTTCTATGTATAAAATTTCGCGCACATGCGAGGTGTGTAGAGGGCGATACAGTCAAAATACTGAGACATGAACGAACATAAGGAAAAAACTTGCGAAAATTGCCCTCAAAAAGGGGAATTTTTTTTGAAATGTTGTCTTAAGGCTCTGTTTCGACTCCAATATATTCATTTACCCATGAGATCTCTTGGGGAAAAATATCGAACGAGTTGAACACGAGGGTAATACATTTCGGAGAAATTAGTGAAATCTCCAATTCACCAAAGGGGTACCCCTATCAGAAATCTTCGATTTCTCTTATATGGTTTCGAGCAATGTTTTGATAGTGAATACTAAAGAATATGCGAGGGTCATGGGCACAAAATTTGTAGCCCTATGTCTTAGGGTTCTATGTATAAAATTTCGTCCACATCCGAGGTGTGTAGAGGGCGATACAGTCAAAATACTGAGACATGAACGAACATAAGGAAAAAACTTGCGAAAATTGCCCTCAAAAAGGGGAATTTTTTTTGAAATGTTGTCTTAAGGCTCTGTTTCGACTCCAATATATTCATTTACCCATGAGATCTCTTGGGGAAAAATATCGAACGAGTTGAACACGAGGGTAATACATTTCGGAGAAATTAGTGAAATCTCCAATTCACCAAAGGGGTACCCCTGTCAGAAATCTTCGATTTCTCTTATATGGTTTCGAGCAATGTTTTGATAGTGAATTCTAAAGAATATGCGAGGGTCATGGGCACAAAATTTGTAGCCCTATGTCTTAGGGTTCTATGTATAAAATTTCGTGCACATGCGAGGTGTGTAGAGGGCGATACAGTCAAAATAATGAGAGATGAACGAACATAAGGAAAAAACTTGCGAAAATTGCTCTCAAAAAGGGGAATTTTTTTTGAAATGTTGACTTAAGGCTCCGTTTCGACTCCAATATATTCATTTACCCATGAGATCTCTTGGGGAAAAATATCGAACGAGTTGAACACGAGGGTAATAAATTTCGGAGAAATTAGTGAAATCTCCAATTCACCAAAGGGGTACCCCTATCAGAAATCTTCGATTTCTCTTATATGGTTTCGAGCAATGTTTTGATAGTGAATACTAAAGAATATGCGAGGGTAATGGGCACAAAATTTGTAGCCCTATGTCTTAGGTTTCTATGTATAAAATTTTGTGCACATCCGAGGTGTGTAGAGGGCGATACAGTCAAAATACTGAGAGATGAACGAACATAAGGAAAAAACTTGCAAAAATTGCCCTCAAAAAGGGGAATTTTTTTTGAAATGTTGACTTAAGGCACCGTTTCGACTCCAATATATTCATTTACCCATGAGATCTCTTGGGGAAAAATATCGAACGAGTTGAACACGAGGGTAATAAATTTCGGAGAAATTAGTGAAATCTCCAATTCACCAAAGGGGTACCCCTATCAGAAATCTTCGATTTCTCTTATATGGTTTCGAGCAATGTTTTGATAGTGAATACTAAAGAATATGCGAGGGTCATGGGCACAAAATTTGTAGCCCTATGTCTTAGGGTTCTATGTATAAAATTTTGTGCACATACGACGTGTGTAGAGGGCGATACAGTCAAAATACTGAGACTTGAACGAACATAAGGAAAAAACTTGCGAAAATTGCTCTCAAAAAGGGGAATTTTTTTTGAAATGTTGACTTAAGGCACCGTTTCGACTCCAATATATTCATTTACCCATGAGATCTCTTGGGGAAAAATATCGAACTAGTTGAACACGAGGGTAATACATTTCGGAGAAATTAGTGAAATCTCCAATTCACCAAAGGGGTACCCCTATCAGAAATCTTCGATTTCTCTTATATGGTTTCGAGCAATGTTTTGATAGTGAATACTAAAGAATATGCGAGGGTCATGGGCACAAAATTTGTAGCCCTATGTCTTAGGGTTCTAAGTATAAAATTTCGTGGACATGCGAGGTGTGTAGAGGGCGATACAGTCAAAATACTGAGACATGAACGAACATAAGGAAAAAACTTGCGAAAATTGCCCTCAAAAAGGGGAATTTTTTTTGAAATGTTGACTTAAGGCTCCGTTTCGACTCCAATATATTCATTTACCCATGAGATCTCTTGGGGAAAAATATCGAACTAGTTGAACACGAGGGTAATACATTTCGGAGAAATTAGTGAAATCTCCAATTCACCAAAGGGGTACCCCTGTCAGAAATCTTCGATTTCTCTTATATGGTTTCGAGCAATGTTTTGATAGTGAATTCTAAAGAATATGCGAGGGTCATGGGCACAAAATTTGTAGCCCTATGTCTTAGGGTTCTATGTATAAAATTTCGTGCACATGCGAGGTGTGTAGAGGGCGATACAGTCAAAATAATGAGAGATGAACGAACATAAGGAAAAAACTTGCGAAAATTGCTCTCAAAAAGGGGAATTTTTTTTGAAATGTTGACTTAAGGCTCCGTTTCGACTCCAATATATTCATTTACCCATGAGATCTCTTGGGGAAAAATATCGAACGAGTTGAACACGAGGGTAATACATTTCGGAGAAATTAGTGAAATCTCCAATTCACCAAAGGGGTACCCCTATCAGAAATCTTCGATTTCTCTTATATGGTTTCGAGCAATGTTTTGATAGTGAATACTAAAGAATATGCGAGGGTAATGGGCACAAAATTTGTAGCCCTATGTCTTAGGTTTCTATGTATAAAATTTTGTGCACATCCGAGGTGTGTAGAGGGCGATACAGTCAAAATACTGAGAGATGAACGAACATAAGGAAAAAACTTGCAAAAATTGCCCTCAAAAAGGGGAATTTTTTTTGAAATGTTGACTTAAGGCACCGTTTCGACTCCAATATATTCATTTACCCATGAGATCTCTTGGGGAAAAATATCGAACGAGTTGAACACGAGGGTAATAAATTTCGGAGAAATTAGTGAAATCTCCAATTCACCAAAGGGGTACCCCTGTCAGAAATCTTCGATTTCTCTTATATGGTTTCGAGCAATGTTTTGATAGTGAATTCTAAAGAATATGCGAGGGTCATGGGCACAAAATTTGTAGCCCTATGTCTTAGGGTTCTATGTATAAAATTTCGTGCACATGCGAGGTGTGTAGAGGGCGATACAGTCAAAATAATGAGAGATGAACGAACATAAGGAAAAAACTTGCGAAAATTGCTCTCAAAAAGGGGAATTTTTTTTGAAATGTTGACTTAAGGCTCCGTTTCGACTCCAATATATTCATTTACCCATGAGATCTCTTGGGGAAAAATATCGAACGAGTTGAACACGAGGGTAATACATTTCGGAGAAATTAGTGAAATCTCCAATTCACCAAAGGGGTACCCCTATCAGAAATCTTCGATTTCTCTTATATGGTTTCGAGCAATGTTTTGATAGTGAATACTAAAGAATATGCGAGGGTAATGGGCACAAAATTTGTAGCCCTATGTCTTAGGTTTCTATGTATAAAATTTTGTGCACATCCGAGGTGTGTAGAGGGCGATACAGTCAAAATACTGAGAGATGAACGAACATAAGGAAAAAACTTGCAAAAATTGCCCTCAAAAAGGGGAATTTTTTTTGAAATGTTGACTTAAGGCACCGTTTCGACTCCAATATATTCATTTACCCATGAGATCTCTTGGGGAAAAATATCGAACGAGTTGAACACGAGGGTAATAAATTTCGGAGAAATTAGTGAAATCTCCAATTCACCAAAGGGGTACCCCTATCAGAAATCTTCGATTTCTCTTATATGGTTTCGAGCAATGTTTTGATAGTGAATACTAAAGAATATGCGAGGGTCATGGGCACAAAATTTGTAGCCCTATGTCTTAGGGTTCTATGTATAAAATTTCGCGCACATGCGAGGGGTGTAGAGGGCGATACAGTCAAAATACTGAGACATGAACGAACATAAGGAAAAAACTTGCGAAAATTGCCCTCAAAAAGGGGAATTTTTTTTGAAATGTTGTCTTAAGGCTCTGTTTCGACTCCAATATATTCATTTACCCATGAGATCTCTTGGGGAAAAATATCGAACGAGTTGAACACGAGGGTAATACATTTCGGAGAAATTAGTGAAATCTCCAATTCACCAAAGGGGTACCCCTATCAGAAATCTTCGATTTCTCTTATATGGTTTCGAGCAATGTTTTGATAGTGAATACTAAAGAATATGCGAGGGTCATGGGCACAAAATTTGTAGCCCTATGTCTTAGGGTTCTATGTATAAAATTTCGCGCACATGCGAGGTGTGTAGAGGGCGATACAGTCAAAATACTGAGACATGAACGAACATAAGGAAAAAACTTGCGAAAATTGCCCTCAAAAAGGGGAATTTTTTTTTAAATGTTGTCTTAAGGCTCTGTTTCGACTCCAATATATTCATTTACCCATGAGATCTCTTGGGGAAAAATATCGAACGAGTTGAACACGAGGGTAATACATTTCGGAGAAATTAGTGAAATCTCCAATTCACCAAAGGGGTACCCCTGTCAGAAATCTTCGATTTCTCTTATATGGTTTCGAGCAATGTTTTGATAGTGAATTCTAAAGAATATGCGAGGGTCATGGGCACAAAATTTGTAGCCCTATGTCTTAGGGTTCTATGTATAAAATTTTGTGCACATCCGACGTGTGTAGAGGGCGATACAGTCAAAATAATGAGAGATGAACGAACATAAGGAAAAAACTTGCGAAAATTGCCCTCAAAAAGGGGAATTTTTTTTGAAATGTTGACTTAAGGCTCCGTTTCGACTCCAATATATTCATTTACCCATGAGATCTCTTGGGGAAAAATATCGAACGAGTTGAACACGAGGGTAATAAATTTCGGAGAAATTAGTGAAATCTCCAATTCACCAAAGGGGTACCCCTATCAGAAATCTTCGATTTCTCTTATATGGTTTCGAGCAATGTTTTGATAGTGAATACTAAAGAATATGCGAGGGTCATGGGCACAAAATTTGTAGCCCTATGTCTTAGGGTTCTATGTATAAAATTTTGTGCACATACGACGTGTGTAGAGGGCGATACAGTCAAAATACTGAGACTTGAACGAACATAAGGAAAAAACTTGCGAAAATTGCTCTCAAAAAGGGGAATTTTTTTTGAAATGTTGACTTAAGGCACCGTTTCGACTCCAATATATTCATTTACCCATGAGATCTCTTGGGGAAAAATATCGAACTAGTTGAACACGAGGGTAATACATTTCGGAGAAATTAGTGAAATCTCCAATTCACCAAAGGGGTACCCCTATCAGAAATCATCGATTTCTCTTATATGGTTTCGAGCAATGTTTTGATAGTGAATACTAAAGAATATGCGAGGGTCATGGGCACAAAATTTGTAGCCCTATGTCTTAGGGTTCTAAGTATAAAATTTCGTGGACATGCGAGGTGTGTAGAGGGCGATACAGTCAAAATACTGAGACATGAACGAACATAAGGAAAAAACTTGCGAAAATTGCCCTCAAAAAGGGGAATTTTTTTTTAAATGTTGTCTTAAGGCTCTGTTTCGACTCCAATATATTCATTTACCCATGAGATCTCTTGGGGAAAAATATCGAACGAGTTGAACACGAGGGTAATAAATTTCGGAGAAATTAGTGAAATCTCCAATTCACCAAAGGGGTACCCCTATCAGAAATCTTCGATTTCTCTTATATGGTTTCGAGCAATGTTTTGATAGTGAATACTAAAGAATATGCGAGGGTCATGGGCACAAAATTTGTAGCCCTATGTCTTAGGGTTCTATGTATAAAATTTCGCGCACATGCGAGGGGTGTAGAGGGCGATACAGTCAAAATACTGAGACATGAACGAACATAAGGAAAAAACTTGCGAAAATTGCCCTCAAAAAGGGGAATTTTTTTTGAAATGTTGTCTTAAGGCTCTGTTTCGACTCCAATATATTCATTTACCCATGAGATCTCTTGGGGAAAAATATCGAACGAGTTGAACACGAGGGTAATACATTTCGGAGAAATTAGTGAAATCTCCAATTCACCAAAGGGGTACCCCTATCAGAAATCTTCGATTTCTCTTATATGGTTTCGAGCAATGTTTTGATAGTGAATACTAAAGAATATGCGAGGGTCATGGGCACAAAATTTGTAGCCCTATGTCTTAGGGTTCTATGTATAAAATTTCGCGCACATGCGAGGTGTGTAGAGGGCGATACAGTCAAAATACTGAGACATGAACGAACATAAGGAAAAAACTTGCGAAAATTGCCCTCAAAAAGGGGAATTTTTTTTGAAATGTTGTCTTAAGGCTCTGTTTCGACTCCAATATATTCATTTACCCATGAGATCTCTTGGGGAAAAATATCGAACGAGTTGAACACGAGGGTAATACATTTCGGAGAAATTAGTGAAATCTCCAATTCACCAAAGGGGTACCCCTATCAGAAATCTTCGATTTCTCTTATATGGTTTCGAGCAATGTTTTGATAGTGAATACTAAAGAATATGCGAGGGTCATGGGCACAAAATTTGTAGCCCTATGTCTTAGGGTTCTATGTATAAAATTTCGCGCACATGCGAGGGGTGTAGAGGGCGATACAGTCAAAATACTGAGACATGAACGAACATAAGGAAAAAACTTGCGAAAATTGCCCTCAAAAAGGGGAATTTTTTTTGAAATGTTGTCTTAAGGCTCTGTTTCGACTCCAATATATTCATTTACCCATGAGATCTCTTGGGGAAAAATATCGAACGAGTTGAACACGAGGGTAATACATTTCGGAGAAATTAGTGAAATCTCCAATTCACCAAAGGGGTACCCCTATCAGAAATCTTCGATTTCTCTTATATGGTTTCGAGCAATGTTTTGATAGTGAATACTAAAGAATATGCGAGGGTCATGGGCACAAAATTTGTAGCCCTATGTCTTAGGGTTCTATGTATAAAATTTCGCGCACATGCGAGGTGTGTAGAGGGCGATACAGTCAAAATACTGAGACATGAACGAACATAAGGAAAAAACTTGCGAAAATTGCCCTCAAAAAGGGGAATTTTTTTTTAAATGTTGTCTTAAGGCTCTGTTTCGACTCCAATATATTCATTTACCCATGAGATCTCTTGGGGAAAAATATCGAACGAGTTGAACACGAGGGTAATACATTTCGGAGAAATTAGTGAAATCTCCAATTCACCAAAGGGGTACCCCTGTCAGAAATCTTCGATTTCTCTTATATGGTTTCGAGCAATGTTTTGATAGTGAATTCTAAAGAATATGCGAGGGTCATGGGCACAAAATTTGTAGCCCTATGTCTTAGGGTTCTATGTATAAAATTTTGTGCACATCCGACGTGTGTAGAGGGCGATACAGTCAAAATAATGAGAGATGAACGAACATAAGGAAAAAACTTGCGAAAATTGCCCTCAAAAAGGGGAATTTTTTTTGAAATGTTGACTTAAGGCTCCGTTTCGACTCCAATATATTCATTTACCCATGAGATCTCTTGGGGAAAAATATCGAACGAGTTGAACACGAGGGTAATAAATTTCGGAGAAATTAGTGAAATCTCCAATTCACCAAAGGGGTACCCCTATCAGAAATCTTCGATTTCTCTTATATGGTTTCGAGCAATGTTTTGATAGTGAATACTAAAGAATATGCGAGGGTCATGGGCACAAAATTTGTAGCCCTATGTCTTAGGGTTCTATGTATAAAATTTTGTGCACATACGACGTGTGTAGAGGGCGATACAGTCAAAATACTGAGACTTGAACGAACATAAGGAAAAAACTTGCGAAAATTGCTCTCAAAAAGGGGAATTTTTTTTGAAATGTTGACTTAAGGCACCGTTTCGACTCCAATATATTCATTTACCCATGAGATCTCTTGGGGAAAAATATCGAACTAGTTGAACACGAGGGTAATACATTTCGGAGAAATTAGTGAAATCTCCAATTCACCAAAGGGGTACCCCTATCAGAAATCATCGATTTCTCTTATATGGTTTCGAGCAATGTTTTGATAGTGAATACTAAAGAATATGCGAGGGTCATGGGCACAAAATTTGTAGCCCTATGTCTTAGGGTTCTAAGTATAAAATTTCGTGGACATGCGAGGTGTGTAGAGGGCGATACAGTCAAAATACTGAGACATGAACGAACATAAGGAAAAAACTTGCGAAAATTGCCCTCAAAAAGGGGAATTTTTTTTTAAATGTTGTCTTAAGGCTCTGTTTCGACTCCAATATATTCATTTACCCATGAGATCTCTTGGGGAAAAATATCGAACGAGTTGAACACGAGGGTAATAAATTTCGGAGAAATTAGTGAAATCTCCAATTCACCAAAGGGGTACCCCTATCAGAAATCTTCGATTTCTCTTATATGGTTTCGAGCAATGTTTTGATAGTGAATACTAAAGAATATGCGAGGGTCATGGGCACAAAATTTGTAGCCCTATGTCTTAGGGTTCTATGTATAAAATTTCGCGCACATGCGAGGGGTGTAGAGGGCGATACAGTCAAAATACTGAGACATGAACGAACATAAGGAAAAAACTTGCGAAAATTGCCCTCAAAAAGGGGAATTTTTTTTGAAATGTTGTCTTAAGGCTCTGTTTCGACTCCAATATATTCATTTACCCATGAGATCTCTTGGGGAAAAATATCGAACGAGTTGAACACGAGGGTAATACATTTCGGAGAAATTAGTGAAATCTCCAATTCACCAAAGGGGTACCCCTATCAGAAATCTTCGATTTCTCTTATATGGTTTCGAGCAATGTTTTGATAGTGAATACTAAAGAATATGCGAGGGTCATGGGCACAAAATTTGTAGCCCTATGTCTTAGGGTTCTATGTATAAAATTTCGCGCACATGCGAGGTGTGTAGAGGGCGATACAGTCAAAATACTGAGACATGAACGAACATAAGGAAAAAACTTGCGAAAATTGCCCTCAAAAAGGGGAATTTTTTTTGAAATGTTGTCTTAAGGCTCTGTTTCGACTCCAATATATTCATTTACCCATGAGATCTCTTGGGGAAAAATATCGAACGAGTTGAACACGAGGGTAATACATTTCGGAGAAATTAGTGAAATCTCCAATTCACCAAAGGGGTACCCCTATCAGAAATCTTCGATTTCTCTTATATGGTTTCGAGCAATGTTTTGATAGTGAATACTAAAGAATATGCGAGGGTCATGGGCACAAAATTTGTAGCCCTATGTCTTAGGGTTCTATGTATAAAATTTCGCGCACATGCGAGGGGTGTAGAGGGCGATACAGTCAAAATACTGAGACATGAACGAACATAAGGAAAAAACTTGCGAAAATTGCCCTCAAAAAGGGGAATTTTTTTTGAAATGTTGTCTTAAGGCTCTGTTTCGACTCCAATATATTCATTTACCCATGAGATCTCTTGGGGAAAAATATCGAACGAGTTGAACACGAGGGTAATACATTTCGGAGAAATTAGTGAAATCTCCAATTCACCAAAGGGGTACCCCTATCAGAAATCTTCGATTTCTCTTATATGGTTTCGAGCAATGTTTTGATAGTGAATACTAAAGAATATGCGAGGGTCATGGGCACAAAATTTGTAGCCCTATGTCTTAGGGTTCTATGTATAAAATTTCGCGCACATGCGAGGTGTGTAGAGGGCGATACAGTCAAAATACTGAGACATGAACGAACATAAGGAAAAAACTTGCGAAAATTGCCCTCAAAAAGGGGAATTTTTTTTTAAATGTTGTCTTAAGGCTCTGTTTCGACTCCAATATATTCATTTACCCATGAGATCTCTTGGGGAAAAATATCGAACGAGTTGAACACGAGGGTAATACATTTCGGAGAAATTAGTGAAATCTCCAATTCACCAAAGGGGTACCCCTGTCAGAAATCTTCGATTTCTCTTATATGGTTTCGAGCAATGTTTTGATAGTGAATTCTAAAGAATATGCGAGGGTCATGGGCACAAAATTTGTAGCCCTATGTCTTAGGGTTCTATGTATAAAATTTTGTGCACATCCGACGTGTGTAGAGGGCGATACAGTCAAAATAATGAGAGATGAACGAACATAAGGAAAAAACTTGCGAAAATTGCCCTCAAAAAGGGGAATTTTTTTTGAAATGTTGACTTAAGGCTCCGTTTCGACTCCAATATATTCATTTACCCATGAGATCTCTTGGGGAAAAATATCGAACGAGTTGAACACGAGGGTAATAAATTTCGGAGAAATTAGTGAAATCTCCAATTCACCAAAGGGGTACCCCTATCAGAAATCTTCGATTTCTCTTATATGGTTTCGAGCAATGTTTTGATAGTGAATACTAAAGAATATGCGAGGGTCATGGGCACAAAATTTGTAGCCCTATGTCTTAGGGTTCTATGTATAAAATTTTGTGCACATACGACGTGTGTAGAGGGCGATACAGTCAAAATACTGAGACTTGAACGAACATAAGGAAAAAACTTGCGAAAATTGCTCTCAAAAAGGGGAATTTTTTTTGAAATGTTGACTTAAGGCACCGTTTCGACTCCAATATATTCATTTACCCATGAGATCTCTTGGGGAAAAATATCGAACTAGTTGAACACGAGGGTAATACATTTCGGAGAAATTAGTGAAATCTCCAATTCACCAAAGGGGTACCCCTATCAGAAATCTTCGATTTCTCTTATATGGTTTCGAGCAATGTTTTGATAGTGAATACTAAAGAATATGCGAGGGTCATGGGCACAAAATTTGTAGCCCTATGTCTTAGGGTTCTAAGTATAAAATTTCGTGGACATGCGAGGTGTGTAGAGGGCGATACAGTCAAAATACTGAGACATGAACGAACATAAGGAAAAAACTTGCGAAAATTGCCCTCAAAAAGGGGAATTTTTTTTGAAATGTTGACTTAAGGCTCCGTTTCGACTCCAATATATTCATTTACCCATGAGATCTCTTGGGGAAAAATATCGAACTAGTTGAACACGAGGGTAATACATTTCGGAGAAATTAGTGAAATCTCCAATTCACCAAAGGGGTACCCCTGTCAGAAATCTTCGATTTCTCTTATATGGTTTCGAGCAATGTTTTGATAGTGAATTCTAAAGAATATGCGAGGGTCATGGGCACAAAATTTGTAGCCCTATGTCTTAGGGTTCTATGTATAAAATTTCGTGCACATGCAAGGTGTGTAGAGGGCGATACAGTCAAAATAATGAGAGATGAACGA
This sequence comes from Humulus lupulus, assembly GCF_963169125.1. Lineage (NCBI taxonomy): Eukaryota > Viridiplantae > Streptophyta > Magnoliopsida > Rosales > Cannabaceae > Humulus > Humulus lupulus. The sequence goes on from NC_084793.1 coordinate 2,717,694, forward strand.
ACATAAGGAAAAAACTTGGGAAAATTGCTCTCAAAAAGGGGAATTTTTTTTGAAATGTTGACTTAAGGCTCCGTTTCGACTCCAATATATTCATTTACCCATGAGATCTCTTGGGGAAAAATATCGAACGAGTTGAACACGAGGGTATTACATTTCGGAGAAATTAGTGAAATCTCCAATTCACCAAAGGGGTACCCCTGTCAGAAATCTTCGATTTCTCTTATATGGTTTCGAGCAATGTTTTGATAGTGAATACTAAAGAATATGCGAGGGTAATGGGCACAAAATTTGTAGCCCTATGTCTTAGGGTTCTATGTATAAAATTTTGTGCACATGCGAGGTGTGTAGAGGGCGATACAGTCAAAATACTGAGAGATGAACGAACATAAGGAAAAAACTTGCAAAAATTGCCCTCAAAAAGGGGAATTTTTTTTGAAATGTTGACTTAAGGCTCCGTTTCGACTCCAATATATTCATTTACCCATGAGATCTCTTGGGGAAAAATATCGAACGAGTTGAACACGAGGGTAATAAATTTCGGAGAAATTAGTGAAATCTCCAATTCACCAAAGGGGTACCCCTATCAGAAATCTTCGATTTCTCTTATATGGTTTCGAGCAATGTTTTGATAGTGAATACTAAAGAATATGCGAGGGTCATGGGCACAAAATTTGTAGCCCTATGTCTTAGGGTTCTATGTATAAAATTTTGTGCACATACGACGTGTGTAGAGGGCGATACAGTCAAAATACTGAGACTTGAACGAACATAAGGAAAAAACTTGCGAAAATTGCTCTCAAAAAGGGGAATTTTTTTTGAAATGTTGACTTAAGGCACCGTTTCGACTCCAATATATTCATTTACCCATGAGATCTCTTGGGGAAAAATATCGAACTAGTTGAACACGAGGGTAATACATTTCGGAGAAATTAGTGAAATCTCCAATTCACCAAAGGGGTACCCCTATCAGAAATCTTCGATTTCTCTTATATGGTTTCGAGCAATGTTTTGATAGTGAATACTAAAGAATATGCGAGGGTCATGGGCACAAAATTTGTAGCCCTATGTCTTAGGGTTCTAAGTATAAAATTTCGTGGACATGCGAGGTGTGTAGAGGGCGATACAGTCAAAATACTGAGACATGAACGAACATAAGGAAAAAACTTGCGAAAATTGCCCTCAAAAAGGGGAATTTTTTTTGAAATGTTGACTTAAGGCTCCGTTTCGACTCCAATATATTCATTTACCCATGAGATCTCTTGGGGAAAAATATCGAACTAGTTGAACACGAGGGTAATACATTTCGGAGAAATTAGTGAAATCTCCAATTCACCAAAGGGGTACCCCTGTCAGAAATCTTCGATTTCTCTTATATGGTTTCGAGCAATGTTTTGATAGTGAATTCTAAAGAATATGCGAGGGTCATGGGCACAAAATTTGTAGCCCTATGTCTTAGGGTTCTATGTATAAAATTTCGTGCACATGCAAGGTGTGTAGAGGGCGATACAGTCAAAATAATGAGAGATGAACGAACATAAGGAAAAAACTTGGGAAAATTGCTCTCAAAAAGGGGAATTTTTTTTGAAATGTTGACTTAAGGCTCCGTTTCGACTCCAATATATTCATTTACCCATGAGATCTCTTGGGGAAAAATATCGAACGAGTTGAACACGAGGGTATTACATTTCGGAGAAATTAGTGAAATCTCCAATTCACCAAAGGGGTACCCCTGTCAGAAATCTTCGATTTCTCTTATATGGTTTCGAGCAATGTTTTGATAGTGAATACTAAAGAATATGCGAGGGTAATGGGCACAAAATTTGTAGCCCTATGTCTTAGGGTTCTATGTATAAAATTTTGTGCACATGCGAGGTGTGTAGAGGGCGATACAGTCAAAATACTGAGAGATGAACGAACATAAGGAAAAAACTTGCAAAAATTGCCCTCAAAAAGGGGAATTTTTTTTGAAATGTTGACTTAAGGCACCGTTTCGACTCCAATATATTCATTTACCCATGAGATCTCTTGGGGAAAAATATCGAACGAGTTGAACACGAGGGTAATAAATTTCGGAGAAATTAGTGAAATCTCCAATTCACCAAAGGGGTACCCCTATCAGAAATCTTCGATTTCTCTTATATGGTTTCGAGCAATGTTTTGATAGTGAATACTAAAGAATATGCGAGGGTCATGGGCACAAAATTTGTAGCCCTATGTCTTAGGGTTCTATGTATAAAATTTCGCGCACATGCGAGGGGTGTAGAGGGCGATACAGTCAAAATACTGAGACATGAACGAACATAAGGAAAAAACTTGCGAAAATTGCCCTCAAAAAGGGGAATTTTTTTTGAAATGTTGTCTTAAGGCTCTGTTTCGACTCCAATATATTCATTTACCCATGAGATCTCTTGGGGAAAAATATCGAACGAGTTGAACACGAGGGTAATACATTTCGGAGAAATTAGTGAAATCTCCAATTCACCAAAGGGGTACCCCTATCAGAAATCTTCGATTTCTCTTATATGGTTTCGAGCAATGTTTTGATAGTGAATACTAAAGAATATGCGAGGGTCATGGGCACAAAATTTGTAGCCCTATGTCTTAGGGTTCTATGTATAAAATTTCGCGCACATGCGAGGTGTGTAGAGGGCGATACAGTCAAAATACTGAGACATGAACGAACATAAGGAAAAAACTTGCGAAAATTGCCCTCAAAAAGGGGAATTTTTTTTTAAATGTTGTCTTAAGGCTCTGTTTCGACTCCAATATATTCATTTACCCATGAGATCTCTTGGGGAAAAATATCGAACGAGTTGAACACGAGGGTAATACATTTCGGAGAAATTAGTGAAATCTCCAATTCACCAAAGGGGTACCCCTGTCAGAAATCTTCGATTTCTCTTATATGGTTTCGAGCAATGTTTTGATAGTGAATTCTAAAGAATATGCGAGGGTCATGGGCACAAAATTTGTAGCCCTATGTCTTAGGGTTCTATGTATAAAATTTTGTGCACATCCGACGTGTGTAGAGGGCGATACAGTCAAAATAATGAGAGATGAACGAACATAAGGAAAAAACTTGCGAAAATTGCTCTCAAAAAGGGGAATTTTTTTTGAAATGTTGACTTAAGGCTCCGTTTCGACTCCAATATATTCATTTACCCATGAGATCTCTTGGGGAAAAATATCGAACGAGTTGAACACGAGGGTAATAAATTTCGGAGAAATTAGTGAAATCTCCAATTCACCAAAGGGGTACCCCTATCAGAAATCTTCGATTTCTCTTATATGGTTTCGAGCAATGTTTTGATAGTGAATACTAAAGAATATGCGAGGGTCATGGGCACAAAATTTGTAGCCCTATGTCTTAGGGTTCTATGTATAAAATTTCGCGCACATGCGAGGTGTGTAGAGGGCGATACAGTCAAAATACTGAGACATGAACGAACATAAGGAAAAAACTTGCGAAAATTGCCCTCAAAAAGGGGAATTTTTTTTGAAATGTTGTCTTAAGGCTCTGTTTCGACTCCAATATATTCATTTACCTATGAGATCTCTTGGGGAAAAATGTCGAACGAGTTGAACACGAGGGTAATACATTTCGGAGAAATTAGTGAAATCTCCAATTCACCAAAGGGGTACCCCTGTCAGAAATCTTCGATTTCTCTTATATGGTTTCGAGCAATGTTTTGATAGTGAATTCTAAAGAATATGCGAGGGTCATGGGCACAAAATTTGTAGCCCTATGTCTTAGGGTTCTATGTATAAAATTTTGTGCACATCCGACGTGTGTAGAGGGCGATACAGTCAAAATAATGAGAGATGAACGAACATAAGGAAAAAACTTGCGAAAATTGCTCTCAAAAAGGGGAATTATTTTTGAAATGTTGACTTAAGGATCCGTTTCGACTCCAATATATTCATTTACCCATGAGATCTCATGGGGAAAAATATCGAACGAGTTGAACACGAGGGTAATAAATTTCGGAGAAATTAGTGAAATCTCCAATTCACCAAAGGGGTACCCCTATCAGAAATCTTCGATATCTCTTATATGGTTTCGAGCAATGTTTTGATAGTGAATGCTAAATAATATGCGAGGGTAATGGGCACAAAATTTGTAGCCCTATGTCTTAGGGTTCTATGTATAAAATTTCGTGCACATCCGAGGTGTGTAGAGGGCGATACAGTCAAAATACTGAGAGATGAACGAACATAAGGAAAAAACTTGCGAAAATTGCCCTCAAAAAGGGGAATTTTTTTTGAAATGTTGACTTAAGGCTCCGTTTCGACTCCAATATATTCATTTACCCATGAGATCTCTTGGGGAAAAATATCGAACGAGTTGAACACGAGGGTAATAAATTTCGGAGAAATTAGTGAAATCTCCTATTCACCAAAGGGGTACCCCTTTCAGAAATCTTCGATATCTCTAATATGGATTCGAGCAATATTTTGATAGTGAATACTAAAGAATATGCGAGGGTCATGGGCACAAATTTTTTAGCCCTATGTCTTAGGGTTCTATGTATAAAATTTCGTGCACATCCGAGGTGTGTAGAGGGCGATACAGTCAAAATACTGAGAGATGAACGAACATAAGGAAAAAACTTGCGAAAATTGCCCTCAAAAAGGGGAATTTTTTTTGAAATGTTGACTTAAGGCTCCGTTTCGACTCCAATATATTCATTTACCCATGAGATCTCTTGTGGAAAAATATCGAACGAGTTGAACACGAGGGTAATACATTTCAGAGAAATTAGTGAAATCAACTATTCACCAAAGGGGTACCCCTTTCAGAAATCTTCGATTTTTCTAAAATGGATTCGAGCAATATTTTGATATTGAATACTAAAGAATATGCGAGGGTCATGGGCACAAATTTTTTAGCCCTATGTCTTAGGGTTCTATGTATAAAATTTCGTGCACATCCGAGGTGTGTAGAGGGCGATACCGTCAAATTTCTGAGAGATGAACGAACATAAGGAAAAAACTTGCGAAAATTGCCCTCAAAAAGGGGAATTTTTTTTGAAATGTTGACTTAAGTCTCCGTTTCCACTCCAATATATTCATTTACCCATGAGATCTCTTGGGGAAAAATATCGAACTAGTTGAACACGAGGGTAATACATTTCGGAGAAATTAGTGAAATCTCCAATTCACCAAAGGGGTACCCCTATCAGAAATCTTCGATTTCTCTAATATGGTTTCGAGCAATGTTTTGATAGTGAATACTAAAGAATATGCGAGGGTCATGGGCACAAAATTTGTAGCCCTATGTCTTAGGGTTCTATGTATAAAATTTCGTGCACATGCGAGGTGTGTAGAGGGCGATACAGTCGAAATACTGAGACATGAACGAACATAAGGAAAAAACTTGCGAAAATTGACCTCAAAAAGGGGAATTTTTTTCGAAATGTTGTCTTAAGGCTCCGTTTCGACTCCAATATATTCATTTACCCATGAGATCTCTTGGGGAAAAATATCGAACTAGTTGAACACGAGGGTAATACATTTCGGAGAAATTAGTGAAATCTCCAATTCACCAAAGGGGTACCCCTTTCAGAAATCTTTGATTTCTCTTATATGGTTTCGAGCAATGTTATGATAGTGAATTCTAAAGAATATGCGAAGGTCATGGGCACAAAATTTGTAGCCCTATGTCTTAGGGTTCTAAGTATAAAATTTCGTGGACATGCGAGGTGTGTAGAGGGCGATACAGTGAAAATACTGAGAGATGAACGAACATAAGGAAAAAACTTGCGAAAATTGCCCTCAAAAAGGGGAATTTTTTTTGAAATGTTGTCTTAAGGCTCCGTTTCGAATCCAATATATTCATTTACCCATGAGATCTCTTGGGGAAAAATATCGAACTAGTTGAACACGAGGGTAATACATTTCGGAGAAATTAGTGAAATCTCCAATTCACCAAAGGGGTACCCCTATCAGAAATCTTCGATATCTCTTATATGGTTTCGAGCAATGTTTTGATAGTGAATACTAAATAATATGCGAGGGTAATGGGCACAAAATTTGTAGCCCTATGTCTTAGGGTTCTATGTATAAAATTTCGTGCACATCCGAGGTGTGTAGAGGGCGATACAGTCAAAATACTGAGAGATGAACGAACATAAGGAAAAAACTTGCGAAAATTGCCCTCAAAAAGGGGAATTTTTTTTGAAATGTTGACTTAAGGCTCCGTTTCGACTCCAATATATTCATTTACCCATGAGATCTCTTGGGGAAAAATATCGAACGAGTTGAACACGAGGGTAATAAATTTCGGAGAAATTAGTGAAATCTCCTATTCACCAAAGGGGTACCCCTTTCAGAAATCTTCGATTTTTCTAATATGGATTCGAGCAATATTTTGATATTGAATACTAAAGAATATGCGAGGGTCATGGGCACAAATTTTTTAGCCCTATGTCTTAGGGTTCTATGTATAAAATTTCGTGCACATCCGAGGTGTGTAGAGGGCGATACAGTCAAATTTCTGAGAGATGAACGAACATAAGGAAAAAACTTGCGAAAATTGCCCTCAAAAAGGGGAATTATTTTTGAAATGTTGACTTAAGGCTCCGTTTCGACTCCAATATATTCATTTACCCATGAGATCTCTTGGGGAAAAATATCGAACGAGTTGAACACGAGGGTAATAAATTTCGGAGAAATTAGTGAAATCTCCAATTCACCAAAGGGGTACCCCTATCAGAAATCTTCGATATCTCTTATATGGTTTCGAGCAATGTTTTGATAGTGAATGCTAAATTATATGCGAGGGTAATGGGCACAAAATTTGTAGCCCTATGTCTTAGGGTTCTATGTATAAAATTTCGTGCACATCCGAGGTGTGTAGAGGGCGATACAGTCAAAATACTGAGAGATGAACGAACATAAGGAAAAAACTTGCGAAAATTGCCCTCAAAAAGGGGAATTTTTTTTGAAATGTTGACTTAAGGCTCCGTTTCGACTCCAATATATTCATTTACCCATGAGATCTCTTGGGGAAAAATATCGAACGAGTTGAACACAAGGGTAATAAATTTCGGAGAAATTAGTGAAATCTCCTATTCACCAAAGGGGTACCCCTTTCAGAAATCTTCGATATCTCTAATATGGATTCGAGCAATATTTTGATAGTGAATACTAAAGAATATGCGAGGGTCATGGGCACAAATTTTTTAGCCCTATGTCTTAGGGTTCTATGTATAAAATTTCGTGCACATCCGAGGTGTGTAGAGGGCGATACAGTCAAAATACTGAGAGATGAACGAATATAAGGAAAAAACTTGCGAAAATTGCCCTCAAAAAGGGGAATTTTTTTTGAAATGTTGACTTAAGGCTCCGTTTCGACTCCAATATATTCATTTACCCATGAGATCTCTTGTGGAAAAATATCGAACGAGTTGAACACGAGGGTAATACATTTCGGAGAAATTAGTGAAATCTCCTATTCACCAAAGGGGTACCCCTTTCAGAAATCTTCGATTTTTCTAAAATGGATTCGAGCAATATTTTGATATTGAATACTAAAGAATATGCGAGGGTCATGGGCACAAATTTTTTAGCCCTATGTCTTAGGGTTCTATGTATAAAATTTCGTGCACATCCGAGGTGTGTAGAGGGCGATACCGTCAAATTTCTGAGAGATGAACGAACATAAGGAAAAAACTTGCGAAAATTGCCCTCAAAAAGGGGAATTTTTTTTGAAATGTTGACTTAAGTCTCCGTTTCCACTCCAATATATTCATTTACCCATGAGATCTCTTGGGGAAAAATATCGAACTAGTTGAACACGAGGGTAATACATTTCGGAGAAATTAGTGAAATCTCCAATTCACCAAAGGGGTACCCCTATCAGAAATCTTCGATTTCTCTAATATGGTTTCGAGCAATGTTTTGATAGTGAATACTAAAGAATATGCGAGGGTCATGGGCACAAAATTTGTAGCCCTATGTCTTAGGGTTCTATGTATAAAATTTCGTGCACATGCGAGGTGTGTAGAGGGCGATACAGTCGAAATACTGAGACATGAACGAACATAAGGAAAAAACTTGCGAAAATTGACCTCAAAAAGGGGAATTTTTTTTGAAATGTTGTCTTAAGGCTCTGTTTCGACTCCAATATATTCATTTACCCATGAGATCTCTTGGGGAAAAATATCGAACGAGTTGAACACGAGGGTAATACATTTCGGAGAAATTAGTGAAATCTCCAATTCACCAAAGGGGTACCCCTTTCAGAAATCTTCGATTTCTCTTATATGGTTTCGAGCAATGTTTTGATAGTGAATACTAAAGAATATGAGAGGGTAATGGGCACAAAATTTGTAGCCCTATGTCTTAGGGTTCTATGTATAAAATTTCGTGCACATCCGAGGTGTGTAGAGGGCGATACAGTCAAAATACTGAGAGATGAACGAACATAAGGAAAATACTTGCGAAAATTGCCCTCAAAAAGGGGAATTTTTTTTGAAATGTTGACTTAAGGCTCCGTTTCGAATCCAATATATTCATTTACCCATGAGATCTCTTGGGGAAAAATATCGAACGAGTTGAACACGAGGGTAATAAATTTCGGAGAAATTAGTGAAATCTCCAATTCACCAAAGGGGTACCCCTATCAGAAATCTTCGATATCTCTTATATGGTTTCGAGCAATGTTTTGATAGTGAATACTAAATAATATGCGAGGGTAATGGGCACAAAATTTGTAGCCCTATGTCTTAGGGTTCTATGTATAAAATTTCGTGCACATCCGAGGTGTGTAGAGGGCGATACAGTCAAAATACTGAGAGATGAACGAACATAAGGAAAAAACTTGCGAAAATTGCCCTCAAAAAGGGGAATTTTTTTTGAAATGTTGACTTAAGGCTCCGTTTCGACTCCAATATATTCATTTACCCATGAGATCTCTTGGGGAAAAATATCGAACGAGTTGAACACGAGGGTAATAAATTTCGGAGAAATTAGTGAAATCTCCTATTCACCAAAGGGGTACCCCTTTCAGAAATCTTCGATTTTTCTAATATGGATTCGAGCAATATTTTGATATTGAATACTAAAGAATATGCGAGGGTCATGGGCACAAATTTTTTAGCCCTATGTCTTAGGGTTCTATGTATAAAATTTCGTGCACATCCGAGGTGTGTAGAGGGCGATACAGTCAAATTTCTGAGAGATGAACGAACATAAGGAAAAAACTTGCGAAAATTGCCCTCAAAAAGGGGAATTATTTTTGAAATGTTGACTTAAGGCTCCGTTTCGACTCCAATATATTCATTTACCCATGAGATCTCTTGGGGAAAAATATCGAACGAGTTGAACACGAGGGTAATAAATTTCGGAGAAATTAGTGAAATCTCCAATTCACCAAAGGGGTACCCCTATCAGAAATCTTCGATATCTCTTATATGGTTTCGAGCAATGTTTTGATAGTGAATGCTAAATAATATGCGAGGGTAATGGGCACAAAATTTGTAGCCCTATGTCTTAGGGTTCTATGTATAAAATTTCGTGCACATCCGAGGTGTGTAGAGGGCGATACAGTCAAAATACTGAGAGATGAACGAACATAAGGAAAAAACTTGCGAAAATTGCCCTCAAAAAGGGGAATTTTTTTTGAAATGTTGACTTAAGGCTCCGTTTCGACTCCAATATATTCATTTACCCATGAGATCTCTTGGGGAAAAATATCGAACGAGTTGAACACAAGGGTAATAAATTTCGGAGAAATTAGTGAAATCTCCTATTCACCAAAGGGGTACCCCTTTCAGAAATCTTCGATATCTCTAATATGGATTCGAGCAATATTTTGATAGTGAATACTAAAGAATATGCGAGGGTCATGGGCACAAATTTTTTAGCCCTATGTCTTAGGGTTCTATGTATAAAATTTCGTGCACATCCGAGGTGTGTAGAGGGCGATACAGTCAAAATACTGAGAGATGAACGAATATAAGGAAAAAACTTGCGAAAATTGCCCTCAAAAAGGGGAATTTTTTTTGAAATGTTGACTTAAGGCTCCGTTTCGACTCCAATATATTCATTTACCCATGAGATCTCTTGTGGAAAAATATCGAACGAGTTGAACACGAGGGTAATACATTTCGGAGAAATTAGTGAAATCTCCTATTCACCAAAGGGGTACCCCTTTCAGAAATCTTCGATTTTTCTAAAATGGATTCGAGCAATATTTTGATATTGAATACTAAAGAATATGCGAGGGTCATGGGCACAAATTTTTTAGCCCTATGTCTTAGGGTTCTATGTATAAAATTTCGTGCACATCCGAGGTGTGTAGAGGGCGATACAGTCAAATTTCTGAGAGATGAACGAACATAAGGAAAAAACTTGCGAAAATTGCCCTCAAAAAGGGGAATTATTTTTGAAATGTTGACTTAAGTCTCCGTTTCCACTCCAATATATTCATTTACCCATGAGATCTCTTGGGGAAAAATATCGAACTAGTTGAACACGAGGGTAATACATTTCGGAGAAATTAGTGAAATCTCCAATTCACCAAAGGGGTACCCCTATCAGAAATCTTCGATTTCTCTAATATGGTTTCGAGCAATGTTTTGATAGTGAATACTAAAGAATATGCGAGGGTCATGGGCACAAAATTTGTAGCCCTATGTCTTAGGGTTCTATGTATAAAATTTTGTGCACATGCGAGGTGTGTAGAGGGCGATACAGTCGAAATACTGAGACATGAACGAACATAAGGAAAAAACTTGCGAAAATTGACCTCAAAAAGGGGAATTTTTTTTGAAATGTTGTCTTAAGGCTCTGTTTCGACTCCAATATATTCATTTACCCATGAGATCTCTTGGGGAAAAATATCGAACGAGTTGAACACGAGGGTAATAAATTTCGGAGAAATTAGTGAAATCTCCAATTCACCAAAGGGGTACCCCTATCAGAAATCTTCGATATCTCTTATATGGTTTCGAGCAATGTTTTGATAGTGAATACTAAAGAATATGCGAGGGTAATGGGCACAAAATTTGTAGCCCTATGTCTTAGGGTTCTATGTATAAAATTTCGTGCACATCCGAGGTGTGTAGAGGGCGATACAGTCAAAATACTGAGAGATGAACGAACATAAGGAAAAAACTTGCGAAAATTGCCCTCAAAAAGGGGAATTTTTTTTGAAATGTTGACTTAAGGCTCCGTTTCGACTCCAATATATTCATTTACCCATGAGATCTCTTGGGGAAAAATATGGAACGAGTTGAACACGAGGGTTATAAATTTCGGAGAAATTAGTGAAATCTCCTATTCACCAAAGGGGTACCCCTTTCAGAAATCTTCGATTTTTCTAATATGGATTCGAGCAATATTTTGATATTGAATACTAAAGAATATGCGAGGGTCATGGGCACAAATTTTTTAGCCCTATGTCTTAGGGTTCTATGTATAAAATTTCGTGCACATCCGAGGTGTGTAGAGGGCGATACAGTCAAATTTCTGAGAGATGAACGAACATAAGGAAAAAACTTGCGAAAATTGCCCTCAAAAAGGGGAATTTTTTTTGAAATGTTGACTTAAGGCTCCGTTTCGACTCCAATATATTCATTTACCCATGAGATCTCTTGTGGAAAAATATCGAACGAGTTGAACACGAGGGTAATACATTTCGGAGAAATTAGTGAAATCTCCTATTCACCAAAGGGGTACCCCTTTCAGAAATCTTCGATTTTTCTAAAATGGATTCGAGCAATATTTTGATATTGAATACTAAAGAATATGCGAGGGTCATGGGCACAAATTTTTTAGCCCTATGTCTTAGGGTTCTATGTATAAAATTTCGTGCACATCCGAGGTGTGTAGAGGGCGATACAGTCAAATTTCTGAGAGATGAACGAACATAAGGAAAAAACTTGCGAAAATTGCCCTCAAAAAGGGGAATTATTTTTGAAATGTTGACTTAAGTCTCCGTTTCCACTCCAATATATTCATTTACCCATGAGATCTCTTGGGGAAAAATATCGAACTAGTTGAACACGAGGGTAATACATTTCGGAGAAATTAGTGAAATCTCCAATTCACCAAAGGGGTACCCCTATCAGAAATCTTCGATTTCTCTAATATGGTTTCGAGCAATGTTTTGATAGTGAATACTAAAGAATATGCGAGGGTCATGGGCACAAAATTTGTAGCCCTATGTCTTAGGGTTCTATGTATAAAATTTCGTGCACATGCGAGGTGTGTAAAGGGCGATACAGTCGAAATACTGAGACATGAACGAACATAAGGAAAAAACTTGCGAAAATTGACCTCAAAAAGGGGAATTTTTTTTGAAATGTTGTCTTAAGGCTCTGTTTCGACTCCAATATATTCATTTACCCATGAGATCTCTTGGGGAAAAATATCGAACGAGTTGAACACGAGGGTAATACATTTCGGAGAAATTAGTGAAATCTCCAATTCACCAAAGGGGTACCCCTTTCAGAAATCTTCGATTTCTCTTATATGGTTTCGAGCAATGTTTTGATAGTGAATACTAAAGAATATGAGAGGGTAATGGGCACAAAATTTGTAGCCCTATGTCTTAGGGTTCTATGTATAAAATTTCGTGCACATCCGAGGTGTGTAGAGGGCGATACAGTCAAAATACTGAGAGATGAACGAACATAAGGAAAATACTTGCGAAAATTGCCCTCAAAAAGGGGAATTTTTTTTGAAATGTTGACTTAAGGCTCCGTTTCGAATCCAATATATTCATTTACCCATGAGATCTCTTGGGGAAAAATATCGAACGAGTTGAACACGAGGGTAATAAATTTCGGAGAAATTAGTGAAATCTCCAATTCACCAAAGGGGTACCCCTATCAGAAATCTTCGATATCTCTTATATGGTTTCGAGCAATGTTTTGATAGTGAATACTAAATAATATGCGAGGGTAATGGGCACAAAATTTGTAGCCCTATGTCTTAGGGTTCTATGTATAAAATTTCGTGCACATCCGAGGTGTGTAGAGGGAGATACAGTCAAAATACTGAGAGATGAACGAACATAAGGAAAAAACTTGCGAAAATTGCCCTCAAAAAGGGGAATTTTTTTTGAAATGTTGACTTAAGGCTCCGTTTCGACTCCAATATATTCATTTACCCATGAGATCTCTTGGGGAAAAATATCGAACGAGTTGAACACGAGGGTAATAAATTTCGGAGAAATTAGTGAAATCTCCTATTCACCAAAGGGGTACCCCTTTCAGAAATCTTTGATTTTTCTAATATGGATTCGAGCAATATTTTGATATTGAATACTAAAGAATATGCGAGGGTCATGGGCACAAATTTTTTAGCCCTATGTCTTAGGGTTCTATGTATAAAATTTCGTGCACATCCGAGGTGTGTAGAGGGCGATACAGTTAAATTTCTGAGAGATGAACGAACATAAGGAAAAAACTTGCGAAAATTGCCCTCAAAAAGGGGAATTATTTTTGAAATGTTGACTTAAGGCTCCGTTTCGACTCCAATATATTCATTTACCCATGAGATCTCTTGGGGAAAAATATCGAACGAGTTGAACACGAGGGTAATAAATTTCGGAGAAATTAGTGAAATCTCCAATTCACCAAAGGGGTACCCCTATCAGAAATCTTCGATATCTCTTATATGGTTTCGAGCAATGTTTTGATAGTGAATCCTAAATAATATGCGAGGGTAATGGGCACAAAATTTGTAGCCCTATGTCTTAGGGTTCTATGTATAAAATTTCGTGCACATCCGAGGTGTGTAGAGGGCGATACAGTCAAAATACTGAGAGATGAACGAACATAAGGAAAAAACTTGCGAAAATTGCCCTCAAAAAGGGGAATTTTTTTTGAAATGTTGACTTAAGGCTCCGTTTCGACTCCAATATATTCATTTACCCATGAGATCTCTTGGGGAAAAATATCGAACGAGTTGAACACGAGGGTAATACATTTCGGAGAAATTAGTGAAATCTCCTATTCACCAAAGGGGTACCCCTTTCAGAAATCTTCGATATCTCTAATATGGATTCGAGCAATATTTTGATAGTGAATACTAAAGAATATGCGAGGGTCATGGGCACAAATTTTTTAGCCCTATGTCTTAGGGTTCTATGTATAAAATTTCGTGCACATCCGAGGTGTGTAGAGGGCGATACAGTCAAAATACTGAGAGATGAACGAACATAAGGAAAAAACTTGCGAAAATTGCCCTCAAAAAGGGGAATTTTTTTTGAAATGTTGACTTAAGGCTCCGTTTCGACTCCAATATATTCATTTACCCATGAGATCTCTTGGGGAAAAATATCGAACGATTTGAACACGAGGGTAATACATTTCGGAGAAATTAGTGAAATCTCCTATTCACCAAAGGGGTACCCCTATCAGAAATCTTCGATATCTCTTATATGGTTTCGAGCAATGTTTTGATAGTGAATACTAAATAATATGCGAGGGTAATGGGCACAAAATTTGTAGCCCTATGTCTTAGGGTTCTATGTATAAAATTTCGTGCACATCCGAGGTGTGTAGAGGGTGATACAGTCAAAATACTGAGAGATGAACGAACATAAGGAAAAAACTTGCGAAAATTGCCCTCAAAAAGGGGAATTTTTTTTGAAATGTTGACTTAAGGCTCCGTTTCGACTCCAATATATTCATTTACCCATGAGATCTCTTGGGGAAAAATATCGAACTAGTTGAACACGAGGGTAATAAATTTCGGAGAAATTAGTGAAATCTCCAATTCACCAAAGGGGTACCCCTATCAGAAATCTTCGATATCTCTTATATGGTTTCGAGCAATGTTTTGATAGTGAATCCTAAATAATATGCGAGGGTAATGGGCACAAAATTTGTAGCCCTATGTCTTAGGGTTCTATGTATAAAATTTCGTGCACATCCGAGGTGTGTAGAGGGCGATACAGTCAAAATACTGAGAGATGAACGAACATAAGGAAAAAACTTGCGAAAATTGCCCTCAAAAAGGGGAATTTTTTTTGAAATGTTGACTTAAGGCTCCGTTTCGACTCCAATATATTCATTTACCCATGAGATCTCTTGGGGAAAAATATCGAACGAGTTGAACACGAGGGTAATACATTTCGGAGAAATTAGTGAAATCTCCTATTCACCAAAGGGGTACCCCTTTCAGAAATCTTCGATATCTCTAATATGGATTCGAGCAATATTTTGATAGTGAATACTAAAGAATATGCGAGGGTCATGGGCACAAATTTTTTAGCCCTATGTCTTAGGGTTCTATGTATAAAATTTCGTGCACATCCGAGGTGTGTAGAGGGCGATACAGTCAAAATACTGAGAGATGAACGAACATAAGGAAAAAACTTGCGAAAATTGCCCTCAAAAAGGGGAATTTTTTTTGAAATGTTGACTTAAGGCTCCGTTTCCACTCCAATATATTCATTTACCCATGAGATCTCTTGGGGAAAAATATCGAACGAGTTGAACACGAGGGTAATACATTTCGGAGAAATTAGTGAAATCTCCTATTCACCAAAGGGGTACCCCTTTCAGAAATCTTCGATTTTTCTAATATGGATTCGAGCAATGTTTTGATAGTGAATACTAAAGAATATGCGAGGGTCATGGGCACAAAATTTGTAGCCCTATGTCTTAGGGTTCTATGTATAAAATTTCGTGCACATCCGAGGTGTGTAGAGGGCGATACAGTCAAATTTCTGAGACATGAACGAACATAAGGAAAAAACTTGCGAAAATTGCACTCAAAAAGGGGAATTATTTTTGAAATGTTGTCTTAAGGCTCTGTTTCGACTCCAATATATTCATTTACCCATGAGATCTCTTGGGGAAAAATATCGAACGAGTTGAACACGAGGGTAATACATTTCGGAGAAATTAGTGAAATCTCCAATTCACCAAAGGGGTACCCCTTTCAGAAATCTTCGATTTCTCTAATATGGTTTCGAGCAATGTTTTGATAGAGAATACTAAAGAATATGAGAGGGTCATGGGCACAAAATTTGTAGCCCTATGTCTTAGGGTTCTATGTATAAAATTTCGTGCACATGCGAGGTGTGTAGAGGGCGATACAGTCAAAATACTGAGACATGAACGAACATAAGGAAAAAACTTGCGAAAATTGCCCTCAAAAAGGGGAATTTTTTTTGAAATGTTGTCTTAAGGCTCTGTTTCGACTCCAATATATTCATTTACCCATGAGATCTCTTGGGGAAAAATATCGAACGAGTTGAACACGAGGGTAATACATTTCGGAGAAATTAGTGAAATCTCCAATTCACCAAAGGGGTACCCCTTTCAGAAATCTTCGATTTCTCTTATATGGTTTCGAGCAATGTTTTGATAGTGAATACTAAAGAATATGAGAGGGTAATGGGCACAAAATTTTTAGCCCTATGTCTTAGGGTTCTATGTATAAAATTTCGTGCACATCCGAGGTGTGTAGAGGGCGATACAGTCAAAATACTGAGAGATGAACGAACATAAGGAAAATACTTGCGAAAATTGCCCTCAAAAAGGGGAATTTTTTTTGAAATGTTGACTTAAGGCTCCGTTTCGACTCCAATATATTCATTTACCCATGAGATCTCTTGGGGAAAAATATCGAACGAGTTGAACACGAGGGTAATAAATTTCGGAGAAATTAGTGAAATCTCCAATTCACCAAAGGGGTACCCCTATCAGAAATCTTCGATATCTCTTATATGGTTTCGAGCAATGTTTTGATAGTGAATACTAAATAATATGCGAGGGTAATGGGCACAAAATTTGTAGCCCTATGTCTTAGGGTTCTATGTATAAAATTTCGTGCACATCCGAGGTGTGTAGAGGGCGATACAGTCAAAATACTGAGAGATGAACGAACATAAGGAAAATACTTGCGAAAATTGCCCTCAAAAAGGGGAATTTTTTTTGAAATGTTGACTTAAGGCTCCGTTTCGAATCCAATATATTCATTTACCCATGAGATCTCTTGGGGAAAAATATCGAACGAGTTGAACACGAGGGTAATAAATTTCGGAGAAATTAGTGAAATCTCCAATTCACCAAAGGGGTACCCCTATCAGAAATCTTCGATATCTCTTATATGGTTTCGAGCAATGTTTTGATAGTGAATCCTAAATAATATGCGAGGGTAATGGGCACAAAATTTGTAGCCCTATGTCTTAGGGTTCTATGTATAAAATTTCGTGCACATCCGAGGTGTGTAGAGGGCGATACAGTCAAAATACTGAGAGATGAACG
This sequence comes from Humulus lupulus, assembly GCF_963169125.1. Classification (NCBI taxonomy): domain Eukaryota; kingdom Viridiplantae; phylum Streptophyta; class Magnoliopsida; order Rosales; family Cannabaceae; genus Humulus; species Humulus lupulus. Next base: position 2,734,928 of record NC_084793.1, read on the forward strand.
AACATAAGGAAAAAACTTGCGAAAATTGCCCTCAAAAAGGGGAATTTTTTTTGAAATGTTGACTTAAGGCTCCGTTTCGACTCCAATATATTCATTTACCCATGAGATCTCTTGGGGAAAAATATCGAACGAGTTGAACACGAGGGTAATACATTTCGGAGAAATTAGTGAAATCTCCTATTCACCAAAGGGGTACCCCTTTCAGAAATCTTCGATATCTCTAATATGGATTCGAGCAATATTTTGATAGTGAATACTAAAGAATATGCGAGGGTCATGGGCACAAATTTTTTAGCCCTATGTCTTAGGGTTCTATGTATAAAATTTCGTGCACATCCGAGGTGTGTAGAGGGCGATACAGTCAAAATACTGAGAGATGAACGAACATAAGGAAAAAACTTGCGAAAATTGCCCTCAAAAAGGGGAATTTTTTTTGAAATGTTGACTTAAGGCTCCGTTTCCACTCCAATATATTCATTTACCCATGAGATCTCTTGGGGAAAAATATCGAACGAGTTGAACACGAGGGTAATACATTTCGGAGAAATTAGTGAAATCTCCTATTCACCAAAGGGGTACCCCTTTCAGAAATCTTCGATTTTTCTAATATGGATTCGAGCAATGTTTTGATAGTGAATACTAAAGAATATGCGAGGGTCATGGGCACAAAATTTGTAGCCCTATGTCTTAGGGTTCTATGTATAAAATTTCGTGCACATCCGAGGTGTGTAGAGGGCGATACAGTCAAATTTCTGAGACATGAACGAACATAAGGAAAAAACTTGCGAAAATTGCACTCAAAAAGGGGAATTATTTTTGAAATGTTGTCTTAAGGCTCTGTTTCGACTCCAATATATTCATTTACCCATGAGATCTCTTGGGGAAAAATATCGAACGAGTTGAACACGAGGGTAATACATTTCGGAGAAATTAGTGAAATCTCCAATTCACCAAAGGGGTACCCCTTTCAGAAATCTTCGATTTCTCTAATATGGTTTCGAGCAATGTTTTGATAGAGAATACTAAAGAATATGAGAGGGTCATGGGCACAAAATTTGTAGCCCTATGTCTTAGGGTTCTATGTATAAAATTTCGTGCACATGCGAGGTGTGTAGAGGGCGATACAGTCAAAATACTGAGACATGAACGAACATAAGGAAAAAACTTGCGAAAATTGCCCTCAAAAAGGGGAATTTTTTTTGAAATGTTGTCTTAAGGCTCTGTTTCGACTCCAATATATTCATTTACCCATGAGATCTCTTGGGGAAAAATATCGAACGAGTTGAACACGAGGGTAATACATTTCGGAGAAATTAGTGAAATCTCCAATTCACCAAAGGGGTACCCCTTTCAGAAATCTTCGATTTCTCTTATATGGTTTCGAGCAATGTTTTGATAGTGAATACTAAAGAATATGAGAGGGTAATGGGCACAAAATTTGTAGCCCTATGTCTTAGGGTTCTATGTATAAAATTTCGTGCACATCCGAGGTGTGTAGAGGGCGATACAGTCAAAATACTGAGAGATGAACGAACATAAGGAAAATACTTGCGAAAATTGCCCTCAAAAAGGGGAATTTTTTTTGAAATGTTGACTTAAGGCTCCGTTTCGACTCCAATATATTCATTTACCCATGAGATCTCTTGGGGAAAAATATCGAACGAGTTGAACACGAGGGTAATAAATTTCGGAGAAATTAGTGAAATCTCCAATTCACCAAAGGGGTACCCCTATCAGAAATCTTCGATATCTCTTATATGGTTTCGAGCAATGTTTTGATAGTGAATCCTAAATAATATGCGAGGGTAATGGGCACAAAATTTGTAGCCCTATGTCTTAGGGTTCTATGTATAAAATTTCGTGCACATCCGAGGTGTGTAGAGGGCGATACAGTCAAAATACTGAGAGATGAACGAACATAAGGAAAAAACTTGCGAAAATTGCCCTCAAAAAGGGGAATTTTTTTTGAAATGTTGACTTAAGGCTCCGTTTCGACTCCAATATATTCATTTACCCATGAGATCTCTTGGGGAAAAATATCGAACGAGTTGAACACGAGGGTAATACATTTCGGAGAAATTAGTGAAATCTCCTATTCACCAAAGGGGTACCCCTTTCAGAAATCTTCGATATCTCTAATATGGATTCGAGCAATATTTTGATAGTGAATACTAAAGAATATGCGAGGGTCATGGGCACAAATTTTTTAGCCCTATGTCTTAGGGTTCTATGTATAAAATTTCGTGCACATCCGAGGTGTGTAGAGGGCGATACAGTCAAAATACTGAGAGATGAACGAACATAAGGAAAAAACTTGCGAAAATTGCCCTCAAAAAGGGGAATTTTTTTTGAAATGTTGACTTAAGGCTCCGTTTCCACTCCAATATATTCATTTACCCATGAGATCTCTTGGGGAAAAATATCGAACGAGTTGAACACGAGGGTAATACATTTCGGAGAAATTAGTGAAATCTCCTATTCACCAAAGGGGTACCCCTTTCGGAAATCTTCGATTTTTCTAATATGGATTCGAGCAATGTTTTGATAGTGAATACTAAAGAATATGCGAGGGTCATGGGCACAAAATTTGTAGCCCTATGTCTTAGGGTTCTATGTATAAAATTTCGTGCACATCCGAGGTGTGTAGAGGGCGATACAGTCAAATTTCTGAGACATGAACGAACATAAGGAAAAAACTTGCGAAAATTGCACTCAAAAAGGGGAATTATTTTTGAAATGTTGTCTTAAGGCTCTGTTTCGACTCCAATATATTCATTTACCCATGAGATCTCTTGGGGAAAAATATCGAACGAGTTGAACACGAGGGTAATACATTTCGGAGAAATTAGTGAAATCTCCAATTCACCAAAGGGGTACCCCTTTCAGAAATCTTCGATTTCTCTAATATGGTTTCGAGCAATGTTTTGATAGAGAATACTAAAGAATATGAGAGGGTCATGGGCACAAAATTTGTAGCCCTATGTCTTAGGGTTCTATGTATAAAATTTCGTGCACATGCGAGGTGTGTAGAGGGCGATACAGTCAAAATACTGAGACATGAACGAACATAAGGAAAAAACTTGCGAAAATTGCCCTCAAAAAGGGGAATTTTTTTTGAAATGTTGTCTTAAGGCTCTGTTTCGACTCCAATATATTCATTTACCCATGAGATCTCTTGGGGAAAAATATCGAACGAGTTGAACACGAGGGTAATACATTTCGGAGAAATTAGTGAAATCTCCAATTCACCAAAGGGGTACCCCTTTCAGAAATCTTCGATTTCTCTTATATGGTTTCGAGCAATGTTTTGATAGTGAATACTAAAGAATATGAGAGGGTAATGGGCACAAAATTTGTAGCCCTATGTCTTAGGGTTCTATGTATAAAATTTCGTGCACATCCGAGGTGTGTAGAGGGCGATACAGTCAAAATACTGAGAGATGAACGAACATAAGGAAAATACTTGCGAAAATTGCCCTCAAAAAGGGGAATTTTTTTTGAAATGTTGACTTAAGGCTCCGTTTCGACTCCAATATATTCATTTACCCATGAGATCTCTTGGGGAAAAATATCGAACGAGTTGAACACGAGGGTAATAAATTTCGGAGAAATTAGTGAAATCTCCAATTCACCAAAGGGGTACCCCTATCAGAAATCTTCGATATCTCTTATATGGTTTCGAGCAATGTTTTGATAGTGAATACTAAATAATATGCGAGGGTAATGGGCACAAAATTTGTAGCCCTATGTCTTAGGGTTCTATGTATAAAATTTCGTGCACATCCGAGGTGTGTAGAGGGCGATACAGTCAAAATACTGAGAGATGAACGAACATAAGGAAAATACTTGCGAAAATTGCCCTCAAAAAGGGGAATTTTTTTTGAAATGTTGACTTAAGGCTCCGTTTCGAATCCAATATATTCATTTACCCATGAGATCTCTTGGGGAAAAATATCGAACGAGTTGAACACGAGGGTAATAAATTTCGGAGAAATTAGTGAAATCTCCAATTCACCAAAGGGGTACCCCTATCAGAAATCTTCGATATCTCTTATATGGTTTCGAGCAATGTTTTGATAGTGAATCCTAAATAATATGCGAGGGTAATGGGCACAAAATTTGTAGCCCTATGTCTTAGGGTTCTATGTATAAAATTTCGTGCACATCCGAGGTGTGTAGAGGGCGATACAGTCAAAATACTGAGAGATGAACGAACATAAGGAAAAAACTTGCGAAAATTGCCCTCAAAAAGGGGAATTTTTTTTGAAATGTTGACTTAAGGCTCCGTTTCGACTCCAATATATTCATTTACCCATGAGATCTCTTGGGGAAAAATATCGAACGAGTTGAACACGAGGGTAATACATTTCGGAGAAATTAGTGAAATCTCCTATTCACCAAAGGGGTACCCCTTTCAGAAATCTTCGATATCTCTAATATGGATTCGAGCAATATTTTGATAGTGAATACTAAAGAATATGCGAGGGTCATGGGCACAAATTTTTTAGCCCTATGTCTTAGGGTTCTATGTATAAAATTTCGTGCACATCCGAGGTGTGTAGAGGGCGATACAGTCAAAATACTGAGAGATGAACGAACATAAGGAAAAAACTTGCGAAAATTGCCCTCAAAAAGGGGAATTTTTTTTGAAATGTTGACTTAAGGCTCCGTTTCGACTCCAATATATTCATTTACCCATGAGATCTCTTGGGGAAAAATATCGAACGAGTTGAACACGAGGGTAATACATTTCGGAGAAATTAGTGAAATCTCCTATTCACCAAAGGGGTACCCCTATCAGAAATCTTCGATATCTCTTATATGGTTTCGAGCAATGTTTTGATAGTGAATACTAAATAATATGCGAGGGTAATGGGCACAAAATTTGTAGCCCTATGTCTTAGGGTTCTATGTATAAAATTTCGTGCACATCCGAGGTGTGTAGAGGGTGATACAGTCAAAATACTGAGAGATGAACGAACATAAGGAAAAAACTTGCGAAAATTGCCCTCAAAAAGGGGAATTTTTTTTGAAATGTTGACTTAAGGCTCCGTTTCGACTCCAATATATTCATTTACCCATGAGATCTCTTGGGGAAAAATATCGAACGAGTTGAACACGAGGGTAATACATTTCGGAGAAATTAGTGAAATCTCCTATTCACCAAAGGGGTACCCCTTTCAGAAATCTTCGATATCTCTAATATGGATTCGAGCAATATTTTGATAGTGAATACTAAAGAATATGCGAGGGTCATGGGCACAAATTTTTTAGCCCTATGTCTTAGGGTTCTATGTATAAAATTTCGTGCACATCCGAGGTGTGTAGAGGGCGATACAGTCAAAATACTGAGAGATGAACGAACATAAGGAAAAAACTTGCGAAAATTGCCCTCAAAAAGGGGAATTTTTTTTGAAATGTTGACTTAAGGCTCCGTTTCGACTCCAATATATTCATTTACCCATGAGATCTCTTGGGGAAAAATATCGAACGAGTTGAACACGAGGGTAATACATTTCGGAGAAATTAGTGAAATCTCCTATTCACCAAAGGGGTACCCCTATCAGAAATCTTCGATATCTCTTATATGGTTTCGAGCAATGTTTTGATAGTGAATACTAAATAATATGCGAGGGTAATGGGCACAAAATTTGTAGCCCTATGTCTTAGGGTTCTATGTATAAAATTTCGTGCACATCCGAGGTGTGTAGAGGGTGATACAGTCAAAATACTGAGAGATGAACGAACATAAGGAAAAAACTTGCGAAAATTGCCCTCAAAAAGGGGAATTTTTTTTGAAATGTTGACTTAAGGCTCCGTTTCCACTCCAATATATTCATTTACCCATGAGATCTCTTGGGGAAAAATATCGAACGAGTTGAACACGAGGGTAATACATTTCGGAGAAATTAGTGAAATCTCCTATTCACCAAAGGGGTACCCCTTTCAGAAATCTTCGATTTTTCTAATATGGATTCGAGCAATGTTTTGATAGTGAATACTAAAGAATATGCGAGGGTCATGGGCACAAAATTTGTAGCCCTATGTCTTAGGGTTCTATGTATAAAATTTCGTGCACATCCGAGGTGTGTAGAGGGCGATACAGTCAAATTTCTGAGACATGAACGAACATAAGGAAAAAACTTGCGAAAATTGCACTCAAAAAGGGGAATTATTTTTGAAATGTTGTCTTAAGGCTCTGTTTCGACTCCAATATATTCATTTACCCATGAGATCTCTTGGGGAAAAATATCGAACGAGTTGAACACGAGGGTAATACATTTCGGAGAAATTAGTGAAATCTCCAATTCACCAAAGGGGTACCCCTTTCAGAAATCTTCGATTTCTCTAATATGGTTTCGAGCAATGTTTTGATAGAGAATACTAAAGAATATGAGAGGGTCATGGGCACAAAATTTGTAGCCCTATGTCTTAGGGTTCTATGTATAAAATTTCGTGCACATGCGAGGTGTGTAGAGGGCGATACAGTCAAAATACTGAGACATGAACGAACATAAGGAAAAAACTTGCGAAAATTGCCCTCAAAAAGGGGAATTTTTTTTGAAATGTTGTCTTAAGGCTCTGTTTCGACTCCAATATATTCATTTACCCATGAGATCTCTTGGGGAAAAATATCGAACGAGTTGAACACGAGGGTAATACATTTCGGAGAAATTAGTGAAATCTCCAATTCACCAAAGGGGTACCCCTTTCAGAAATCTTCGATTTCTCTTATATGGTTTCGAGCAATGTTTTGATAGTGAATACTAAAGAATATGAGAGGGTAATGGGCACAAAATTTGTAGCCCTATGTCTTAGGGTTCTATGTATAAAATTTCGTGCACATCCGAGGTGTGTAGAGGGCGATACAGTCAAAATACTGAGAGATGAACGAACATAAGGAAAATACTTGCGAAAATTGCCCTCAAAAAGGGGAATTTTTTTTGAAATGTTGACTTAAGGCTCCGTTTCGACTCCAATATATTCATTTACCCATGAGATCTCTTGGGGAAAAATATCGAACGAGTTGAACACGAGGGTAATAAATTTCGGAGAAATTAGTGAAATCTCCAATTCACCAAAGGGGTACCCCTATCAGAAATCTTCGATATCTCTTATATGGTTTCGAGCAATGTTTTGATAGTGAATACTAAATAATATGCGAGGGTAATGGGCACAAAATTTGTAGCCCTATGTCTTAGGGTTCTATGTATAAAATTTCGTGCACATCCGAGGTGTGTAGAGGGCGATACAGTCAAAATACTGAGAGATGAACGAACATAAGGAAAAAACTTGCGAAAATTGCCCTCAAAAAGGGGAATTTTTTTTGAAATGTTGACTTAAGGCTCCGTTTCGACTCCAATATATTCATTTACCCATGAGATCTCTTGGGGAAAAATATCGAACGAGTTGAACACGAGGGTAATACATTTCGGAGAAATTAGTGAAATCTCCTATTCACCAAAGGGGTACCCCTTTCAGAAATCTTCGATATCTCTAATATGGATTCGAGCAATATTTTGATAGTGAATACTAAAGAATATGCGAGGGTCATGGGAACAAATTTTTTAGCCCTATGTCTTAGGGTTCTATGTATAAAATTTCGTGCACATGCGAGGTGTGTAGAGGGCGATACAGTCAAAATACTGAGACATGAACGAACATAAGGAAAAAACTTGCGAAAATTGCCCTCAAAAAGGGGAATTTTTTTTGAAATGTTGTCTTAAGGCTCTGTTTCGACTCCAATATATTCATTTACCCATGAGATCTCTTGGGGAAAAATATCGAACGAGTTGAACACGAGGGTAATACATTTCGGAGAAATTAGTGAAATCTCCAATTCACCAAAGGGGTACCCCTTTCAGAAATCTTCGATTTCTCTTATATGGTTTCGAGCAATGTTTTGATAGTGAATACTAAAGAATATGAGAGGGTAATGGGCACAAAATTTGTAGCCCTATGTCTTAGGGTTCTATGTATAAAATTTCGTGCACATCCGAGGTGTGTAGAGGGCGATACAGTCAAAATACTGAGAGATGAACGAACATAAGGAAAATACTTGCGAAAATTGCCCTCAAAAAGGGGAATTTTTTTTGAAATGTTGACTTAAGGCTCCGTTTCGACTCCAATATATTCATTTACCCATGAGATCTCTTGGGGAAAAATATCGAACGAGTTGAACACGAGGGTAATAAATTTCGGAGAAATTAGTGAAATCTCCAATTCACCAAAGGGGTACCCCTATCAGAAATCTTCGATATCTCTTATATGGTTTCGAGCAATGTTTTGATAGTGAATACTAAATAATATGCGAGGGTAATGGGCACAAAATTTGTAGCCCTATGTCTTAGGGTTCTATGTATAAAATTTCGTGCACATCCGAGGTGTGTAGAGGGCGATACAGTCAAAATACTGAGAGATGAACGAACATAAGGAAAAAACTTGCGAAAATTGCCCTCAAAAAGGGGAATTTTTTTTGAAATGTTGACTTAAGGCTCCGTTTCGACTCCAATATATTCATTTACCCATGAGATCTCTTGGGGAAAAATATCGAACGAGTTGAACACGAGGGTAATACATTTCGGAGAAATTAGTGAAATCTCCTATTCACCAAAGGGGTACCCCTTTCAGAAATCTTCGATATCTCTAATATGGATTCGAGCAATATTTTGATAGTGAATACTAAAGAATATGCGAGGGTCATGGGAACAAATTTTTTAGCCCTATGTCTTAGGGTTCTATGTATAAAATTTCGTGCACATCCGAGGTGTGTAGAGGGCGATACAGTCAAAATACTGAGAGATGAACGAACATAAGGAAAAAACTTGCGAAAATTGCCCTCAAAAAGGGGAATTTTTTTTGAAATGTTGACTTAAGGCTCCGTTTCCACTCCAATATATTCATTTACCCATGAGATCTCTTGGGGAAAAATATCGAACGAGTTGAACACGAGGGTAATACATTTCGGAGAAATTAGTGAAATCTCCTATTCACCAAAGGGGTACCCCTTTCAGAAATCTTCGATTTTTCGAATATGGATTCGAGCAATGTTTTGATAGTGAATACTAAAGAATATGCGAGGGTCATGGGCACAAAATTTGTAGCCCTATGTCTTAGGGTTCTATGTATAAAATTTCGTGCACATCCGAGGTGTGTAGAGGGCGATACAGTCAAATTTCTGAGACATGAACGAACATAAGGAAAAAACTTGCGAAAATTGCACTCAAAAAGGGGAATTATTTTTGAAATGTTGTCTTAAGGCTCTGTTTCGACTCCAATATATTCATTTACCCATGAGATCTCTTGGGGAAAAATATCGAACGAGTTGAACACGAGGGTAATACATTTCGGAGAAATTAGTGAAATCTCCAATTCACCAAAGGGGTACCCCTTTCAGAAATCTTCGATTTCTCTTATATGGTTTCGAGCAATGTTTTGATAGTGAATACTAAAGAATATGAGAGGGTAATGGGCACAAAATTTGTAGCCCTATGTCTTAGGGTTCTATGTATAAAATTTCGTGCACATCCGAGGTGTGTAGAGGGCGATACAGTCAAAATACTGAGAGATGAACGAACATAAGGAAAATACTTGCGAAAATTGCCCTCAAAAAGGGGAATTTTTTTTGAAATGTTGACTTAAGGCTCCGTTTCGACTCCAATATATTCATTTACCCATGAGATCTCTTGGGGAAAAATATCGAACGAGTTGAACACGAGGGTAATAAATTTCGGAGAAATTAGTGAAATCTCCAATTCACCAAAGGGGTACCCCTATCAGAAATCTTCGATATCTCTTATATGGTTTCGAGCAATGTTTTGATAGTGAATACTAAATAATATGCGAGGGTAATGGGCACAAAATTTGTAGCCCTATGTCTTAGGGTTCTATGTATAAAATTTCGTGCACATCCGAGGTGTGTAGAGGGCGATACAGTCAAAATACTGAGAGATGAACGAACATAAGGAAAAAACTTGCGAAAATTGCCCTCAAAAAGGGGAATTTTTTTTGAAATGTTGACTTAAGGCTCCGTTTCGACTCCAATATATTCATTTACCCATGAGATCTCTTGGGGAAAAATATCGAACGAGTTGAACACGAGGGTAATACATTTCGGAGAAATTAGTGAAATCTCCTATTCACCAAAGGGGTACCCCTTTCAGAAATCTTCGATATCTCTAATATGGATTCGAGCAATATTTTGATAGTGAATACTAAAGAATATGCGAGGGTCATGGGAACAAATTTTTTAGCCCTATGTCTTAGGGTTCTATGTATAAAATTTCGTGCACATCCGAGGTGTGTAGAGGGCGAGACAGTCAAAATACTGAGAGATGAACGAACATAAGGAAAAAACTTGCGAAAATTGCCCTCAAAAAGGGGAATTTTTTTTGAAATGTTGACTTAAGGCTCCGTTTCCACTCCAATATATTCATTTACCCATGAGATCTCTTGGGGAAAAATATCGAACGAGTTGAACACGAGGGTAATACATTTCGGAGAAATTAGTGAAATCTCCTATTCACCAAAGGGGTACCCCTTTCAGAAATCTTTGATTTTTCGAATATGGATTCGAGCAATGTTTTGATAGTGAATACTAAAGAATATGCGAGGGTCATGGGCACAAAATTTGTAGCCCTATGTCTTAGGGTTCTATGTATAAAATTTCGTGCACATCCGAGGTGTGTAGAGGGCGATACAGTCAAATTTCTGAGACATGAACGAACATAAGGAAAAAACTTGCGAAAATTGCACTCAAAAAGGGGAATTATTTTTGAAATGTTGTCTTAAGGCTCTGTTTCGACTCCAATATATTCATTTACCCATGAGATCTCTTGGGGAAAAATATCGAACGATTTGAACACGAGGGTAATACATTTCGGAGAAATTAGTGAAATCTCCAATTCACCAAAGGGGTACCCCTTTCAGAAATCTTCGATTTCTCTAATATGGTTTCGAGCAATGTTTTGATAGAGAATACTAAAGAATATGAGAGGGTCATGGGCACAAAATTTGTAGCCCTATGTCTTAGGGTTCTATGTATAAAATTTCGTGCACATGCGAGGTGTGTAGAGGGCGATACAGTCAAAATACTGAGACATGAACGAACATAAGGAAAAAACTTGCGAAAATTGCCCTCAAAAAGGGGAATTTTTTTTGAAATGTTGTCTTAAGGCTCTGTTTCGACTCCAATATATTCATTTACCCATGAGATCTCTTGGGGAAAAATATCGAACGAGTTGAACACGAGGGTAATACATTTCGGAGAAATTAGTGAAATCTCCAATTCACCAAAGGGGTACCCCTTTCAGAAATCTTCGATTTCTCTTATATGGTTTCGAGCAATGTTTTGATAGTGAATACTAAAGAATATGAGAGGGTAATGGGCACAAAATTTGTAGCCCTATGTCTTAGGGTTCTATGTATAAAATTTCGTGCACATCCGAGGTGTGTAGAGGGCGATACAGTCAAAATACTGAGAGATGAACGAACATAAGGAAAATACTTGCGAAAATTGCCCTCAAAAAGGGGAATTTTTTTTGAAATGTTGACTTAAGGCTCCGTTTCGACTCCAATATATTCATTTACCCATGAGATCTCTTGGGGAAAAATATCGAACGAGTTGAACACGAGGGTAATAAATTTCGGAGAAATTAGTGAAATCTCCAATTCACCAAAGGGGTACCCCTATCAGAAATCTTCGATATCTCTTATATGGTTTCGAGCAATGTTTTGATAGTGAATACTAAATAATATGCGAGGGTAATGGGCACAAAATTTGTAGCCCTATGTCTTAGGGTTCTATGTATAAAATTTCGTGCACATCCGAGGTGTGTAGAGGGCGATACAGTCAAAATACTGAGAGATGAACGAACATAAGGAAAAAACTTGCGAAAATTGCCCTCAAAAAGGGGAATTTTTTTTGAAATGTTGACTTAAGGCTCCGTTTCGACTCCAATATATTCATTTACCCATGAGATCTCTTGGGGAAAAATATCGAACGAGTTGAACACGAGGGTAATACATTTCGGAGAAATTAGTGAAATCTCCTATTCACCAAAGGGGTACCCCTTTCAGAAATCTTCGATATCTCTAATATGGATTCGAGCAATATTTTGATAGTGAATACTAAAGAATATGCGAGGGTCATGGGAACAAATTTTTTAGCCCTATGTCTTAGGGTTCTATGTATAAAATTTCGTGCACATCCGAGGTGTGTAGAGGGCGATACAGTCAAAATACTGAGAGATGAACGAACATAAGGAAAAAACTTGCGAAAATTGCCCTCAAAAAGGGGAATTTTTTTTGAAATGTTGACTTAAGGCTCCGTTTCCACTCCAATATATTCATTTACCCATGAGATCTCTTGGGGAAAAATATCGAACGAGTTGAACACGAGGGTAATACATTTCGGAGAAATTAGTGAAATCTCCTATTCACCAAAGGGGTACCCCTTTCAGAAATCTTCGATTTTTCGAATATGGATTCGAGCAATGTTTTGATAGTGAATACTAAAGAATATGCGAGGGTCATGGGCACAAAATTTGTAGCCCTATGTCTTAGGGTTCTATGTATAAAATTTCGTGCACATCCGAGGTGTGTAGAGGGCGATACAGTCAAATTTCTGAGACATGAACGAACATAAGGAAAAAACTTGCGAAAATTGCACTCAAAAAGGGGAATTATTTTTGAAATGTTGTCTTAAGGCTCTGTTTCGACTCCAATATATTCATTTACCCATGAGATCTCTTGGGGAAAAATATCGAACGAGTTGAACACGAGGGTAATACATTTCGGAGAAATTAGTGAAATCTCCAATTCACCAAAGGGGTACCCCTTTCAGAAATCTTCGATTTCTCTTATATGGTTTCGAGCAATGTTTTGATAGTGAATACTAAAGAATATGAGAGGGTAATGGGCACAAAATTTGTAGCCCTATGTCTTAGGGTTCTATGTATAAAATTTCGTGCACATCCGAGGTGTGTAGAGGGCGATACAGTCAAAATACTGAGAGATGAACGAACATAAGGAAAATACTTGCGAAAATTGCCCTCAAAAAGGGGAATTTTTTTTGAAATGTTGACTTAAGGCTCCGTTTCGACTCCAATATATTCATTTACCCATGAGATCTCTTGGGGAAAAATATCGAACGAGTTGAACACGAGGGTAATAAATTTCGGAGAAATTAGTGAAATCTCCAATTCACCAAAGGGGTACCCCTATCAGAAATCTTCGATATCTCTTATATGGTTTCGAGCAATGTTTTGATAGTGAATACTAAATAATATGCGAGGGTAATGGGCACAAAATTTGTAGCCCTATGTCTTAGGGTTCTATGTATAAAATTTCGTGCACATCCGAGGTGTGTAGAGGGCGATACAGTCAAAATACTGAGAGATGAACGAACATAAGGAAAAAACTTGCGAAAATTGCCCTCAAAAAGGGGAATTTTTTTTGAAATGTTGACTTAAGGCTCCGTTTCGACTCCAATATATTCATTTACCCATGAGATCTCTTGGGGAAAAATATCGAACGAGTTGAACACGAGGGTAATACATTTCGGAGAAATTAGTGAAATCTCCTATTCACCAAAGGGGTACCCCTTTCAGAAATCTTCGATATCTCTAATATGGATTCGAGCAATATTTTGATAGTGAATACTAAAGAATATGCGAGGGTCATGGGAACAAATTTTTTAGCCCTATGTCTTAGGGTTCTATGTATAAAATTTCGTGCACATCCGAGGTGTGTAGAGGGCGAGACAGTCAAAATACTGAGAGATGAACGAACATAAGGAAAAAACTTGCGAAAATTGCCCTCAAAAAGGGGAATTTTTTTTGAAATGTTGACTTAAGGCTCCGTTTCCACTCCAATATATTCATTTACCCATGAGATCTCTTGGGGAAAAATATCGAACGAGTTGAACACGAGGGTAATACATTTCGGAGAAATTAGTGAAATCTCCTATTCACCAAAGGGGTACCCCTTTCAGAAATCTTTGATTTTTCGAATATGGATTCGAGCAATGTTTTGATAGTGAATACTAAAGAATATGCGAGGGTCATGGGCACAAAATTTGTAGCCCTATGTCTTAGGGTTCTATGTATAAAATTTCGTGCACATCCGAGGTGTGTAGAGGGCGATACAGTCAAATTTCTGAGACATGAACGAACATAAGGAAAAAACTTGCGAAAATTGCACTCAAAAAGGGGAATTATTTTTGAAATGTTGTCTTAAGGCTCTGTTTCGACTCCAATATATTCATTTACCCATGAGATCTCTTGGGGAAAAATATCGAACGATTTGAACACGAGGGTAATACATTTCGGAGAAATTAGTGAAATCTCCAATTCACCAAAGGGGTACCCCTTTCAGAAATCTTCGATTTCTCTAATATGGTTTCGAGCAATGTTTTGATAGAGAATACTAAAGAATATGAGAGGGTCATGGGCACAAAATTTGTAGCCCTATGTCTTAGGGTTCTATGTATAAAATTTCGTGCACATGCGAGGTGTGTAGAGGGCGATACAGTCAAAATACTGAGACATGAACGAACATAAGGAAAAAACTTGCGAAAATTGCCCTCAAAAAGGGGAATTTTTTTTGAAATGTTGTCTTAAGGCTCTGTTTCGACTCCAATATATTCATTTACCCATGAGATCTCTTGGGGAAAAATATCGAACGAGTTGAACACGAGGGTAATACATTTCGGAGAAATTAGTGAAATCTCCAATTCACCAAAGGGGTACCCCTTTCAGAAATCTTCGATTTCTCTTATATGGTTTCGAGCAATGTTTTGATAGTGAATACTAAAGAATATGAGAGGGTAATGGGCACAAAATTTGTAGCCCTATGTCTTAGGGTTCTATGTATAAAATTTCGTGCACATCCGAGGTGTGTAGAGGGCGATACAGTCAAAATACTGAGAGATGAACGAACATAAGGAAAATACTTGCGAAAATTGCCCTCAAAAAGGGGAATTTTTTTTGAAATGTTGACTTAAGGCTCCGTTTCGACTCCAATATATTCATTTACCCATGAGATCTCTTGGGGAAAAATATCGAACGAGTTGAACACGAGGGTAATAAATTTCGGAGAAATTAGTGAAATCTCCAATTCACCAAAGGGGTACCCCTATCAGAAATCTTCGATATCTCTTATATGGTTTCGAGCAATGTTTTGATAGTGAATACTAAATAATATGCGAGGGTAATGGGCACAAAATTTGTAGCCCTATGTCTTAGGGTTCTATGTATAAAATTTCGTGCACATCCGAGGTGTGTAGAGGGCGATACAGTCAAAATACTGAGAGATGAACGAACATAAGGAAAAAACTTGCGAAAATTGCCCTCAAAAAGGGGAATTTTTTTTGAAATGTTGACTTAAGGCTCCGTTTCGACTCCAATATATTCATTTACCCATGAGATCTCTTGGGGAAAAATATCGAACGAGTTGAACACGAGGGTAATACATTTCGGAGAAATTAGTGAAATCTCCTATTCACCAAAGGGGTACCCCTTTCAGAAATCTTCGATTTTTCTAATATGGATTCGAGCAATATTTTGATATTGAATACTAAAGAATATGCAAGGGTCATGGGCACAAATTTTTTAGCCCTATGTCTTAGGGTTCTATGTATAAAATTTCGTGCACATCCGAGGTGTGTAGAGGGCGATACAGTCAAATTTCTGAGAGATGAACGAACATAAGGAAAAAACTTGCGAAAATTGCCCTCAAAAAGGGGAATTATTTTTGAAATGTTGACTTAAGTCTCCGTTTCCACTCCAATATATTCATTTACCCATGAGATCTCTTGGGGAAAAATATCGAACTAGTTGAACACGAGGGTAATACATTTCGGAGAAATTAGTGAAATCTCCAATTCACCAAAGGGGTACCCCTATCAGAAATCTTCGATTTCTCTAATATGGTTTCGAGCAATGTTTTGATAGTGAATACTAAAGAATATGCGAGGGTCATGGGCACAAAATTTGTAGCCCTATGTCTTAGGGTTCTATGTATAAAATTTCGTGCACATGCGAGGTGTGTAGAGGGCGATACAGTCAAAATACTGAGACATGAACGAACATAAGGAAAAAACTTGCGAAAATTGCCCTCAAAAAGGGGAATTTTTTTTGAAATGTTGTCTTAAGGCTCTGTTTCGACTCCAATATATTCATTTACCCATGAGATCTCTTGGGGAAAAATATCGAACGAGTTGAACACGAGGGTAATACATTTCGGAGAAATTAGTGAAATCTCCAATTCACCAAAGGGGTACCCCTTTCAGAAATCTTCGATTTCTCTTATATGGTTTCGAGCAATGTTTTGATAGTGAATACTAAAGAATATGAGAGGGTAATGGGCACAAAATTTGTAGCCCTATGTCTTAGGGTTCTATGTATAAAATTTCGTGCACATCCGAGGTGTGTAGAGGGCGATACAGTCAAAATACTGAGAGATGAACGAACATAAGGAAAATACTTGCGAAAATTGCCCTCAAAAAGGGGAATTTTTTTTGAAATG
Organism: Humulus lupulus; assembly: GCF_963169125.1. NCBI lineage: Eukaryota > Viridiplantae > Streptophyta > Magnoliopsida > Rosales > Cannabaceae > Humulus > Humulus lupulus. The sequence continues at coordinate 2,751,455 of NC_084793.1, forward strand.
TTGACTTAAGGCTCCGTTTCGACTCCAATATATCCATTTACCCATGAGATCTCTTGGGGAAAAATATCGAACGAGTTGAACACGAGGGTAATACATTTCGGAGAAATTAGTGAAATCTCCTATTCACCAAAGGGGTACCCCTTTCAGAAATCTTTGATTTTTCGAATATGGATTCGAGCAATGTTTTGATAGTGAATACTAAAGAATATGCGAGGGTCATGGGCACAAAATTTGTAGCCCTATGTCTTAGGGTTCTATGTATAAAATTTCGTGCACATCCGAGGTGTGTAGAGGGCGATACAGTCAAATTTCTGAGACATGAACGAACATAAGGAAAAAACTTGCGAAAATTGCACTCAAAAAGGGGAATTATTTTTGAAATGTTGTCTTAAGGCTCTGTTTCGACTCCAATATATTCATTTACCCATGAGATCTCTTGGGGAAAAATATCGAACGATTTGAACACGAGGGTAATACATTTCGGAGAAATTAGTGAAATCTCCAATTCACCAAAGGGGTACCCCTTTCAGAAATCTTCGATTTCTCTAATATGGTTTCGAGCAATGTTTTGATAGAGAATACTAAAGAATATGAGAGGGTCATGGGCACAAAATTTGTAGCCCTATGTCTTAGGGTTCTATGTATAAAATTTCGTGCACATGCGAGGTGTGTAGAGGGCGATACAGTCAAAATACTGAGACATGAACGAACATAAGGAAAAAACTTGCGAAAATTGCCCTCAAAAAGGGGAATTTTTTTTGAAATGTTGTCTTAAGGCTCTGTTTCGACTCCAATATATTCATTTACCCATGAGATCTCTTGGGGAAAAATATCGAACGAGTTGAACACGAGGGTAATACATTTCGGAGAAATTAGTGAAATCTCCAATTCACCAAAGGGGTACCCCTTTCAGAAATCTTCGATTTCTCTTATATGGTTTCGAGCAATGTTTTGATAGTGAATACTAAAGAATATGAGAGGGTAATGGGCACAAAATTTGTAGCCCTATGTCTTAGGGTTCTATGTATAAAATTTCGTGCACATCCGAGGTGTGTAGAGGGCGATACAGTCAAAATACTGAGAGATGAACGAACATAAGGAAAATACTTGCGAAAATTGCCCTCAAAAAGGGGAATTTTTTTTGAAATGTTGACTTAAGGCTCCGTTTCGACTCCAATATATTCATTTACCCATGAGATCTCTTGGGGAAAAATATCGAACGAGTTGAACACGAGGGTAATAAATTTCGGAGAAATTAGTGAAATCTCCAATTCACCAAAGGGGTACCCCTATCAGAAATCTTCGATATCTCTTATATGGTTTCGAGCAATGTTTTGATAGTGAATACTAAATAATATGCGAGGGTAATGGGCACAAAATTTGTAGCCCTATGTCTTAGGGTTCTATGTATAAAATTTCGTGCACATCCGAGGTGTGTAGAGGGCGATACAGTCAAAATACTGAGAGATGAACGAACATAAGGAAAAAACTTGCGAAAATTGCCCTCAAAAAGGGGAATTTTTTTTGAAATGTTGACTTAAGGCTCCGTTTCGACTCCAATATATTCATTTACCCATGAGATCTCTTGGGGAAAAATATCGAACGAGTTGAACACGAGGGTAATACATTTCGGAGAAATTAGTGAAATCTCCTATTCACCAAAGGGGTACCCCTTTCAGAAATCTTCGATTTTTCTAATATGGATTCGAGCAATATTTTGATATTGAATACTAAAGAATATGCAAGGGTCATGGGCACAAATTTTTTAGCCCTATGTCTTAGGGTTCTATGTATAAAATTTCGTGCACATCCGAGGTGTGTAGAGGGCGATACAGTCAAATTTCTGAGAGATGAACGAACATAAGGAAAAAACTTGCGAAAATTGCCCTCAAAAAGGGGAATTATTTTTGAAATGTTGACTTAAGTCTCCGTTTCCACTCCAATATATTCATTTACCCATGAGATCTCTTGGGGAAAAATATCGAACTAGTTGAACACGAGGGTAATACATTTCGGAGAAATTAGTGAAATCTCCAATTCACCAAAGGGGTACCCCTATCAGAAATCTTCGATTTCTCTAATATGGTTTCGAGCAATGTTTTGATAGTGAATACTAAAGAATATGCGAGGGTCATGGGCACAAAATTTGTAGCCCTATGTCTTAGGGTTCTATGTATAAAATTTCGTGCACATGCGAGGTGTGTAGAGGGCGATACAGTCAAAATACTGAGACATGAACGAACATAAGGAAAAAACTTGCGAAAATTGCCCTCAAAAAGGGGAATTTTTTTTGAAATGTTGTCTTAAGGCTCTGTTTCGACTCCAATATATTCATTTACCCATGAGATCTCTTGGGGAAAAATATCGAACGAGTTGAACACGAGGGTAATACATTTCGGAGAAATTAGTGAAATCTCCAATTCACCAAAGGGGTACCCCTTTCAGAAATCTTCGATTTCTCTTATATGGTTTCGAGCAATGTTTTGATAGTGAATACTAAAGAATATGAGAGGGTAATGGGCACAAAATTTGTAGCCCTATGTCTTAGGGTTCTATGTATAAAATTTCGTGCACATCCGAGGTGTGTAGAGGGCGATACAGTCAAAATACTGAGAGATGAACGAACATAAGGAAAATACTTGCGAAAATTGCCCTCAAAAAGGGGAATTTTTTTTGAAATGTTGACTTAAGGCTCCGTTTCGACTCCAATATATCCATTTACCCATGAGATCTCTTGGGGAAAAATATCGAACGAGTTGAACACGAGGGTAATACATTTCGGAGAAATTAGTGAAATCTCCAATTCACCAAAGGGGTACCCCTTTCAGAAATCTTCGATTTCTCTTATATGGTTTCGAGCAATGTTTTGATAGTGAATACTAAAGAATATGAGAGGGTAATGGGCACAAAATTTGTAGCCCTATGTCTTAGGGTTCTATGTATAAAATTTCGTGCACATCCGAGGTGTGTAGAGGGCGATACAGTCAAAATACTGAGAGATGAACGAACATAAGGAAAATACTTGCGAAAATTGCCCTCAAAAAGGGGAATTTTTTTTGAAATGTTGACTTAAGGCTCCGTTTCGACTCCAATATATTCATTTACCCATGAGATCTCTTGGGGAAAAATATCGAACGAGTTGAACACGAGGGTAATAAATTTCGGAGAAATTAGTGAAATCTCCAATTCACCAAAGGGGTACCCCTATCAGAAATCTTCGATATCTCTTATATGGTTTCGAGCAATGTTTTGATAGTGAATACTAAATAATATGCGAGGGTAATGGGCACAAAATTTGTAGCCCTATGTCTTAGGGTTCTATGTATAAAATTTCGTGCACATCCGAGGTGTGTAGAGGGCGATACAGTCAAAATACTGAGAGATGAACGAACATAAGGAAAAAACTTGCGAAAATTGCCCTCAAAAAGGGGAATTTTTTTTGAAATGTTGACTTAAGGCTCCGTTTCGACTCCAATATATTCATTTACCCATGAGATCTCTTGGGGAAAAATATCGAACGAGTTGAACACGAGGGTAATACATTTCGGAGAAATTAGTGAAATCTCCTATTCACCAAAGGGGTACCCCTTTCAGAAATCTTCGATTTTTCTAATATGGATTCGAGCAATATTTTGATATTGAATACTAAAGAATATGCGAGGGTCATGGGCACAAATTTTTTAGCCCTATGTCTTAGGGTTCTATGTATAAAATTTCGTGCACATCCGAGGTGTGTAGAGGGCGATACAGTCAAATTTCTGAGAGATGAACGAACATAAGGAAAAAACTTGCGAAAATTGCCCTCAAAAAGGGGAATTATTTTTGAAATGTTGACTTAAGTCTCCGTTTCCACTCCAATATTTTCATTTACCCATGAGATCTCTTGGGGAAAAATATCGAACTAGTTGAACACGAGGGTAATACATTTCGGAGAAATTAGTGAAATCTCCAATTCACCAAAGGGGTACCCCTATCAGAAATCTTCGATTTCTCTAATATGGTTTCGAGCAATGTTTTGATAGTGAATACTAAAGAATATGCGAGGGTCATGGGCACAAAATTTGTAGCCCTATGTCTTAGGGTTCTATGTATAAAATTTCGTGCACATGCGAGGTGTGTAGAGGGCGATACAGTCAAAATACTGAGACATGAACGAACATAAGGAAAAAACTTGCGAAAATTGCCCTCAAAAAGGGGAATTTTTTTTGAAATGTTGTCTTAAGGCTCTGTTTCGACTCCAATATATTCATTTACCCATGAGATCTCTTGGGGAAAAATATCGAACGAGTTGAACACGAGGGTAATACATTTCGGAGAAATTAGTGAAATCTCCAATTCACCAAAGGGGTACCCCTTTCAGAAATCTTCGATTTCTCTTATATGGTTTCGAGCAATGTTTTGATAGAGAATACTAAAGAATATGAGAGGGTAATGGGCACAAAATTTGTAGCCCTATGTCTTAGGGTTCTATGTATAAAATTTCGTGCACATCCGAGGTGTGTAGAGGGCGATACAGTCAAAATACTGAGAGATGAACGAACATAAGGAAAATACTTGCGAAAATTGCCCTCAAAAAGGGGAATTTTTTTTGAAATGTTGACTTAAGGCTCCGTTTCGACTCCAATATATCCATTTACCCATGAGATCTCTTGGGGAAAAATATCGAACGAGTTGAACACGAGGGTAATAAATTTCGGAGAAATTAGTGAAATCTCCAATTCACCAAAGGGGTACCCCTATCAGAAATCTTCGATATCTCTTATATGGTTTCGAGCAATGTTTTGATAGTAAATACTAAATAATATGCGAGGGTAATGGGCACAAAATTTGTAGCCCTATGTCTTAGGGTTCTATGTATAAAATTTCGTGCACATCCGAGGTGTGTAGAGGGCGATACAGTCAAAATACTGAGAGATGAACGAACATAAGGAAAAAACTTGCGAAAATTGCCCTCAAAAAGGGGAATTTTTTTTGAAATGTTGACTTAAGGCTCCGTTTCGACTCCAATATATTCATTTACCCATGAGATCTCTTGGGGAAAAATATCGAACGAGTTGAACACGAGGGTAATACATTTCGGAGAAATTAGTGAAATCTCCTATTCACCAAAGGGGTACCCCTTTCAGAAATCTTCGATTTTTCTAATATGGATTCGAGCAATATTTTGATATTGAATACTAAAGAATATGCGAGGGTCATGGGCACAAATTTTTTAGCCCTATGTCTTAGGGTTCTATGTATAAAATTTCGTGCACATCCGAGGTGTGTAGAGGGCGATACAGTCAAATTTCTGAGAGATGAACGAACATAAGGAAAAAACTTGCGAAAATTGCCCTCAAAAAGGGGAATTATTTTTGAAATGTTGACTTAAGTCTCCGTTTCCACTCCAATATATTCATTTACCCATGAGATCTCTTGGGGAAAAATATCGAACTAGTTGAACACGAGGGTAATACATTTCGGAGAAATTAGTGAAATCTCCAATTCACCAAAGGGGTACCCCTATCAGAAATTTTCGATTTCTCTAATATGGTTTCGAGCAATGTTTTGATAGTGAATACTAAAGAATATGCGAGGGTCATGGGCACAAAATTTGTAGCCCTATGTCTTAGGGTTCTATGTATAAAATTTCGTGCACATGCGAGGTGTGTAGAGGGCGATACAGTCAAAATACTGAGACATGAACGAACATAAGGAAAAAACTTGCGAAAATTGCCCTCAAAAAGGGGAATTTTTTTTGAAATGTTGTCTTAAGGCTCTGTTTCGACTCCAATATATTCATTTACCCATGAGATCTCTTGGGGAAAAATATCGAACGAGTTGAACACGAGGGTAATACATTTCGGAGAAATTAGTGAAATCTCCAATTCACCAAAGGGGTACCCCTTTCAGAAATCTTCGATTTCTCTTATATGGTTTCGAGCAATGTTTTGATAGTGAATACTAAAGAATATGAGAGGGTAAAGGGCACAAAATTTGTAGCCCTATGTCTTAGGGTTCTATGTATAAAATTTCGTGCACATCCGAGGTGTGTAGAGGGCGATACAGTCAAAATACTGAGAGATGAACGAACATAAGGAAAATACTTGCGAAAATTGCCCTCAAAAAGGGGAATTTTTTTTGAAATGTTGACTTAAGGCTCCGTTTCGACTCCAATATATCCATTTACCCATGAGATCTCTTGGGGAAAAATATCGAACGAGTTGAACACGAGGGTAATACATTTCGGAGAAATTAGTGAAATCTCCAATTCACCAAAGGGGTACCCCTATCAGAAATCTTCGATATCTCTTATATGGTTTCGAGCAATGTTTTGATAGTGAATACTAAAGAATATGAGAGGGTAATGGGCACAAAATTTGTAGCCCTATGTCTTAGGGTTCTATGTATAAAATTTCGTGCACATCCGAGGTGTGTAGAGGGCGATACAGTCAAAATACTGAGAGATGAACGAACATAAGGAAAATACTTGCGAAAATTGCCCTCAAAAAGGGGAATTTTTTTTGAAATGTTGACTTAAGGCTCCGTTTCGACTCCAATATATTCATTTACCCATGAGATCTCTTGGGGAAAAATATCGAACGAGTTGAACACGAGGGTAATAAATTTCGGAGAAATTAGTGAAATCTCCAATTCACCAAAGGGGTACCCCTATCAGAAATCTTCGATATCTCTTATATGGTTTCGAGCAATGTTTTGATAGTGAATACTAAATAATATGCGAGGGTAATGGGCACAAAATTTGTAGCCCTATGTCTTAGGGTTCTATGTATAAAATTTCGTGCACATCCGAGGTGTGTAGAGGGCGATACAGTCAAAATACTGAGAGATGAACGAACATAAGGAAAAAACTTGCGAAAATTGCCCTCAAAAAGGGGAATTTTTTTTGAAATGTTGACTTAAGGCTCCGTTTCGACTCCAATATATTCATTTACCCATGAGATCTCTTGGGGAAAAATATCGAACGAGTTGAACACGAGGGTAATACATTTCGGAGAAATTAGTGAAATCTCCAATTCACCAAAGGGGTACCCCTATCAGAAATCTTCGATATCTCTTATATGGTTTCGAGCAATGTTTTGATAGTGAATACTAAATAATATGCGAGGGTAATGGGCACAAAATTTGTAGCCCTATGTCTTAGGGTTCTATGTATAAAATTTCGTGCACATCCGAGGTGTGTAGAGGGCGATACAGTCAAAATACTGAGAGATGAACGAACATAAGGAAAAAACTTGCGAAAATTGCCCTCAAAAAGGGGAATTTTTTTTGAAATGTTGACTTAAGGCTCCGTTTCGACTCCAATATATTCATTTACCCATGAGATCTCTTGGGGAAAAATATCGAACGAGTTGAACACGAGGGTAATACATTTCGGAGAAATTAGTGAAATCTCCTATTCACCAAAGGGGTACCCCTTTCAGAAATCTTCGATTTTTCTAATATGGATTCGAGCAATATTTTGATATTGAATACTAAAGAATATGCGAGGGTCATGGGCACAAATTTTTTAGCCCTATGTCTTAGGGTTCTATGTATAAAATTTCGTGCACATCCGAGGTGTGTAGAGGGCGATACAGTCAAATTTCTGAGAGATGAACGAACATAAGGAAAAAACTTGCGAAAATTGCCCTCAAAAAGGGGAATTATTTTTGAAATGTTGACTTAAGTCTCCGTTTCCACTCCAATATATTCATTTACCCATGAGATCTCTTGGGGAAAAATATCGAACTAGTTGAACACGAGGGTAATACATTTCGGAGAAATTAGTGAAATCTCCAATTCACCAAAGGGGTACCCCTATCAGAAATCTTCGATTTCTCTAATATGGTTTCGAGCAATGTTTTGATAGTGAATACTAAAGAATATGCGAGGGTCATGGGCACAAAATTTGTAGCCCTATGTCTTAGGGTTCTATGTATAAAATTTCGTGCACATGCGAGGTGTGTAGAGGGCGATACAGTCAAAATACTGAGACATGAACGAACATAAGGAAAAAACTTGCGAAAATTGCCCTCAAAAAGGGGAATATTTTTTGAAATGTTGTCTTAAGGCTCTGTTTCGACTCCAATATATTCATTTACCCATGAGATCTCTTGGGGAAAAATATCGAACGAGTTGAACACGAGGGTAATAAATTTCGGAGAAATTAGTGAAATCTCCAATTCACCAAAGGGGTACCCCTATCAGAAATCTTCGATATCTCTTATATGGTTTCGAGCAATGTTTTGATAGTGAATACTAAATAATATGCGAGGGTAATGGGCACAAAATTTGTAGCCCTATGTCTTAGGGTTCTATGTATAAAATTTCGTGCACATCCGAGGTGTGTAGAGGGCGATACAGTCAAAATACTGAGAGATGATCGAACATAAGGAAAAAACTTGCGAAAATTGCCCTCAAAAAGGGGAATTTTTTTTGAAATGTTGACTTAAGGCTCCGTTTCGACTCCAATATATTCATTTACCCATGAGATCTCTTGGGGAAAAATATCGAACGAGTTGAACACGAGTGTAATAAATTTCGGAGAAATTAGTGAAATCTCCAATTCACCAAAGGGGTACCCCAATCAGAAATCTTCGATTTCTCTTATATGGTTTCGAGCAATGTTTTGATAGTGAATACTAAAGAATATGCGAGGGTAATGGGCACAAAATTTGTAGCCCTATGTCTTAGGGTTCTATGTATAAAATTTCGTGCACATCCGAGGTGTGTAGAGGGCGATACAGTCAAAATACTGAGAGATGATCGAACATAAGGAAAAAACTTGCGAAAATTGCCCTCAAAAAGGGGAATTTTTTTTGAAATGTTGACTTAAGGCTCCGTTTCGACTCCAATATATTCATTTACCCATGAGATCTCTTGGGGAAAAATATCGAACGAGTTGAACACGAGTGTAATAAATTTCGGAGAAATTAGTGAAATCTCCAATTCACCAAAGGGGTACCCCAATCAGAAATCTTCGATTTCTCTTATATGGTTTCGAGCAATGTTTTGATAGTGAATACTAAAGAATATGCGAGGGTAATGGGCACAAAATTTGTAGCCCTATGTCTTAGGGTTCTATGTATAAAATTTCGTGCACATCCGAGGTGTGTAGAGGGCGATACAGTCAAAATACTGAGAGATGAACGAACATAAGGAAAATACTTGCGAAAATTGCCCTCAAAAAGGGGAATTTTTTTTGAAATGTTGACTTAAGGCTCCGTTTCGACTCCAATATATTCATTTACCCATGAGATCTCTTGGGGAAAAATATCGAACGAGTTGAACACGAGGGTAATAAATTTCGGAGAAATTAGTGAAATCTCCAATTCACCAAAGGGGTACCCCTATCAGAAATCTTCGATATCTCTTATATGGTTTCGAGCAATGTTTTGATAGTGAATACTAAATAATATGCGAGGGTAATGGGCACAAAATTTGTAGCCCTATGTCTTAGGGTTCTATGTATAAAATTTCGTGCACATCCGAGGTGTGTAGAGGGCGATACAGTCAAAATACTGAGAGATGAACGAACATAAGGAAAAAACTTGCGAAAATTGCCCTCAAAAAGGGGAATTTTTTTTGAAATGTTGACTTAAGGCTCCGTTTCGACTCCAATATATTCATTTACCCATGAGATCTCTTGGGGAAAAATATCGAACGAGTTGAACACGAGGGTAATACATTTCGGAGAAATTAGTGAAATCTCCTATTCACCAAAGGGGTACCCCTTTCAGAAATCTTCGATTTCTCTAATATGGTTTCGAGCAATGTTTTGATAGTGAATACTAAAGAATATGCGAGGGTCATGGGCACAAAATTTGTAGCCCTATGTCTTAGGGTTCTATGTATAAAATTTCGTGCACATGCGAGGTGTGTAGAGGGCGATACAGTCAAAATACTGAGACATGAACGAACATAAGGAAAAAACTTGCGAAAATTGCACTCAAAAAGGGGAATTTTTTTTGAAATGTTGTCTTAAGGCTCTGTTTCGACTCCAATATATTCATTTACCCATGAGATCTCTTGGGGAAAAATATCGAACGAGTTGAACACGAGGGTAATACATTTCGGAGAAATTAGTGAAATCTCCAATTCACCAAAGGGGTACCCCTTTCAGAAATCTTCGATTTCTCTTATATGGTTTCGAGCAATGTTTTGATAGTGAATACTAAAGAATATGAGAGGGTAATGGGCACAAAATTTGTAGCCCTATGTCTTAGGGTTCTATGTATAAAATTTCGTGCACATCCGAGGTGTGTAGAGGGCGATACAGTCAAAATACTGAGAGATGAACGAACATAAGGAAAATACTTGCGAAAATTGCCCTCAAAAAGGGGAATTTTTTTTGAAATGTTGACTTAAGGCTCCGTTTCGACTCCAATATATTCATTTACCCATGAGATCTCTTGGGGAAAAATATCGAACGAGTTGAACACGAGGGTAATAAATTTCGGAGAAATTAGTGAAATCTCCAATTCACCAAAGGGGTACCCCTATCAGAAATCTTCGATATCTCTTATATGGTTTCGAGCAATGTTTTGATAGTGAATACTAAATAATATGCGAGGGTAATGGGCACAAAATTTGTAGCCCTATGTCTTAGGGTTCTATGTATAAAATTTCGTGCACATCCGAGGTGTGTAGAGGGCGATACAGTCAAAATACTGAGAGATGAACGAACATAAGGAAAAAACTTGCGAAAATTGCCCTCAAAAAGGGGAATTTTTTTTGAAATGTTGACTTAAGGCTCCGTTTCGACTCCAATATATTCATTTACCCATGAGATCTCTTGGGGAAAAATATCGAACGAGTTGAACACGAGGGTAATACATTTCGGAGAAATTAGTGAAATCTCCTATTCACCAAAGGGGTACCCCTTTCAGAAATCTTCGATTTCTCTAATATGGTTTCGAGCAATGTTTTGATAGTGAATACTAAAGAATATGCGAGGGTCATGGGCACAAAATTTGTAGCCCTATGTCTTAGGGTTCTATGTATAAAATTCCGTGCACATGCGAGGTGTGTAGAGGGCGATACAGTCAAAATACTGAGACATGAACGAACATAAGGAAAAAACTTGCGAAAATTGCACTCAAAAAGGGGAATTTTTTTTGAAATGTTGTCTTAAGGCTCTGTTTCGACTCCAATATATTCATTTACCCATGAGATCTCTTGGGGAAAAATATCGAACGAGTTGAACACGAGGGTAATACATTTCGGAGAAATTAGTGAAATCTCCAATTCACCAAAGGGGTACCCCTTTCAGAAATCTTCGATTTCTCTTATATGGTTTCGAGCAATGTTTTGATAGTGAATACTAAAGAATATGAGAGGGTAATGGGCACAAAATTTGTAGCCCTATGTCTTAGGGTTCTATGTATAAAATTTCGTGCACATCCGAGGTGTGTAGAGGGCGATACAGTCAAAATACTGAGAGATGAACGAACATAAGGAAAATACATGCGAAAATTGCCCTCAAAAAGGGGAATTTTTTTTGAAATGTTGACTTAAGGCTCCGTTTCGACTCCAATATATCCATTTACCCATGAGATCTCTTGGGGAAAAATATCGAACGAGTTGAACACGAGGGTAATAAATTTCGGAGAAATTAGTGAAATCTCCAATTCACCAAAGGGGTACCCCTATCAGAAATCTTCGATATCTCTTATATGGTTTCGAGCAATGTTTTGATAGTGAATACTAAATAATATGCGAGGGTAATGGGCACAAAATTTGTAGCCCTTTGTCTTAGGGTTCTATGTATAAAATTTCGTGCACATCCGAGGTGTGTAGAGGGCGATACAGTCAAAATACTGAGAGATGAACGAACATAAGGAAAAAACTTGCGAAAATTGCCCTCAAAAAGGGGAATTTTTTTTGAAATGTTGACTTAAGGCTCCGTTTCGACTCCAATATATTCATTTACCCATGAGATCTCTTGGGGAAAAATATCGAACGAGTTGAACACGAGGGTAATACATTTCGGAGAAATTAGTGAAATCTCCTATTCAACAAAGGGGTACCCCTTTCAGAAATCTTCGATTTTTCTAATATGGATTCGAGCAATATTTTGATATTGAATACTAAAGAATATGCGAGGGTCATGGGCACAAATTTTTTAGCCCTATGTCTTAGGGTTCTATGTATAAAATTTCGTGCACATCCGAGGTGTGTAGAGGGCGATACAGTCAAATTTCTGAGAGATGAACGAACATAAGGAAAAAACTTGCGAAAATTGCCCTCAAAAAGGGGAATTATTTTTGAAATGTTGACTTAAGTCTCCGTTTCCACTCCAATATATTCATTTACCCATGAGATCTCTTGGGGAAAAATATCGAACTAGTTGAACACGAGGGTAATACATTTCGGAGAAATTAGTGAAATCTCCAATTCACCAAAGGGGTACCCCTATCAGAAATCTTCGATTTCTCTAATATGGTTTCGAGCAATGTTTTGATAGTGAATACTAAAGAATATGCGAGGGTCATGGGCACAAAATTTGTAGCCCTATGTCTTAGGGTTCTATGTATAAAATTTCGTGCACATGCGAGGTGTGTAGAGGGCGATACAGTCAAAATACTGAGACATGAACGAACATAAGGAAAAAACTTGCGAAAATTGCCCTCAAAAAGGGGAATATTTTTTGAAATGTTGTCTTAAGGCTCTGTTTCGACTCCAATATATTCATTTACCCATGAGATCTCTTGGGGAAAAATATCGAACGAGTTGAACACGAGGGTAATACATTTCGGAGAAATTAGTGAAATCTCCTATTCACCAAAGGGGTACCCCTTTCAGAAATCTTCGATTTCTCTAATATGGTTTCGAGCAATGTTTTGATAGTGAATACTAAAGAATATGCGAGGGTCATGGGCACAAAATTTGTAGCCCTATGTCTTAGGGTTCTATGTATAAAATTCCGTGCACATGCGAGGTGTGTAGAGGGCGATACAGTCAAAATACTGAGACATGAACGAACATAAGGAAAAAACTTGCGAAAATTGCACTCAAAAAGGGGAATTTTTTTTGAAATGTTGTCTTAAGGCTCTGTTTCGACTCCAATATATTCATTTACCCATGAGATCTCTTGGGGAAAAATATCGAACGAGTTGAACACGAGGGTAATACATTTCGGAGAAATTAGTGAAATCTCCAATTCACCAAAGGGGTACCCCTTTCAGAAATCTTCGATTTCTCTTATATGGTTTCGAGCAATGTTTTGATAGTGAATACTAAAGAATATGAGAGGGTAATGGGCACAAAATTTGTAGCCCTATGTCTTAGGGTTCTATGTATAAAATTTCGTGCACATCCGAGGTGTGTAGAGGGCGATACAGTCAAAATACTGAGAGATGAACGAACATAAGGAAAATACATGCGAAAATTGCCCTCAAAAAGGGGAATTTTTTTTGAAATGTTGACTTAAGGCTCCGTTTCGACTCCAATATATCCATTTACCCATGAGATCTCTTGGGGAAAAATATCGAACGAGTTGAACACGAGGGTAATAAATTTCGGAGAAATTAGTGAAATCTCCAATTCACCAAAGGGGTACCCCTATCAGAAATCTTCGATATCTCTTATATGGTTTCGAGCAATGTTTTGATAGTGAATACTAAATAATATGCGAGGGTAATGGGCACAAAATTTGTAGCCCTATGTCTTAGGGTTCTATGTATAAAATTTCGTGCACATCCGAGGTGTGTAGAGGGCGATACAGTCAAAATACTGAGAGATGAACGAACATAAGGAAAAAACTTGCGAAAATTGCCCTCAAAAAGGGGAATTTTTTTTGAAATGTTGACTTAAGGCTCCGTTTCGACTCCAATATATTCATTTACCCATGAGATCTCTTGGGGAAAAATATCGAACGAGTTGAACACGAGGGTAATACATTTCGGAGAAATTAGTGAAATCTCCTATTCAACAAAGGGGTACCCCTTTCAGAAATCTTCGATTTTTCTAATATGGATTCGAGCAATATTTTGATATTGAATACTAAAGAATATGCGAGGGTCATGGGCACAAATTTTTTAGCCCTATGTCTTAGGGTTCTATGTATAAAATTTCGTGCACATCCGAGGTGTGTAGAGGGCGATACAGTCAAATTTCTGAGAGATGAACGAACATAAGGAAAAAACTTGCGAAAATTGCCCTCAAAAAGGGGAATTATTTTTGAAATGTTGACTTAAGTCTCCGTTTCCACTCCAATATATTCATTTACCCATGAGATCTCTTGGGGAAAAATATCGAACTAGTTGAACACGAGGGTAATACATTTCGGAGAAATTAGTGAAATCTCCAATTCACCAAAGGGGTACCCCTATCAGAAATCTTCGATTTCTCTAATATGGTTTCGAGCAATGTTTTGATAGTGAATACTAAAGAATATGCGAGGGTCATGGGCACAAAATTTGTAGCCCTATGTCTTAGGGTTCTATGTATAAAATTTCGTGCACATGCGAGGTGTGTAGAGGGCGATACAGTCAAAATACTGAGACATGAACGAACATAAGGAAAAAACTTGCGAAAATTGCCCTCAAAAAGGGGAATATTTTTTGAAATGTTGTCTTAAGGCTCTGTTTCGACTCCAATATATTCATTTACCCATGAGATCTCTTGGGGAAAAATATCGAACGAGTTGAACACGAGGGTAATACATTTCGGAGAAATTAGTGAAATCTCCAATTCACCAAAGGGGTACCCTTGTCAGAAATCTTCGATTTCTCTTATATGGTTTCGAGCAATGTTTTGATAGTGAATTCTAAAGAATATGCGAGGGTCATGGGCACAAAATTTGTAGCCCTATGTCTTAGGGTTCTATGTATAAAATTTCGTGCACATGCGAGGTGTGTAGAGGGCGATACAGTCAAAATACTGAGACATGAACGAACATAAGGAAAAAACTTGCGAAAATTGCCCTCAAAAAGGGGAATATTTTTTGAAATGTTGTCTTAAGGCTCTGTTTCGACTCCAATATATTCATTTACCCATGAGATCTCTTGGGGAAAAATATCGAACGAGTTGAACACGAGGGTAATACATTTCGGAGAAATTAGTGAAATCTCCAATTCACCAAAGGGGTACCCTTGTCAGAAATCTTCGATTTCTCTTATATGGTTTCGAGCAATGTTTTGATAGTGAATTCTAAAGAATATGCGAGGGTCATGGGCACAAAATTTGTAGCCCTATGTCTTAGGGTTCTATGTATAAAATTTCGTGCACATGCGAGGTGTGTAGAGGGCGATACAGTCAAAATAATGAGAGATGAACGAACATAAGGAAAAACTTGCGAAAATTGCTCTCAAAAAGGGGAATTTTTTTTGAAATGTTGACTTAAGGCTCCGTTTCGACTCCAATATATTCATTTACCCATGAGATCTCTTGGGGAAAAATATCGAACGAGTTGAACACGAGGGTAATAAATTTCGGAGAAATTAGTGAAATCTCCAATTCACCAAAGGGGTACCCCTATCAGAAATCTTCGATATCTCTTATATGGTTTCGAGCAATGTTTTGATAGTGAATACTAAATAATATGCGAGGGTAATGGGCACAAAATTTGTAGCCCTATGTCTTAGGGTTCTATGTATAAAATTTCGTGCACATGCGAGGTGTGTAGAGGGCGATACAGTCAAAATAATGAGAGATGAACGAACATAAGGAAAAACTTGCGAAAATTGCTCTCAAAAAGGGGAATTTTTTTTGAAATGTTGACTTAAGGCTCCGTTTCGACTCCAATATATTCATTTACCCATGAGATCTCTTGGGGAAAAATATCGAACGAGTTGAACACGAGGGTAATACATTTCGGAGAAATTAGTGAAATCTCCTATTCAACAAAGGGGTACCCCTTTCAGAAATCTTCGATTTTTCTAATATGGATTCGAGCAATATTTTGATATTGAATACTAAAGAATATGCGAGGGTCATGGGCACAAATTTTTTAGCCCTATGTCTTAGGGTTCTATGTATAAAATTTCGTGCACATCCGAGGTGTGTAGAGGGCGATACAGTCAAATTTCTGAGAGATGAACGAACATAAGGAAAAAACTTGCGAAAATTGCCCTCAAAAAGGGGAATTATTTTTGAAATGTTGACTTAAGTCTCCGTTTCCACTCCAATATATTCATTTACCCATGAGATCTCTTGGGGAAAAATATCGAACTAGTTGAACACGAGGGTAATACATTTCGGAGAAATTAGTGAAATCTCCAATTCACCAAAGGGGTACCCCTATCAGAAATCTTCGATTTCTCTAATATGGTTTCGAGCAATGTTTTGATAGTGAATACTAAAGAATATGCGAGGGTCATGGGCACAAAATTTGTAGCCCTATGTCTTAGGGTTCTATGTATAAAATTTCGTGCACATGCGAGGTGTGTAGAGGGCGATACAGTCAAAATACTGAGACATGAACGAACATAAGGAAAAAACTTGCGAAAATTGCCCTCAAAAAGGGGAATATTTTTTGAAATGTTGTCTTAAGGCTCTGTTTCGACTCCAATATATTCATTTACCCATGAGATCTCTTGGGGAAAAATATCGAACGAGTTGAACACGAGGGTAATACATTTCGGAGAAATTAGTGAAATCTCCAATTCACCAAAGGGGTACCCTTGTCAGAAATCTTCGATTTCTCTTATATGGTTTCGAGCAATGTTTTGATAGTGAATTCTAAAGAATATGCGAGGGTCATGGGCACAAAATTTGTAGCCCTATGTCTTAGGGTTCTATGTATAAAATTTCGTGCACATGCGAGGTGTGTAGAGGGCGATACAGTCAAAATAATGAGAGATGAACGAACATAAGGAAAAACTTGCGAAAATTGCTCTCAAAAAGGGGAATTTTTTTTGAAATGTTGACTTAAGGCTCCGTTTTGACTCCAATATATTCATTTACCCATGAGATCTCTTGGGGAAAAATATCGAACGAGTTGAACACGAGGGTAATAAATTTCGGAGAAATTAGTGAAATCTCCAATTCACCAAAGGGGTACCCCTATCAGAAATCTTCGATATCTCTTATATGGTTTCGAGCAATGTTTTGATAGTGAATACTAAATAATATGCGAGGGTAATGGGCACAAAATTTGTAGCCCTATGTCTTAGGGTTCTATGTATAAAATTTCGTGCACATCCGAGGTGTGTAGAGGGCGATACAGTCAAAATACTGAGAGATGATCGAACATAAGGAAAAAACTTGCGAAAATTGCCCTCAAAAAGGGGAATTTTTTTTGAAATGTTGACTTAAGGCTCCGTTTCGACTCCAATATATTCATTTACCCATGAGATCTCTTGGGGAAAAATATCGAACGAGTTGAACACGAGTGTAATAAATTTCGGAGAAATTAGTGAAATCTCCAATTCACCAAAGGGGTACCCCAATCAGAAATCTTCGATTTCTCTTATATGGTTTCGAGCAATGTTTTGATAGTGAATACTAAAGAATATGCGAGGGTAATGAGCACAAAATTTGTAGCCCTATGTCTTAGGGTTCTATGTATAAAATTTCGTGCACATACGAGGTGTGTAGAGGGCGATACAGTCAAAATACTGAGAGATGAACGAACATAAGGAAAAAACTTGCGAAAATTGCCCTCAAAAAGGGGAATTATTTTTGAAATGTTGACTTAAGTCTCCGTTTCCACTCCAATATATTCATTTACCCATGAGATCTCTTGGGGAAAAATATCGAACTAGTTGAACACGAGGGTAATACATTTCGGAGAAATTAGTGAAATCTCCAATTCACCAAAGGGGTACCCCTATCAGAAATCTTCGATTTCTCTAATATGGTTTCGAGCAATGTTTTGATAGTGAATAATAAAGAATATGCGAGGGTCATGGGCACAAAATTTGTAGCCCTATGTCTTAGGGTTCTATGTATAAAATTTCGTGCACATGCGAGGTGTGTAGAGGGCGATACAGTCAAAATACTGAGACATGAACGAACATAAGGAAAAAACTTGCGAAAATTGCCCTCAAAAAGGGGAATTTTTTTTGAAATGTTGTCTTAAGGCTCTGTTTCGACTCCATATATTCATTTACCCATGAGATCTCTTGGGGAAAAATATCGAACGAGTTGAACACGAGGGTAATACATTTCGGAGAAATTAGTGAAATCTCCAATTCACCAAAGGGGTACCCCTTTCAGAAATCTTCGATTTCTCTTATATGGTATCGAGCAATGTTTTGATAGTGAATACTAAAGAATATGAGAGGGTAATGGGCACAAAATTTGTAGCCCTATGTCTTAGGGTTCTATGTATAAAATTTCGTGCACATCCGAGGTGTGTAGAGGGCGATACAGTCAAAATACTGAGAGATGAACGAACATAAGGAAAATACTTGCGAAAATTGCCCTCAAAAAGGGGAATTTTTTTTGAAATGTTGACTTAATTCTCCGTTTCGACTCCAATATATTCATTTACCCATGAGATCTCTTGGGGAAAAATATCGAACGAGTTGAACACGAGGGTAATACATTTCGGAGAAATTAGTGAAATCTCCTATTCACCAAAGTGGTACCCCTTTCAGAAATCTTCGATTTTTCTAATATGGATTCGAGCAATATTTTGATATTGAATACTAAAGAATATGCGAGGGTCATGGGCACAAATTTTTTAGCCCTATGTCTTAGGGTTCTATGTATAAAATTTCGTGCACATCCGAGGTGTGTAGAGGGCGATACAGTCAAATTTCTGAGAGATGAACGAACATAAGGAAAAAACTTGCGAAAATTGCCCTCAAAAAGGGGAATTATTTTTGAAATGTTGACTTAAGTCTCCGTTTCCACTCCAATATATTCATTTACCCATGAGATCTCTTGGGGAAAAATATCGAACTAGTTGAACACGAGGGTAATACATTTCGGAGAAATTAGTGAAATCTCCAATTCACCAAAGGGGTACCCCTATCAGAAATCTTCGATTTCTCTAATATGGTTTCGAGCAATGTTTTGATAGTGAATACTAAAGAATATGCGAGGGTCATGGGCACAAAATTTGTAGCCCTATGTCTTAGGGTTCTATGTATAAAATTTCGTGCACATGCGAGGTGTGTAGAGGGCGATACAGTCAAAATACTGAGACATGAACGAACATAAGGAAAAAACTTGCGAAAATTGCACTCAAAAAGGGGAATTTTTTTTGAAATGTTGTCTTAAGGCTCTGTTTCGACTCCAATATATTCATTTACCCATGAGATCTCTTGGGGAAAAATATCGAACGAGTTGAACACGAGGGTAATACATTTCGGAGAAATTAGTGAAATCTCCAATTCACCAAAGGGGTACCCCTTTCAGAAATCTTCGATTTCTCTTATATGGTTTCGAGCAATGTTTTGATAGTGAATACTAAAGAATATGAGAGGGTAATGGGCACAAAATTTGTAGCCCTATGTCTTAGGGTTCTATGTATAAAATTTCGTGCACATCCGAGGTGTGTAGAGGGCGATACAGTCAAAATACTGAGAGATGAACGAACATAAGGAAAATACTTGCGAAAATTGCCCTCAAAAAGGGGAATTTTTTTTGAAACGTTGACTTAAGGCTCCGTTTCGACTCCAATATATCCATTTACCCATGAGATCTCTTGGGGAAAAATATCGAACGAGTTGAACACGAGGGTAATAAATTTCGGAGAAATTAGTGAAATCTCCAATTCACCAAAGGGGTACCCCTATCAGAAATCTTCGATATCTCTTATATGGTTTCGAGCAATGTTTTGATAGTGAATACTAAATAATATGCGAGGGTAATGGGCACAAAATTTGTAGCCCTATGTCTTAGGGTTCTATGTATAAAATTTCGTGCACATCCGAGGTGTGTAGAGGGCGATACAGTCAAAATACTGAGAGATGAACGAACATAAGGAAAAAACTTGCGAAAATTGCCCTCAAAAAGGGGAATTTTTTTTGAAATGTTGACTTAAGGCTCCGTTTCGACTCCAATATATTCATTTACCCATGAGATCTCTTGGGGAAAAATATCGAACGAGTTGAACACGAGGGTAATACATTTCGGAGAAATTAGTGAAATCTCCTATTCACCAAAGGGGTACCCCTTTCAGAAATCTTCGATTTTTCTAATATGGATTCGAGCAATATTTTGATATTGAATACTAAAGAATATGCGAGGGTCATGGGCACAAATTTTTTAGCCCTATGTCTTAGGGTTCTATGTATAAAATTTCGTGCACATCCGAGGTGTGTAGAGGGCGATACAGTCAAATTTCTGAGAGATGAACGAACATAAGGAAAAAACTTGCGAAAATTGCCCTCAAAAAGGGGAATTATTTTTGAAATGTTGACTTAAGTCTCCGTTTCCACTCCAATATATTCATTTACCCATGAGATCTCTTGGGGAAAAATATCGAACTAGTTGAACACGAGGGTAATACATTTCGGAGAAATTAGTGAAATCTCCAATTCACCAAAGCGGTACCCCTATCAGAAATCTTCGATTTCTCTAATATGGTTTCGAGCAATGTTTTGATAGTGAATACTAAAGAATATGCGAGGGTCATGGGCACAAAATTTGTAGCCCTATGTCTTAGGGTTCTATGTATAAAATTTCGTGCACATGCGAGGTGTGTAGAGGGCGATATAGTCAAAATACTGAGACATGAACGAACATAAGGAAAAAACTTGCGAAAATTGCCCTAAAAAAGGGGAATATTTTTTGAAATGTTGTCTTAAGGCTCTGTTTCGACTCCAATATATTCATTTACCCATGAGATCTCTTGGGGAAAAATATCGAACGAGTTGAACACGAGGGTAATACATTTCGGAGAAATTAGTGAAATCTCCAATTCACCAAAGGGGTACCCCTGTCAGAAATCTTCGATTTCTCTTATATGGTTTCGAGCAATGTTTTGATAGTGAATTCTAAAGAATATGCGAGGGTCATGGGCACAAAATTTGTAGCCCTATGTCTTAGGGTTCTATGTATAAAATTTCGTGCACATGCGAGGTGTGTAGAGGGCGATACAGTCAAAATAATGAGAGATGAACGAACATAAGGAAAAACTTGCGAAAATTGCTCTCAAAAAGGGGAATTTTTTTTGAAATGTTGACTTAAGGCTCCGTTTCGACTCCAATATATTCATTTACCCATGAGATCTCTTGGGGAAAAATATCGAACGAGTTGAACACGAGGGTAATAAATTTCGGAGAAATTAGTGAAATCTCCAATTCACCAAAGGGGTACCCCTATCAGAAATCTTCGATATCTCTTATATGGTTTCGAGCAATGTTTTGATAGTGAATACTAAATAATATGCGAGGGTAATGGGCACAAAATTTTTAGCCCTATGTCTTAGGGTTCTATGTATAAAATTTCGTGCACATCCGAGGTGTGTAGAGGGCGATACAGTCAAAATACTGAGAGATGATCGAACATAAGGAAAAAACTTGCGAAAATTGCCCTCAAAAAGGGGAATTTTTTTTGAAATGTTGACTTAAGGCTCCGTTTCGACTCCAATATATTCATTTACCCATGAGATCTCTTGGGGAAAAATATCGAACGAGTTGAACACGAGTGTAATAAATTTCGGAGAAATTAGTGAAATCTCCAATTCACCAAAGGGGTACCCCAATCAGAAATCTTCGATTTCTCTTATATGGTTTCGAGCAATGTTTTGATAGTGAATACTAAAGAATATGCGAGGGTAATGGGCACAAAATTTGTAGCCCTATGTCTTAGGGTTCTATGTATAAAATTTCGTGCACATCCGAGGTGTGTAGAGGGCGATACAGTCAAAATACTGAGAGATGAACGAACATAAGGAAAAAACTTGCGAAAATTGCCCTCAAAAAGGGGAATTTTTTTTGAAATGTTGACTTAAGGCACCGTTTCGACTCCAATATATTCATTTACCCATGAGATCTCTTGGGGAAAAATATCGAACGAGTTGAACACGAGGTTAATAAATTTCGGAGAAATTAGTGAAATCTCCAATTCACCAAAGGGGTACCCCTATCAGAAATCTTCGATTTCTCTTATATGGTTTCGAGCAATGTTTTGATAGTGAATACTAAAGAATATGCGAGGGTCATGGGCACAAAATTTGTAGCCCTATGTCTTAGGGTTCTATGTATAAAATTTCGTGCACATCTGAGGTGTGTAGAGGGCGATACAGTCAAAATACTGAGACATGAACGAACATAAGGAAAAAACTTGCGAAAATTGCTCTCAAAAAGGGGAATTTTTTTTGAAATGTTGACTTAAGGCTCCGTTTCGACTCCAATATATTCATTTACCCATGAGATCTCTTGGGGAAAAATATCGAACGAGTTGAACACGAGGGTAATAAATTTCGGAGAAATTAGTGAAATCTCCAATTCACCAAAGGGGTACCCCTTTCAGAAATCTTCGATTTCTCTTATATGGTTTCGAGCAATGTTTTGTAGCCCTATATAGTTAATACTAAAGAAAATTTGTAGCCCTATGTCTT
The DNA here is from genome assembly GCF_963169125.1 of Humulus lupulus. Classification (NCBI taxonomy): domain Eukaryota; kingdom Viridiplantae; phylum Streptophyta; class Magnoliopsida; order Rosales; family Cannabaceae; genus Humulus; species Humulus lupulus. The sequence goes on from NC_084793.1 coordinate 2,773,899, forward strand.
AGGGTTCTATGTATAAAATTTCGTGCACATGCGAGGTGTGTAGAGGGCGATACAGTCAAAATAATGAGAGATGAACGAACATAAGGAAAAACTTGCGAAAATTGCTCTCAAAAAGGGGAATTTTTTTTGAAATGTTGACTTAAGGCTCCGTTTCGACTCCAATATATTCATTTACCCATGAGATCTCTTGGGGAAAATTATCGAACGAGTTGAACACGAGGGTAATAAATTTCGGAGAAATTAGTGAAATCTCCAATTCACCAAAGGGGTACCCCTATCAGAAATCTTTGATTTCTCTTATATGGTTTCGAGCAATGTTTTGATAGTGAATACTAAAAAATATGCGAGGGTAATGGGCACAAAATTTGTAGCCCTATGTCTTAGGGTTCTATGTATAAAATTTCGTGCACATCCGAGGTGTGTAGAGGGCGATACAGTCAAAATACTGAGACATGAACGAACATAAGGAAAAAACTTGCGAAAATTGCCCTCAAAAAGGGGAATTTTTTTTGAAATGTTGACTTAAGGCACCGTTTCGACTCCAATATATTCATTTACCCATGAGATCTCTTGGGGAAAAATATCGAACTAGTTGAACACGAGGGTAATACATTTCGGAGAAATTAGTGAAATCTCCAATTCACCAAAGGGGTACCCCTTTCAGAAATCTTTGATTTCTCTTATATGGTTTCGAGCAATGTTTTGATAGTGAATTCTAAAGAATATGCGAGGGTCATGAGCACAAAATTTGTAGCCCTATGTCTTAGGGTTCTATGTATAAAATTTCGGGGACATGCGAGGTGTGTAGAGGGCGATACAGTCAAAATACTGAGAGAAGTACGAACATAAGGAAAAAACTTGCGAAAATTGCCCTCAAAAAGGGGAATTTATTTTGAAATGTTGACTTAAGGCTCCGTTTCGACTCCAATATATTCATTTACCCATGAGATCTCTTGGGGAAAAATATCGAACTAGTTGAACACGAGGGTAATACATTTCGGAGAAATTAGTGAAATCTCCAATTCACCAAAGGGGTACCCCAATCAGAAATCTTCGATTTCTCTTATATGGTTTCGAGCAATGTTTTGATAGTTAATACTAAAGAATATGCGAGGGTCATGGGCACAAAATTTGTATCCCTATGTCTTAGGGTTCTATGTATAAAATCTCGGGCACATCCGAGGTGTGTAGAGGGCGATACAGTCAAAATACTGAGACATGAACGAACATAAGGAAAAAACTTGCGAAAATTGCTCTCAAAAAGGGGAATTTTTTTTGAAATGTTGACTTAAGGCTCCGTTTCGACTCCAATATATTCATTTACCCATGAGATCTCTTGGGGGAAAATATCGAACGAGTTGAACACGAGGGTAATAAATTTCGGAGAAATTAGTGAAATCTCCAATTCACCAAAGGGGTACCCCTATCAGAAATCTTCGATTTCTCTTATATGGTTTCGAGCAATGTTTTGATAGTGAATACTAAAGAATATGCGAGGGTCATGGGCACAAAATTTGTAGCCCTATGTCTTAGGGTTCTATGTATAAAATTTCGTGCACATTCCAGGTGTGTAGAGGGCGATACAGTTAAAATACTGAGAGATGTACGAACATAAGGAAAAAACTTGCGAAAATTGCCTTCAAAAAAGGGAATTTTTTTTGAAATGTTGACTTAAGGCTCCGTTTCGACTCCAATATATTCATTTACCCATGAGATCTCTTGGGGAAAAATATCGTACTAGTTGAACACGAGGGTAATACATTTCGGAGAAATTAGTGAAATCTCCAATTCACCAAAGGGGTACCCCTTTCAGAAATCTTCGATTTCTCTTATATGGTTTCGAGCAATGTTTTGATAGTGAATTCTAAAGAATATGCGAGGGTCATGGGCACAAAATTTGTAGCCCTATGTCTTAGGGTTCTAAGTATAAAATTTCGTGGACATGCGAGGTGTGTAGAGGGCGATACAGTCAAAATACTGAGAGAAGTACGAACATAAGGAAAAAACTTGCGAAAATTGCCTTCAAAAAGGGGAATTTTTTTTGAAATGTTGACTTAAGGCTCCGTTTCGACTCCAATATATTCATTTACCAATGAGATCTCTTGGGGAAAAATATCGAACTAGTTGAACACGAGGGTAATACATTTCGGAGAAATTAGTGAAATCTCCAATTCACCAAAGGGGTACCCCTATCAGAAATCTTCGATTTCTCTTATATGGTTTCGAGCAATGTTTTGATAGTGAATACTAAATAATATGCGAGGGTCATGGGCACAAAATTTGTAGCCCTATGTCTTAGGGTTCTATGTATAAAATTTCGTGCACATGCGAGGTGTGTAGAGGGCGATACAGTCAAAATACTGAGACATGAACGAACATAAGGAAAAAACTTGCGAAAATTGCCCTCAAAAAGGGGAATTTTTTTTGAAATGTTGTCTTAAGGCTCTGTTTCGACTCCAATATATTCATTTACCCATGAGATCTCTTGGGGAAAAATATCGAACGAGTTGAACACGAGGGTAATACATTTCGGAGAAATTAGTGAAATCTCCAATTCACCAAAGGGGTACCCCTTTCAGAAATCTTCGATTTCTCTTATATGGTTTCGAGCAATGTTTTGATAGTGAATTCTAAAGAATATGCGAGGGTAATTGGCACAAAATTTGTAGCCCTATGTCTTAGGGTTCTATGTATAAAATTTCGTGCACATGCGAGGTGTGTAGAGGACGATACAGTCAAAATACTGAGAGACGAACGAACATAAGGAAAAAACTTGCGAAAATTGCTCTCAAAAAGGGGAATTTTTTTTGAAATGTTGACTTAAGGCTCCGTTTCGACTCCAATATATTCATTTACCCATGAGATCTCTTGGGGGAAAATATCGAACGAGTTGAACACGAGGGTAATAAATTTCGGAGAAATTAGTGAAATCTCCTATTCACCAAAGGGGTACCCCTATCAGAGATCTTCGATTTCTCTAATATGGTTTCGAGCAATGTTTTGATAGTGAATACTAAAGAATATGCGAGGGTCATGGGCACAAATTTTTTAGCCCTATGTCTTAGGGTTCTATGTATAAAATTTCGTGCACATTCCAGGTGTGTAGAGGGCGATACAGTCAAAATACTGAGAGCTGTACGAACATAAGGAAAAAACTTGCGAAAATTGCCTTGAAAAAGGGGAATTTTTTTTGAAATGTTGACTTAAGGCTCCGTTTCGACTCCAATATATTCATTTACCCATGAGATCTCTTGGGGAACAATATCGAACGAGTTGAACACGAGGGTAATACATTTCGGAGAAATTAGTGAAATCTCCTATTCACCAAAGGGGTACCCCTTTCAGAAATCTTCGATTTTTCTAATATGGATTCGAGCAATATTTTGATAGTGAATACTAAAGAATATGCGAGGGTCATGGGCACAAATTTTTTAGCCCTATGTCTTAGGGTTCTATGTATAAAATTTCGTGCACATCCGAGGTGTGTAGAGGGCGATACAGTCAAATTTCTGAGAGATGAACGAACATAAGGAAAAAACTTGCGAAAATTGCCCTCAAAAAGGGGAATTTTTTTTGAAATGTTGACTTAAGTTTCCGTTTCCACTCCAATATATTCATTTACCCATGAGATCTCTTGGGGAAAAATATCGAACTAGTTGAACACGAGGGTAATACATTTCGGAGAAATTAGTGAAATCTCCAATTCACCAAAGGGGTACCCCTATCAGAAATCTTCGATTTCTCTAATATGGTTTCGAGCAATGATTTGATAGTGAATACTAAAGAATATGCGAGGGTCATGGGCACAAAATTTGTAGCCCTATGTCTTAGGGTTCTAGGTATAAAATTTCGTGGACATGCGAGGTGTGTAGAGGGCGATACAGTCAAAATACTGAGAGAAGTACGAACATAAGGAAAAAACTTGCGAAAATTGCCTTCAAAAAGGGGAATTTTTTTTGAAATGTTGACTTAAGGCTCCGTTTCGACTCCAATATATTCATTTACCAATGAGATCTCTTGGGGAAAAATATCGAACTAGTTGAACACGAGGGTAATACATTTCGGAGAAATTAGTGAAATCTCCAATTCACCAAAGGGGTACCCCTATCAGAAATCTTCGATTTCTCTTATATGGTTTCGAGCAATGTTTTGATAGTGAATACTAAATAATATGCGAGGGTCATGGGCACAAAATTTGTAGCCCTATGTCTTAGGGTTCTATGTATAAAATTTCGTGCACATGCGAGGTGTGTAGAGGGCGATACAATCAAAATACTGAGAGATGAACGAACATAAGGAAAAAACTTGCGAAAATTGCCCTCAAAAAGGGGAATTTTTTTTGAAATGTTGTCTTAAGGCTCTGTTTCGACTCCAATATATTCATTTACCCATGAGATCTCTTGGGGAAAAATATCGAACGAGTTGAACACAAGGGTAATACATTTCGGAGAAATTAGTGAAATCTCCAATTCACCAAAGGGGTACTCCTTTCAGAAATCTTCGATTTCTCTTATATGGTTTCGAGCAATGTTTTGATAGTGAATTCTAAAGAATATGCGAGGGTAATTGGCACAAAATTTGTAGCCCTATGTCTTAGGGTTCTATGTATAAAATTTCGTGCACATGCGAGGTGTGTAGAGGACGATACAGTCAAAATACTGAGAGATGAACGAACATAAGGAAAAAACTTGCGAAAATTGCTCTCAAAAAGGGGAATTTTTTTTGAAATGTTGACTTAAGGCTCCGTTTCGACTCCAATATATTCATTTACCCATGAGATCTCTTGGGGGAAAATATCGAACGAGTTGAACACGAGGGTAATAAATTTCGGAGAAATTAGTGAAATCTCCTATTCACCAAAGGGGTACCCCTATCAGAGATCTTCGATTTCTCTAATATGGTTTCGAGCAATGTTTTGATAGTGAATACTAAAGAATATGTGAGGGTCATGGGCACAAATTTTTTAGCCCTATGTCTTAGGGTTCTATGTATAAAATTTCGTGCACATTCCAGGTGTGTAGAGGGCGATACAGTCAAAATACTGAGAGATGTACGAACATAAGGAAAAAACTTGCGAAAATTGCCTTGAAAAAGGGGAATTTTTTTTGAAATGTTGACTTAAGGCTCCTTTTCGACTCCAATATATTCATTTACCCATGAGATCTCTTGGGGAAAAATATCGAACGAGTTGAACACGAGGGTAATACATTTCGGAGAAATTAGTGAAATCTCCTATTCACCAAAGGGATACCCCTTTCAGAAATCTTCGATTTCTCTTATATGGTTTCGAGCATTGTTTTGATAGTGAATTCTAAAGAATATGCGAGGGTAATTGGCACAAAATTTGTAGCCCAATGTCTTAGGGTTCTATGTATAAAATTTCGTGCACATGCGAGGTGTGTAGAGGACGATACAGTCAAAATACTGAGAGATGAACGAACATAAGGAAAAAACTTGCGAAAATTGCTCTCAAAAAGGGGAATTTTTTTTGAAATGTTGACTTAAGGCTCCGTTTCGACTCCAATATATTCATTTACCCATGAGATCTCTTGGGGGAAAATATCGAACTAGTTGAACACGAGGGTAATACATTTCGGAGAAATTAGTGAAATCTCCAATTCACCAAAGGGGTACCCCTATCAGAAATCTTCGATTTCTCTAATATGGTTTCGAGCAATGTTTTGATAGTGAATACTAAAGAATATGCGAGGGTCATGGGCACAAAATTTGTAGCCCTATGTCTTAGGGTTCTAGGTATAAAATTTCGTGGACATGCGAGGTGTGTAGAGGGCGATACAGTCAAAATACTGAGAGAAGTACGAACATAAGGAAAAAACTTGCGAAAATTGCCTTCAAAAAGGGGAATTTTTTTTGAAATGTTGACTTAAGGCTCCGTTTCGACTCCAATATATTCATTTACCAATGAGATCTCTTGGGGAAAAATATCGAACTAGTTGAACACGAGGGTAATACATTTCGGAGAAATTAGTGAAATCTCCAATTCACCAAAGGGGTACCCCTATCAGAAATCTTCGATTTCTCTTATATGGTTTCGAGCAATGTTTTGATAGTGAATACTAAATAATATGCGAGGGTCATGGGCACAAAATTTGTAGCCCTATGTCTTAGGGTTCTATGTATAAAATTTCGTGCACATGCGAGGTGTGTAGAGGGCGATACAGTCAAAATACTGAGACATGAACGAACATAAGGAAAAAACTTGCGAAAATTGCCCTCAAAAAGGGGAATTTTTTTTGAAATGTTGTCTTAAGGCTCTGTTTCGACTCCAATATATTCATTTACCCATGAGATCTCTTGGGGAAAAATATCGAACGAGTTGAACACGAGGGTAATACATTTCGGAGAAATTAGTGAAATCTCCAATTCACCAAAGGGGTACCCCTTTCAGAAATCTTCGATTTCTCTTATATGGTTTCGAGCAATGTTTTGATAGTGAATTCTAAAGAATATGCGAGGGTAATTGGCACAAAATTTGTAGCCCTATGTCTTAGGGTTCTATGTATAAAATTTCGTGCACATGCGAGGTGTGTAGAGGACGATACAGTCAAAATACTGAGAGATGAACGAACATAAGGAAAAAACTTGCAAAAATTGCTCTCAAAAAGGGGAATTTTTTTTGAAATGTTGACTTAAGGCTCCGTTTCGACTCCAATATATTCATTTACCCATGAGATCTCTTGGGGGAAAATATCGAACGAGTTGAACACGAGGGTAATAAATTTCGGAGAAATTAGTGAAATCTCCTATTCACCAAAGGGGTACCCCTATCAGAGATCTTCGATTTCTCTAATATGGTTTCGAGCAATGTTTTGATAGTGAATACTAAAGAATATGCGAGGGTCATGGGCACAAATTTTTTAGCCCTATGTCTTAGGGTTCTATGTATAAAATTTCGTGCACATTCCAGGTGTGTAGAGGGCGATACAGTCAAAATACTGAGAGATGTACGAACATAAGGAAAAAACTTGCGAAAATTGCCTTGAAAAAGGGGAATTTTTTTTGAAATGTTGACTTAAGGCTCCGTTTCGACTCCAATATATTCATTTACCCATGAGATCTCTTGGGGAAAAATATCGAACGAGTTGAACACGAGGGTAATACATTTCGGAGAAATTAGTGAAATCTCCTATTCACCAAAGGGGTACCCCTTTCAGAAATCTTCGATTTCTCTTATATGGTTTCGAGCAATGTTTTGATAGTGAATTCTGAAGAATATGCGAGGGTAATTGGCACAAAATTTGTAGCCCTATGTCTTAGGGTTCTATGTATAAAATTTCGTGCACATGCGAGGTGTGTAGAGGACGATACAGTCAAAATACTGAGAGATGAACGAACATAAGGAAAAAACTTGCGAAAATTGCTCTCAAAAAGGGGAATTTTTTTTGAAATGTTGACTTAAGGCTCCGTTTCGACTCCAATATATTCATTTACCCATGAGATCTCTTGGGGGAAAATATCGAACGAGTTGAACACGAGGGTAATAAATTTCGGAGAAATTAGTGAAATCTCCAATTCACCAAAGGGGTACCCCTATCAGAAATCTTCGATTTCTCTTATATGGTTTCGAGCAATGTTTTGATAGTGAATACTAAATAATATGCGAGGGTCATGGGCACAAAATTTGTAGCCCTATGTCTTAGGGTACTATGTATAAAATTTCGTGCACATGCGAGGTGTGTAGAGGGCGATACAGTCAAAATACTGAGACATGAACGAACAAAAGGAAAAAACTTGCGAAAATTGCCCTCAAAAAGGGGAATTTTTTTTGAAATGTTGTCTTAAGGCTCTGTTTCGACTCCAATATATTCATTTACCCATGAGATCTCTTGGGGAAAAATATCGAACGAGTTGAACACGAGGGTAATACATTTCGGAGAAATTAGTGAAATCTCCAATTCACCAAAGGGGTACCCCTTTCAGAAATCTTCGATTTCTCTTATATGGTTTCGAGCAATGTTTTGATAGTGAATTCTAAAGAATATGCGAGGGTAATTGGCACAAAATTTGTAGCCCTATGTCTTAGGGTTCTATGTATAAAATTTCGTGCACATGCGAGGTGTGTAGAGGACGATACAGTCAAAATACTGAGAGATGAACGAACATAAGGAAAAAACTTGCGAAAATTGCTCTCAAAAAGGGGAATTTTTTTTGAAATGTTGACTTAAGGCTCCGTTTCGACTCCAATATATTCATTTACCCATGAGATCTCTTGGGGGAAAATATCGAACGAGTTGAACACGAGGGTAATAAATTTCGGAGAAATTAGTGAAATCTCCTATTCACCAAAGGGGTACCCCTATCAGAGATCTTCGATTTCTCTAATATGGTTTCGAGCAATGTTTTGATAGTGAATACTAAAGAATATGCGAGGGTCATGGGCACAAATTTTTTAGCCCTATGTCTTAGGGTTCTATGTATAAAATTTCGTGCACATTCCAGGTGTGTAGAGGGCGATACAGTCAAAATACTGAGAGATGTACGAACATAAGGAAAAAACTTGCGAAAATTGCCTTGAAAAAGGGGAATTTTTTTTGAAATGTTGACTTAAGGCTCCGTTTCGACTCCAATATATTCATTTACCCATGAGATCTCTTGGGGAAAAATATCGAACGAGTTGAACACGAGGGTAATACATTTCGGAGAAATTAGTGAAATCTCCTATTCACCAAAGGGGTACCCCTTTCAGAAATCTTCGATTTCTCTTATATGGTTTCGAGCAATGTTTTGATAGTGAATTCTGAAGAATATGCGAGGGTAATTGGCACAAAATTTGTAGCCCTATGTCTTAGGGTTCTATGTATAAAATTTCGTGCACATGCGAGGTGTGTAGAGGACGATACAGTCAAAATACTGAGAGATGAACGAACATAAGGAAAAAACTTGCGAAAATTGCTCTCAAAAAGGGGAATTTTTTTTGAAATGTTGACTTAAGGCTCCGTTTCGACTCCAATATATTCATTTACCCATGAGATCTCTTGGGGGAAAATATCGAACGAGTTGAACACGAGGGTAATAAATTTCGGAGAAATTAGTGAAATCTCCTATTCACCAAAGGGGTACCCCTATCAGAGATCTTCGATTTCTCTAATATGGTTTCGAGCAATGTTTTGATAGTGAATACTAAAGAATATGCGAGGGTCATGGGCACAAATTTTTTAGCCCTATGTCTTAGGGTTCTATGTATAAAATTTCGTGCACATTCCAGGTGTGTAGAGGGCGATACAGTCAAAATACTGAGAGATGTACGAACATAAGGAAAAAACTTGCGAAAATTGCCTTGAAAAAGGGGAATTTTTTTTGAAATGTTGACTTAAGGCTCCGTTTCGACTCCAATATATTCATTTACCCATGAGATCTCTTGGGGAAAAATATCGAACGAGTTGAACACGAGGGTAATACATTTCGGAGAAATTAGTGAAATCTCCTATTCACCAAAGGGGTACCCCTTTCAGAAATCTTCGATTTCTCTTATATGGTTTCGAGCAATGTTTTGATAGTGAATTCTGAAGAATATGCGAGGGTAATTGGCACAAAATTTGTAGCCCTATGTCTTAGGGTTCTATGTATAAAATTTCGTGCACATGCGAGGTGTGTAGAGGACGATACAGTCAAAATACTGAGAGATGAACGAACATAAGGAAAAAACTTGCGAAAATTGCTCTCAAAAAGGGGAATTTTTTTTGAAATGTTGACTTAAGGCTCCGTTTCGACTCCAATATATTCATTTACCCATGAGATCTCTTGGGGGAAAATATCGAACGAGTTGAACACGAGGGTAATAAATTTCGGAGAAATTAGTGAAATCTCCTATTCACCAAAGGGGTACCCCTATCAGAGATCTTCGATTTCTCTAATATGGTTTCGAGCAATGTTTTGATAGTGAATACTAAAGAATATGCGAGGGTCATGGGCACAAATTTTTTAGCCCTATGTCTTAGGGTTCTATGTATAAAATTTCGTGCACATACCAGGTGTGTAGAGGGCGATACAGTCAAAATACTGAGAGATGTACGAACATAAGGAAAAAACTTGCGAAAATTGCCTTGAAAAAGGGGAATTTTTTTTGAAATGTTGACTTAAGGCTCCGTTTCGACTCCAATATATTCATTTACCCATGAGATCTCTTGGGGAAAAATATCGAACGAGTTGAACACGAGGGTAATACATTTCGGAGAAATTAGTGAAATCTCCTATTCACCAAAGGGGTACCCCTTTCAGAAATCTTCGATTTTTCTAATATGGATTCGAGCAATATTTTGATAGTGAATACTAAAGAATATGCGAGGGTCATGGGCACAAATTTTTTAGCCCTATGTCTTAGGGTTCTATGTATAAAATTTCGTGCACATCCGAGGTGTGTAGAGGGCGATACAGTCAAATTTCTGAGAGATGAACGAACATAAGGAAAAAACTTGCGAAAATTGCCCTCAAAAAGAGGAATTTTTTTTGAAATGTTGACTTAAGTTTCCGTTTCCACTCCAATATATTCATTTACCCATGAGATCTCTTGGGGAAAAATATCGAACTAGTTGAACACGAGGGTAATACATTTCGGAGAAATTAGTGAAATCTCCAATTCACCAAAGGGGTACCCCTATCAGAAATCTTCGATTTCTCTAATATGGTTTCGAGCAATGTTTTGATAGTGAATACTAAAGAATATGCGAGGGTCATGGGCACAAAATTTGTAGCCCTATGTCTTAGGGTTCTAGGTATAAAATTTCGTGGACATGCGAGGTGTGTAGAGGGCGATACAGTCAAAATACTGAGAGAAGTACGAACATAAGGAAAAAACTTGCGAAAATTGCCTTCAAAAAGGGGAATTTTTTTTCAAATGTTGACTTAAGGCTCCGTTTCGACTCCAATATATTCATTTACCCATGAGATCTCTTGGGGAAAAATATCGGACTAGTTGAACACGAGGGTAATACATTTCGGAGAAATTAGTGAAATCTCCAATTCACCAAAGGGGTACCCCTATCAGAAATCTTCGATTTCTCTTATATGGTTTCGAGCAATGTTTTGATAGTGAATACTAAAGAATATGCGAGGGTCATGGGCACAAAATTTGTAGCCCTATGTCTTAGGGTTCTATGTATAAAATTTCGTGCACATCCGAGGTGTGTAGAGGGCGATACAGTCAAAATACTGAGACATGAACGAACATAAGGAAAAAGCTTGCGAAAATTGCCCTCAAAAAGGGGAATTTTTTTTGAAATGTTGTCTTAAGGCTCTGTTTCGACTCCAATATATTCATTTACCCATGAGATCTCTTGGGGAAAAATATCGAACGAGTTGAACACGAGGGTAATACATTTCGGAGAAATTAGTGAAATCTCCAATTCACCAAAGGGGTACCCCTTTCAGAAATCTTCGATTTCTCTTATATGGTTTCGAGCAATGTTTTGATAGTGAATACTAAAGAATATGCGAGGGTAATGGGCACAAAATTTGTAGCCCTATGTCTTAGGGTTCTATGTATAAAATTTCGTGCACATCCGAGGTGTGTAGAGGGCGATACAGTCAAAATACTGAGACATGAACGAACATAAGGAAAAAACTTGCGAAAATTGCCCTCAAAAAGGGGAATTTTTTTTGAAATGTTGACTTAAGGCACCGTTTCGACTCCAATATATTAATTTACCCATGAGATCTCTTGGGGAAAAATATCGAACGAGTTGAACACGAGGGTAATAAATTTCGGAGAAATTAGTAAAATCTCCAATTCACCAAAGGGGTACCCCTATCAGAAATCTTCGATTTCTCTTATATGGTTTCGAGCAATGTTTTGATAGTGAATACTAAAGAATATGCAAGGGTCATGGGCACAAAATTTGTAGCCCTATGTCTTAGGGTTCTATGTATAAAATTTCGTGCACATCCGACGTGTGTAGAGGGTGATACAGTCAAAATACTGAGACATGAACGAACATAAGGAAAAAGCTTGCGAAAATTGCCCTCAAAAAGGGGAATTTTTTTTGAAATGTTGTCTTAAGGCTCTGTTTCGACTCCAATATATTCATTTACCCATGAGATCTCTTGGGGAAAAATATCGAACGAGTTGAACACGAGGGTAATACATTTCGGAGAAATTAGTGAAATCTCCAATTCACCAAAGGGGTACCCCTTTCAGAAATCTTCGATTTCTCTTATATGGTTTCGAGCAATGTTTTGATAGTGAATACTAAAGAATATGCGAGGGTAATGGGCACAAAATTTGTAGCCCTATGTCTTAGGGTTCTATGTATAAAATTTCGTGCACATCCGAGGTGTGTAGAGCGCGATACAGTCAAAATACTGAGACATGAACGAACATAAGGAAAAAACTTGCGAAAATTGCCCTCAAAAAGGGGAATTTTTTTTGAAATGTTGACTTAAGGCACCGTTTCGACTCCAATATATTAATTTACCCATGAGATCTCTTGGGGAAAAATATCGAACGAGTTGAACACGAGGGTAATAAATTTCGGAGAAATTAGTAAAATCTCCAATTCACCAAAGGGGTACCCCTATCAGAAATCTTCGATTTCTCTTATATGGTTTCGAGCAATGTTTTGATAGTGAATACTAAAGAATATGCAAGGGTCATGGGCACAAAATTTGTAGCCCTATGTCTTAGGGTTCTATGTATAAAATTTCGTGCACATCCGACGTGTGTAGAGGGTGATACAGTCAAAATACTGAGACATGAACGAACATAAGGAAAAAACTTGCGAAAATTGCCCTCAAAAAGGGGAATTTTTTTTGAAATGTTGACTTAAGGCACCGTTTCGACTCCAATATATTCATTTACCCATGAGATCTCTTGGGGAAAAATATCGAACTAGTTGAACACGAGGGTAATACATTTCGGAGAAATTAGTGAAATCTCCAATTCACCAAAGGGGTACCCCTATCAGAAATCTTCGATTTCTCTAATATGGTTTCGAGCAATGTTTTGATAGTGAATACTAAAGAATATGCGAGGGTCATGGGCACAAAATTTGTATCCCTATGTCTTAGGGTTCTAGGTATAAAATTTCGTGGACATGCGAGGTGTGTAGAGGGCGATACAGTCAAAATACTGAGAGAAGTACGAACATAAGGAAAAAACTTGCGAAAATTGCCTTCAAAAAGGGGAATTTTTTTTGAAATGTTGACTTAAGGCTCCGTTTCGACACCAATATATTCATTTACCCATGAGATCTCTTGGGGAAAAATATCGAACTAGTTGAACACGAGGGTAATACATTTCGGAGAAATTAGTGAAATCTCCAATTCACCAAAGGGGTACCCCTATCAGAAATCTTCGATTTCTCTTATATGGTTTCGAGCAATGTTTTGATAGTGAATACTAAAGAATATGCGAGGGTCATGGGCACAAAATTTGTAGCCCTATGTCTTAGGGTTCTATGTATAAAATTTCGTGCACATCCGAGGTGTGTAGAGGGCGATACAGTTAAAATACTGAGACATGAACGAACATAAGGAAAAAACTTGCGAAAATTGCCCTCAAAAAGGGGAATTTTTTTTGAAATGTTGACTTAAGGCATCGTTTCGACTCCAATATATTAATTTACCCATGAGATCTCTTGGGGAAAAATATCGAACGAGTTGAACACGAGGGTAATAAATTTCGGAGAAATTAGTAAAATCTCCAATTCACCAAAGGGGTACCCCTATCAGAAATCTTCGATTTCTCTTATATGGTTTCGAGCAATGTTTTGATAGTGAATACTAAAGAATATGCAAGGGTCATGGGCACAAAATTTGTAGCCCTATGTCTTAGGGTTCTATGTATAAAATTTCGTGCACATCCGACGTGTGGAGAGGGTGATACAGTCAAAATACTGAGACATGAACGAACATAAGGAAAAAACTTGCGAAAATTGCCCTCAAAAAGGGGAATTTTTTTTGAAATGTTGACTTAAGGCACCGTTTCGACTCCAATATATTCATTTACCCATGAGATCTCTTGGGGAAAAATATCGAACTAGTTGAACACGAGGGTAATACATTTCGGAGAAATTAGTGAAATCTCCAATTCACCAAAGGGGTACCCCTATCAGAAATCTTCGATTTCTCTAATATGGTTTCGAGCAATGTTTTGATAGTGAATACTAAAGAATATGCGAGGGTCATGGGCACAAAATTTGTATCCCTATGTCTTAGGGTTCTAGGTATAAAATTTCGTGGACATGCGAGGTGTGTAGAGGGCGATACAGTCAAAATACTGAGAGAAGTACGAACATAAGGAAAAAACTTGCGAAAATTGCCTTCAAAAAGGGGAATTTTTTTTGAAATGTTGACTTAAGGCTCCGTTTCGACTCCAATATATTCATTTACCCATGAGATCTCTTGGGGAAAAATATCGAACTAGTTGAACACGAGGGTAATACATTTCGGAGAAATTAGTGAAATCTCCAATTCACCAAAGGGGTACCCCTATCAGAAATCTTCGATTTCTCTTATATGGTTTCGAGCAATGTTTTGATAGTGAATACTAAAGAATATGCGAGGGTCATGGGCACAAAATTTGTAGCCCTATGTCTTAGGGTTCTATGTATAAAATTTCGTGCACATCCGAGGTGTGTAGAGGGCGATACAGTCAAAATACTGAGACATGAACGAACATAAGGAAAAAACTTGCGAAAATTGCCCTCTAAAATGGGAATTTTTTTTGAAATGTTGTCTTAAGGCTCTGTTTCGACTCCAATATATTCATTTACCCATGAGATCTCTTGGGGAAAAATATCGAACGAGTTGAACACGAGGGTAATACATTTCGGAGAAATTAGTGAAATCTCCAATTCACCAAAGGGGTACCCCTTTCAGAAATCTTCGATTTCTCTTATATGGTTTCGAGCAATGTTTTGATAGTGAATACTAAAGAATATGCGAGGGTAATGGGCACAAAATTTGTAGCCCTATGTCTTAGGGTTCTATGTATAAAATTTCGTGCACATCCGAGGTGTGAAGAGTGCGATACAGTCAAAATACTGAGAGATGAACGAACATAAGGAAAAAACTTGCGAAAATTGCCCTCAAAAAGGGGAATTTTTTTTGAAATGTTGACTTAAGGCACCGTTTCGACTCCAATATATTCATTTACCCATGAGATCTCTTGGGGAAAAATATCGAACGAGTTGAACATGAGGGTAATAAATTTCGGAGAAATTAGTAAAATCTCCAATTCACCAAAGGGGTACCCCTATCAGAAATCTTCGATTTCTCTTATATGGTTTCGAGCAATGTTTTGATAGTGAATACTAAAGAATATGCAAGGGTCATGGGCACAAAATTTGTAACCCTATGTCTTAGGGTTCTATGTATAAAATTTCGTGCACATCCGACGTGTGTAGAGGGTGATACAGTCAAAATACTGAGACATGAACGAACATAAGGAAAAAACTTGCGAAAATTGCCCTCAAAAAGGGGAATTTTTTTTGAAATGTTGACTTAAGGCACCGTTTCGACTCCAATATATTCATTTACCCATGAGATCTCTTGGGGAAAAATATCGAACTAGTTGAACACGAGGGTAATACATTTCAGAGAAATTAGTGAAATCTCCAATTCACCAAAGGGGTACCCCTATCAGAAATCTTCGATTTCTCTAATATGGTTTCGAGCAATGTTTTGATAGTGAATACTAAAGAATATGCGAGGGTCATGGGCACAAAATTTGTATCCCTATGTCTTAGGGTTCTAGGTATAAAATTTCGTGGACATGCGAGGTGTGTAGAGGGCGATACAGTCAAAATACTGAGAGAAGTACGAACATAAGGAAAAAACTTGCGAAAATTGCCTTCAAAAAGGGGAATTTTTTTTGAAATTTTGACTTAAGGCTCCGTTTCGACTCCAATATATTCATTTACCCATGAGATCTCTTGGGGAAAAATATCGAACTAGTTGAACACGAGGGTAATACATTTCGGAGAAATTAGTGAAATCTCCAATTCACCAAAGGGGTACCCCTATCAGAAATCTTCGATTTCTCTTATATGGTTTCGAGCAATGTTTTGATAGCGAATACTAAAGAATATGCGAGGGTCATGGGCACAAAATTTGTAGCCCTATGTCTTACGGTTCTATGTATAAAATTTCGTGCACATCCGAGGTGTGTAGAGGGCGATACAGTTAAAATACTGAGACATGAACGAACATAAGGAAAAAACTTGCGAAAATTGCCCTCAAAAAGGGGAATTTTTTTTGAAATGTTGTCTTAAGGCTCTGTTTCGACTCCAATATATTCATTTACCCATGAGATCTCTTGGGGAAAAATATCGAACGAGTTGAACACGAGGGTAATACATTTCGGAGAAATTAGTGAAATCTCCAATTCACCAAAGGGGTACCCCTTTCAGAAATCTTCGATTTCTCTTATATGGTTTCGAGCAATGTTTTGATAGTGAATACTAAAGAATATGCGAGGGTAATGGGCACAAAATTTGTAGCCCTATGTCTTAGGGTTCTATGTATAAAATTTCGTGCACATCCGAGGTGTGTAGAGGGCGATACAGTCAAAATACTGAGAGATGAACGAACATAAGGAAAAAACTTGCGAAAATTGCCCTCAAAAAGGGGAATTTTTTTTGAAATGTTGACTTAAGGCATCGTTTCGACTCCAATATATTAATTTACCCATGAGATCTCTTGGGGAAAAATATCGAACGAGTTGAACACGAGGGTAATAAATTTCGGAGAAATTAGTAAAATCTCCAATTCACCAAAGGGGTACCCCTATCAGAAATCTTCGATTTCTCTTATATGGTTTCGAGCAATGTTTTGATAGTGAATACTAAAGAATATGCGAGGGTCATGGGCACAAAATTTGTAGCCCTATGTCTTAGGGTTCTATGTATAAAATTTCGTGCACATCCGAGGTGTGTAGAGGGCGATACAGTCAAAATACTGAGACATGAACGAACATAAGGAAAAAACTTGCGAAAATTGCCCTCTAAAATGGGAATTTTTTTTGAAATGTTGTCTTAAGGCTCTGTTTCGACTCCAATATATTCATTTACCCATGAGATCTCTTGGGGAAAAATATCGAACGAGTTGAACACGAGGGTAATACATTTCGGAGAAATTAGTGAAATCTCCAATTCACCAAAGGGGTACCCCTTTCAGAAATCTTCGATTTCTCTTATATGGTTTCGAGCAATGTTTTGATAGTGAATACTAAAGAATATGCGAGGGTAATGGGCACAAAATTTGTAGCCCTATGTCTTAGGGTTCTATGTATAAAATTTCGTGCACATCCGAGGTGTGAAGAGGGCGATACAGTCAAAATACTGAGAGATGAACGAACATAAGGAAAAAACTTGCGAAAATTGCCCTCAAAAAGGGGAATTTTTTTTGAAATGTTGACTTAAGGCACCGTTTCGACTCCAATATATTCATTTACCCATGAGATCTCTTGGGGAAAAATATCGAACGAGTTGAACACGAGGGTAATAAATTTCGGAGAAATTAGTAAAATCTCCAATTCACCAAAGGGGTACCCCTATCAGAAATCTTCGATTTCTCTTATATGGTTTCGAGCAATGTTTTGATAGTGAATACTAAAGAATATGCAAGGGTCATGGGCACAAAATTTGTAACCCTATGTCTTAGGGTTCTATGTATAAAATTTCGTGCACATCCGACGTGTGTAGAGGGTGATACAGTCAAAATACTGAGACATGAACGAACATAAGGAAAAAACTTGCGAAAATTGCCCTCAAAAAGGGGAATTTTTTTTGAAATGTTGACTTAAGGCACCGTTTCGACTCCAATATATTCATTTACCCATGAGATCTCTTGGGGAAAAATATCGAACTAGTTGAACACGAGGGTAATACATTTCAGAGAAATTAGTGAAATCTCCAATTCACCAAAGGGGTACCCCTATCAGAAATCTTCGATTTCTCTAATATGGTTTCGAGCAATGTTTTGATAGTGAATACTAAAGAATATGCGAGGGTCATGGGCACAAAATTTGTATCCCTATGTCTTAGGGTTCTAGGTATAAAATTTCGTGGACATGCGAGGTGTGTAGGGGGCGATACAGTCAAAATACTGAGAGAAGTACGAACATAAGGAAAAAACTTGCGAAAATTGCCTTCAAAAAGGGGAATTTTTTTTGAAATGTTGACTTAAGGCTCCGTTTCGACTCCAATATATTCATTTACCCATGAGATCTCTTGGGGAAAAATATCGAACTAGTTGAACACGAGGGTAATACATTTCGGAGAAATTAGTGAAATCTCCAATTCACCAAAGGGGTACCCCTATCAGAAATCTTCGATTTCTCTTATATGGTTTCGAGCAATGTTTTGATAGTGAATACTAAAGAATATGCGAGGGTCATGGGCACAAAATTTGTAGCCCTATGTCTTAGGGTTCTATGTATAAAATTTCGTGCACATCCGAGGTGTGTAGAGGGCGATACAGTCAAAATACTGAGACATGAACGAACATAAGGAAAAAACTTGCGAAAATTGCCCTCTAAAATGGGAATTTTTTTTGAAATGTTGTCTTAAGGCTCTGTTTCGACTCCAATATATTCATTTACCCATGAGATCTCTTGGGGAAAAATATCGAACGAGTTGAACACGAGGGTAATACATTTCGGAGAAATTAGTGAAATCTCCAATTCACCAAAGGGGTACCCCTTTCAGAAATCTTCGATTTCTCTTATATGGTTTCGAGCAATGTTTTGATAGTGAATACTAAAGAATATGCGAGGGTAATGGGCACAAAATTTGTAGCCCTATGTCTTAGGGTTCTATGTATAAAATTTCGTGCACATCCGAGGTGTGAAGAGGGCGATACAGTCAAAATACTGAGAGATGAACGAACATAAGGAAAAAACTTGCGAAAATTGCCCTCAAAAAGGGGAATTTTTTTTGAAATGTTGACTTAAGGCACCGTTTCGACTCCAATATATTCATTTACCCATGAGATCTCTTGGGGAAAAATATCGAACGAGTTGAACACGAGGGTAATAAATTTCGGAGAAATTAGTAAAATCTCCAATTCACCAAAGGGGTACCCCTATCAGAAATCTTCGATTTCTCTTATATGGTTTCGAGCAATGTTTTGATAGTGAATACTAAAGAATATGCAAGGGTCATGGGCACAAAATTTGTAACCCTATGTCTTAGGGTTCTATGTATAAAATTTCGTGCACATCCGACGTGTGTAGAGGGTGATACAGTCAAAATACTGAGACATGAACGAACATAAGGAAAAAACTTGCGAAAATTGCCCTCAAAAAGGGGAATTTTTTTTGAAATGTTGACTTAAGGCACCGTTTCGACTCCAATATATTCATTTACCCATGAGATCTCTTGGGGAAAAATATCGAACTAGTTGAACACGAGGGTAATACATTTCAGAGAAATTAGTGAAATCTCCAATTCACCAAAGGGGTACCCCTATCAGAAATCTTCGATTTCTCTAATATGGTTTCGAGCAATGTTTTGATAGTGAATACTAAAGAATATGCGAGGGTCATGGGCACAAAATTTGTATCCCTATGTCTTAGGGTTCTAGGTATAAAATTTCGTGGACATGCGAGGTGTGTAGAGGGCGATACAGTCAAAATACTGAGAGAAGTACGAACATAAGGAAAAAACTTGCGAAAATTGCCTTCAAAAAGGGGAATTTTTTTTGAAATTTTGACTTAAGGCTCCGTTTCGACTCCAATATATTCATTTACCCATGAGATCTCTTGGGGAAAAATATCGAACTAGTTGAACACGAGGGTAATACATTTCGGAGAAATTAGTGAAATCTCCAATTCACCAAAGGGGTACCCCTATCAGAAATCTTCGATTTCTCTTATATGGTTTCGAGCAATGTTTTGATAGTGAATACTAAAGAATATGCGAGGGTCATGGGCACAAAATATGTAGCCCTATGTCTTAGGGTTCTATGTATAAAATTTCGTGCACATCCGAGGTGTGTAGAGGGCGATACAGTCAAAATACTGAGACATGAACGAACATAAGGAAAAAACTTGCGAAAATTGCCCTCAAAAAGGGGAATTTTTTTTGAAATGTTGACTTAAGGCACCGTTTCGACTCCAATATATTCATTTACCCATGAGATCTCTTGGGGAAAAATATCGAACGAGTTGAACACGAGGGTAATAAATTTCGGAGAAATTAGTAAAATCTCCAATTCACCAAAGGGGTACCCCTATCAGAAATCTTCGATTTCTCTTATATGGTTTCGAGCAATGTTTTGATAGTGAATACTAAAGAATATGCAAGGGTCATGGGCACAAAATTTGTAGCCCTATGTCTTAGGGTTCTATGTATAAAATTTCGTGCACATCCGACGTGTGTAGAGGGTGATACAGTCAAAATACTGAGACATGAACGAACATAAGGAAAAAACTTGCGAAAATTGCCCTCAAAAAGGGGAATTTTTTTTGAAATGTTGACTTAAGGCACCGTTTCGACTCCAATATATTCATTTACCCATGAGATCTCTTGGGGAAAAATATCGAACTAGTTGAACACGAGGGTAATACATTTCAGAGAAATTAGTGAAATCTCCAATTCACCAAAGGGGTACCCCTATCAGAAATCTTCGATTTCTCTAATATGGTTTCGAGCAATGTTTTGATAGTGAATACTAAAGAATATGCGAGGGTCATGGGCACAAAATTTGTATCCCTATGTCTTAGGGTTCTAGGTATAAAATTTCGTGGACATGCGAGGTGTGTAGGGGGCGATACAGTCAAAATACTGAGAGAAGTACGAACATAAGGAAAAAACTTGCGAAAATTGCCTTCAAAAAGGGGAATTTTTTTTGAAATGTTGACTTAAGGCTCCGTTTCGACTCCAATATATTCATTTACCCATGAGATCTCTTGGGGAAAAATATCGAACTAGTTGAACACGAGGGTAATACATTTCGGAGAAATTAGTGAAATCTCCAATTCACCAAAGGGGTACCCCTATCAGAAATCTTCGATTTCTCTTATATGGTTTCGAGCAATGTTTTGATAGTGAATACTAAAGAATATGCGAGGGTCATGGGCACAAAATTTGTAGCCCTATGTCTTAGGGTTCTATGTATAAAATTTCGTGCACATCCGAGGTGTGTAGAGGGCGATACAGTCAAAATACTGAGACATGAACGAACATAAGGAAAAAACTTGCGAAAATTGCCCTCTAAAATGGGAATTTTTTTTGAAATGTTGTCTTAAGGCTCTGTTTCGACTCCAATATATTCATTTACCCATGAGATCTCTTGGGGAAAAATATCGAACGAGTTGAACACGAGGGTAATACATTTCGGAGAAATTAGTGAAATCTCCAATTCACCAAAGGGGTACCCCTTTCAGAAATCTTCGATTTCTCTTATATGGTTTCGAGCAATGTTTTGATAGTGAATACTAAAGAATATGCGAGGGTAATGGGCACAAAATTTGTAGCCCTATGTCTTAGGGTTCTATGTATAAAATTTCGTGCACATCCGAGGTGTGAAGAGGGCGATACAGTCAAAATACTGAGAGATGAACGAACATAAGGAAAAAACTTGCGAAAATTGCCCTAAAAAAGGGGAATTTTTTTTGAAATGTTGACTTAAGGCACCGTTTCGACTCCAATATATTCATTTACCCATGAGATCTCTTGGGGAAAAATATCGAACGAGTTGAACACGAGGGTAATAAATTTCGGAGAAATTAGTAAAATCTCCAATTCACCAAAGGGGTACCCCTATCAGAAATCTTCGATTTCTCTTATATGGTTTCGAGCAATGTTTTGATAGTGAATACTAAAGAATATGCAAGGGTCATGGGCACAAAATTTGTAACCCTATGTCTTAGGGTTCTATGTATAAAATTTCGTGCACATCCGACGTGTGTAGAGGGTGATACAGTCAAAATACTGAGACATGAACGAACATAAGGAAAAAACTTGCGAAAATTGCCCTCAAAAAGGGGAATTTTTTTTGAAATGTTGACTTAAGGCACCGTTTCGACTCCAATATATTCATTTACCCATGAGATCTCTTGGGGAAAAATATCGAACTAGTTGAACACGAGGGTAATACATTTCAGAGAAATTAGTGAAATCTCCAATTCACCAAAGGGGTACCCCTATCAGAAATCTTCGATTTCTCTAATATGGTTTCGAGCAATGTTTTGATAGTGAATACTAAAGAATATGCGAGGGTCATGGGCACAAAATTTGTATCCCTATGTCTTAGGGTTCTAGGTATAAAATTTCGTGGACATGCGAGGTGTGTAGAGGGCGATACAGTCAAAATACTGAGAGAAGTACGAACATAAGGAAAAAACTTGCGAAAATTGCCTTCAAAAAGGGGAATTTTTTTTGAAATTTTGACTTAAGGCTCCGTTTCGACTCCAATATATTCATTTACCCATGAGATCTCTTGGGGAAAAATATCGAACTAGTTGAACACGAGGGTAATACATTTCGGAGAAATTAGTGAAATCTCCAATTCACCAAAGGGGTACCCCTATCAGAAATCTTCGATTTCTCTTATATGGTTTCGAGCAATGTTTTGATAGTGAATACTAAAGAATATGCGAGGGTCATGGGCACAAAATATGTAGCCCTATGTCTTAGGGTTCTATGTATAAAATTTCGTGCACATCCGAGGTGTGTAGAGGGCGATACAGTCAAAATACTGAGACATGAACGAACATAAGGAAAAAACTTGCGAAAATTGCCCTCAAAAAGGGGAATTTTTTTTGAAATGTTGACTTAAGGCACCGTTTCGACTCCAATATATTCATTTACCCATGAGATCTCTTGGGGAAAAATATCGAACGAGTTGAACACGAGGGTAATAAATTTCGGAGAAATTAGTAAAATCTCCAATTCACCAAAGGGGTACCCCTATCAGAAATCTTCGATTTCTCTTATATGGTTTCGAGCAATCTTTTGATAGTGAATACTAAAGAATATGCAAGGGTCATGGGCACAAAATTTGTAGCCCTATGTCTTAGGGTTCTATGTATAAAATTTCGTGCACATCCGACGTGTGTAGAGGGTGATACAGTCAAAATACTGAGACATGAACGAACATAAGGAAAAAACTTGCGAAAATTGCCCTCAAAAAGGGGAATTTTTTTTGAAATGTTGACTTAAGGCACCGTTTCGACTCCAATATATTCATTTACCCATGAGATCTCTTGGGGAAAAATATCGAACTAGTTGAACACGAGGGTAATACATTTCGGAGAAATTAGTGAAATCTCCAATTCACCAAAGGGGTACCCCTATCAGAAATCTTCGATTTCTCTAATATGGTTTCGAGCAATGTTTTTATAGTGAATACTAAAGAATATGCGAGGGTCATGGGCACAAAATTTGTATCCCTATGTCTTAGGGTTCTAGGTATAAAATTTCGTGGACATGCGAGGTGTGTAGAGGGCGATACAGTCAAAATACTGAGAGAAGTACGAACATAAGGAAAAAACTTGCGAAAATTGCCTTCAAAAAGGGGAATTTTTTTTGAAATGTTGACTTAAGGCTCCGTTTCGACTCCAATATATTCATTTACCCATGAGATCTCTTGGGGAAAAATATCGAACTAGTTGAACACGAGGGTAATACATTTCGGAGAAATTAGTGAAATCTCCAATTCACCAAAGGGGTACCCCTATCAGAAATCTTCGATTTCTCTTATATGGTTTCGAGCAATGTTTTGATAGTGAATACTAAAGAATATGCGAGGGTCATGGGCACAAAATATGTAGCCCTATGTCTTAGGGTTCTATGTATAAAATTTCGTGCACATCCGAGGTGTGTAGAGGGCGATACAGTCAAAATACTGAGACATGAACGAACATAAGGAAAAAACTTGCGAAAATTGCCCTCAAAAAGGGGAATTTTTTTTGAAATGTTGTCTTAAGGCTCTGTTTCGACTCCAATATATTCATTTACCCATGAGATCTCTTGGGGTAAAATATCGAACTAGTTGAACACGAGGGTAATACATTTCGGAGAAATTAGTGAAATCTCCAATTCACCAAAGGGGTACCCCTATCAGAAATCTTCGATTTCTCTAATATGGTTTCGAGCAATGTTTTGATAGTGAATACTATAGAATATGAGAGGGTCATGGGCACAAAATTTGTATCCCTATGTCTTAGGGTTCTAGGTATAAAATTTCGTGGACATGCGAGGTGTGTAGAGGGCGATACAGTCAAAATACTGAGAGAAGTACGAACATAAGGAAAAAACTTGCGAAAATTGCCTTCAAAAAGGGGAATTTTTTTTGAAATGTTGACTTAAGGCTCCGTTTCGACTCCAATATATTCATTTACCCATGAGATCTCTTGGGGAAAAATATCGAACTAGTTGAACACGAGGGTAATACATTTCGGAGAAATTAGTGAAATCTCCAATTCACCAAAGGGGTACCCCTATCAGAAATCTTCGATTTCTCTTATATGGTTTCGAGCAATGTTTTGATAGTGAATACTAAAGAATATGCGAGGGTCATGGGCACAAAATATGTAGCCCTATGTCTTAGGGTTCTATGTATAAAATTTCGTGCACATCCGAGGTGTGTAGAGGGCGATACAGTCAAAATACTGAGACATGAACGAACATAAGGAAAAAACTTGCGAAAATTGCCCTCAAAAAGGGGAATTTTTTTTGAAAAGTTCACTTAAGGCTCCGTTTCGACTCCAATATATTCATTTACCCATGAGATCTCTTGGGGGAAAATATCGAACGAGTTGAACACGAGGGTAATAAATTTCGGAGAAATTAGTGAAATCTCCTATTCACCAAAGGGGTACCCCTTTCAGAAATCTTCGATTTTTCAAATATGGATTCGAGCAATATTTTGATATTGAAAAATAAAGAATATGCGAGGGTCATGGGCACAAATTTTTTAGCCCTATGTCTTAGGGTTCTATGTATAAAATTTCGTGCACATCCGAGGTGTGTAGAGAGCGATACAGTCAAATTTCTGAGAGATGAACGAACATAAGGAAAAAACTTGCGAAAATTGCTCTCAAAAAGGGGAATTTTTTTTGAAATGTTGACTTAAGGCTCCGTTTCGACTCCAATATATTCATTTACCAATGAGATCTCTTGGGGAAAAATATCGAACTAGTTGAACACGAGGGTAATACATTTCGGAGAAATTAGTGAAATCTCCAATTCACCAAAGGGGTACCCCTATCAGAAATCTTCGATTTCTCTTATATGGTTTCGAGCAATGTTTTGATAGTGAATACTAAATAATATGCGAGGGTCATGGGCACAAAATTTGTAGCCCTATGTCTTAGGGTTCTATGTATAAAATTCCGTGCACATGCGAGGTGTGTAGAGGGCGATACAGTCAAAATACTGAGACATGAACGAACATAAGGAAAAAACTTGCGAAAATTGCCCTCAAAAAGGGGAATTTTTTTTGAAATGTTGACTTAAGGCACCGTTTCGACTCCAATATATTCATTTACCCATGAGATCTCTTGGGGAAAAATATCGAACTAGTTGAACACGAGGGTAATACATTTCAGAGAAATTAGTGAAATCTCCAATTCACCAAAGGGGTACCCCTATCAGAAATCTTCGATTTCTCTAATATGGTTTCGAGCAATGTTTTGATAGTGAATACTAAAGAATATGCGAGGGTCATGGGCACAAAATTTGTATCCCTATGTCTTAGGGTTCTAGGTATAAAATTTCGTGGACATGCGAGGTGTGTAGGGGGCGATACAGTCAAAATACTGAGAGAAGTACGAACATAAGGAAAAAACTTGCGAAAATTGCCTTCAAAAAGGGGAATTTTTTTTGAAATGTTGACTTAAGGCTCCGTTTCGACTCCAATATATTCATTTACCCATGAGATCTCTTGGGGAAAAATATCGAACTAGTTGAACACGAGGGTAATACATTTCGGAGAAATTAGTGAAATCTCCAATTCACCAAAGGGGTACCCCTATCAGAAATCTTCGATTTCTCTTATATGGTTTCGAGCAATGTTTTGATAGTGAATACTAAAGAATATGCGAGGGTCATGGGCACAAAATTTGTAGCCCTATGTCTTAGGGTTCTATGTATAAAATTTCGTGCACATCCGAGGTGTGTAGAGGGCGATACAGTCAAAATACTGAGACATGAACGAACATAAGGAAAAAACTTGCGAAAATTGCCCTCTAAAATGGGAATTTTTTTTGAAATGTTGTCTTAAGGCTCTGTTTCGACTCCAATATATTCATTTACCCATGAGATCTCTTGGGGAAAAATATCGAACGAGTTGAACACGAGGGTAATACATTTCGGAGAAATTAGTGAAATCTCCAATTCACCAAAGGGGTACCCCTTTCAGAAATCTTCGATTTCTCTTATATGGTTTCGAGCAATGTTTTGATAGTGAATACTGAAGAATATGCGAGGGTAATGGGCACAAAATTTGTAGCCCTATGTCTTAGGGTTCTATGTATAAAATTTCGTGCACATCCGAGGTGTGAAGAGGGCGATACAGTCAAAATACTGAGAGATGAACGAACATAAGGAAAAAACTTGCGAAAATTGCCCTCAAAAAGGGGAATTTTTTTTGAAATGTTGACTTAAGGCACCGTTTCGACTCCAATATATTCATTTACCCATGAGATCTCTTGGGGAAAAATATCGAACGAGTTGAACACGAGGGTAATAAATTTCGGAGAAATTAGTAAAATCTCCAATTCACCAAAGGGGTACCCCTATCAGAAATCTTCGATTTCTCTTATATGGTTTCGAGCAATGTTTTGATAGTGAATACTAAAGAATATGCAAGGGTCATGGGCACAAAATTTGTAACCCTATGTCTTAGGGTTCTATGTATAAAATTTCGTGCACATCCGACGTGTGTAGAGGGTGATACAGTCAAAATACTGAGACATGAACGAACATAAGGAAAAAACTTGCGAAAATTGCCCTCAAAAAGGGGAATTTTTTTTGAAATGTTGACTTAAGGCACCGTTTCGACTCCAATATATTCATTTACCCATGAGATCTCTTGGGGAAAAATATCGAACTAGTTGAACACGAGGGTAATACATTTCAGAGAAATTAGTGAAATCTCCAATTCACCAAAGGGGTACCCCTATCAGAAATCTTCGATTTCTCTAATATGGTTTCGAGCAATGTTTTGATAGTGAATACTAAAGAATATGCGAGGGTCATGGGCACAAAATTTGTATCCCTATGTCTTAGGGTTCTAGGTATAAAATTTCGTGGACATGCGAGGTGTGTAGAGGGCGATACAGTCAAAATACTGAGAGAAGTACGAACATAAGGAAAAAACTTGCGAAAATTGCCTTCAAAAAGGGGAATTTTTTTTGAAATTTTGACTTAAGGCTCCGTTTCGACTCCAATATATTCATTTACCCATGAGATCTCTTGGGGAAAAATATCGAACTAGTTGAACACGAGGGTAATACATTTCGGAGAAATTAGTGAAATCTCCAATTCACCAAAGGGGTACCCCTATCAGAAATCTTCGATTTCTCTTATATGGTTTTGAGCAATGTTTTGATAGTGAATACTAAAGAATATGCGAGGGTCATGGGCACAAAATATGTAGCCCTATGTCTTAGGGTTCTATGTATAAAATTTCGTGCACATCCGAGGTGTGTAGAGGGCGATACAGTCAAAATACTGAGACATGAACGAACATAAGGAAAAAACTTGCGAAACTTGCCCTCAAAAAGGGGAATTTTTTTTGAAATGTTGACTTAAGGCACCGTTTCGACTCCAATATATTCATTTACCCATGAGATCTCTTGGGGAAAAATATCGAACGAGTTGAACACGAGGGTAATAAATTTCGGAGAAATTAGTAAAATCTCCAATTCACCAAAGGGGTACCCCTATCAGAAATCTTCGATTTCTCTTATATGGTTTCGAGCAATGTTTTGATAGTGAATACTAAAGAATATGCAAGGGTCATGGGCACAAAATTTGTAGCCCTATGTCTTAGGGTTCTATGTATAAAATTTCGTGCACATCCGACGTGTGTAGAGGGTGATACAGTCAAAATACTGAGACATGAACGAACATAAGGAAAAAACTTGCGAAAATTGCCCTCAAAAAGGGGAATTTTTTTTGAAATGTTGACTTAAGGCACCGTTTCGACTCCAATATATTCATTTACCCATGAGATCTCTTGGGGAAAAATATCGAACTAGTTGAACACGAGGGTAATACATTTCGGAGAAATTAGTGAAATCTCCAATTCACCAAAGGGGTACCCCTATCAGAAATCTTCGATTTCTCTAATATGGTTTCGAGCAATGTTTTGATAGTGAATACTAAAGAATATGCGAGGGTCATGGGCACAAAATTTGTATCCCTATGTCTTAGGGTTCTAGGTATAAAATTTCGTGGACATGCGAGGTGTGTAGAGGGCGATACAGTCAAAATACTGAGAGAAGTACGAACATAAGGAAAAAACTTGCGAAAATTGCCTTCAAAAAGGGGAATTTTTTTTGAAATGTTGACTTAAGGCTCCGTTTCGACTCCAATATATTCATTTACCCATGAGATCTCTTGGGGAAAAATATCGAACTAGTTGAACACGAGGGTAATACATTTCGGAGAAATTAGTGAAATCTCCAATTCACCAAAGGGGTACCCCTATCAGAAATCTTCGATTTCTCTTATATGGTTTCGAGCAATGTTTTGATAGTGAATACTAAAGAATATGCGAGGGTCATGGGCACAAAATATGTAGCCCTATGTCTTAGGGTTCTATGTATAAAATTTCGTGCACATCCGAGGTGTGTAGAGGG
The DNA here is from genome assembly GCF_963169125.1 of Humulus lupulus. NCBI lineage: Eukaryota > Viridiplantae > Streptophyta > Magnoliopsida > Rosales > Cannabaceae > Humulus > Humulus lupulus. The sequence goes on from NC_084793.1 coordinate 2,802,670, forward strand.
CGATACAGTCAAAATACTGAGACATGAACGAACATAAGGAAAAAACTTGCGAAAATTGCCCTCAAAAAGGGGAATTTTTTTTGAAATGTTGTCTTAAGGCTCTGTTTCGACTCCAATATATTCATTTACCCATGAGATCTCTTGGGGTAAAATATCGAACTAGTTGAACACGAGGGTAATACATTTCGGAGAAATTAGTGAAATCTCCAATTCACCAAAGGGGTACCCCTATCAGAAATCTTCGATTTCTCTAATATGGTTTCGAGCAATGTTTTGATAGTGAATACTATAGAATATGAGAGGGTCATGGGCACAAAATTTGTATCCCTATGTCTTAGGGTTCTAGGTATAAAATTTCGTGGACATGCGAGGTGTGTAGAGGGCGATACAGTCAAAATACTGAGAGAAGTACGAACATAAGGAAAAAACTTGCGAAAATTGCCTTCAAAAAGGGGAATTTTTTTTGAAATGTTGACTTAAGGCTCCGTTTCGACTCCAATATATTCATTTACCCATGAGATCTCTTGGGGAAAAATATCGAACTAGTTGAACACGAGGGTAATACATTTCGGAGAAATTAGTGAAATCTCCAATTCACCAAAGGGGTACCCCTATCAGAAATCTTCGATTTCTCTTATATGGTTTCGAGCAATGTTTTGATAGTGAATACTAAAGAATATGCGAGGGTCATGGGCACAAAATATGTAGCCCTATGTCTTAGGGTTCTATGTATAAAATTTCGTGCACATCCGAGGTGTGTAGAGGGCGATACAGTCAAAATACTGAGACATGAACGAACATAAGGAAAAAACTTGCGAAAATTGCCCTCAAAAAGGGGAATTTTTTTTGAAAAGTTCACTTAAGGCTCCGTTTCGACTCCAATATATTCATTTACCCATGAGATCTCTTGGGGGAAAATATCGAACGAGTTGAACACGAGGGTAATAAATTTCGGAGAAATTAGTGAAATCTCCTATTCACCAAAGGGGTACCCCTTTCAGAAATCTTCGATTTTTCAAATATGGATTCGAGCAATATTTTGATATTGAAAAATAAAGAATATGCGAGGGTCATGGGCACAAATTTTTTAGCCCTATGTCTTAGGGTTCTATGTATAAAATTTCGTGCACATCCGAGGTGTGTAGAGAGCGATACAGTCAAATTTCTGAGAGATGAACGAACATAAGGAAAAAACTTGCGAAAATTGCTCTCAAAAAGGGGAATTTTTTTTGAAATGTTGACTTAAGGCTCCGTTTCGACTCCAATATATTCATTTACCAATGAGATCTCTTGGGGAAAAATATCGAACTAGTTGAACACGAGGGTAATACATTTCGGAGAAATTAGTGAAATCTCCAATTCACCAAAGGGGTACCCCTATCAGAAATCTTCGATTTCTCTTATATGGTTTCGAGCAATGTTTTGATAGTGAATACTAAATAATATGCGAGGGTCATGGGCACAAAATTTGTAGCCCTATGTCTTAGGGTTCTATGTATAAAATTCCGTGCACATGCGAGGTGTGTAGAGGGCGATACAGTCAAAATACTGAGACATGAACGAACATAAGGAAAAAACTTGCGAAAATTGCCCTCAAAAAGGGGAATTTTTTTTGAAATGTTCACTTAAGGCACCGTTTCGACTCCAATATATTCATTTACCCATGAGATCTCTTGGGGAAAAATATCGAACGAGTTGAACACGAGGGTAATAAATTTCGGAGAAATTAGTAAAATCTCCAATTCACCAAAGGGGTACCCCTATCAGAAATCTTCGATTTCTCTTATATGGTTTCGAGCAATGTTTTGATAGTGAATACTAAATAATATGCGAGGGTCATGGGCACAAAATTTGTAGCCCTATGTCTTAGGGTTCTATGTATAAAATTTCGTGCACATGCGAGGTGTGTAGAGGGCGATACAGTCAAAATACTGAGACATGAACGAACATAAGGAAAAAACTTGCGAAAATTGCCCTCAAAAAGGGGAATTTTTTTTGAAATGTTGTCTTAAGGCTCTGTTTCGACTCCAATATATTCATTTACCCATGAGATCTCTTGGGGAAAAATATCTAACGAGTTGAACACGAGGGTAATACATTTCGGAGAAATTAGTGAAATCTCCAATTCACCAAAGGGGTACCCCTTTCAGAAATCTTCGATTTCTCTTATATGGTTTCGAGCAATGTTTTGATAGTGAATTCTAAAGAATATGCGAGGGTAATTGGCACAAAATTTGTAGCCCTATGTCTTAGGGTTCTATGTATAAAATTTCGTGCACATGCGAGGTGTGTAGAGGACGATACAGTCAAAATACTGAGAGATGAACGAACATAAGGAAAAAACTTGCGAAAATTGCTCTCAAAAAGGGGAATTTTTTTTGAAATGTTGACTTAAGGCTCCGTTTCGACTCCAATATATTCATTTACCCATGAGATCTCTTGGGGGAAAATATCGAACGAGTTGAACACGAGGGTAATAAATTTCGGAGAAATTAGTGAAATCTCCTATTCACCAAAGGGGTACCCCTATCAGAGATCTTCGATTTCTCTAATATGGTTTCGAGCAATGTTTTGATAGTGAATACTAAAGAATATGCGAGGGTCATGGGCACAAATTTTTTAGCCCTATGTCTTAGGGTTCTATGTATAAAATTTCGTGCACATTCCAGGTGTGTAGAGGGCGATACAGTCAAAATACTGAGACATGAACGAACATAAGGAAAAAACTTGCGAAAATTGCCCTCAAAAAGGGGAATTTTTTTTGAAAAGTTGACTTAAGGCTCCGTTTCGACTCCAATATATTCATTTACCCATGAGATCTCTTGGGGGAAAATATCGAACGAGTTGAACACGAGGGTAATAAATTTCGGAGAAATTAGTGAAATCTCCTATTCACCAAAGGGGTACCCCTTTCAGAAATCTTCGATTTTTCAAATATGGATTCGAGCAATATTTTGATATTGAAAAATAAAGAATATGCGAGGGTCATGGGCACAAATTTTTTAGCCCTATGTCTTAGGGTTCTATGTATAAAATTTCGTGCACATCCGAGGTGTGTAGAGAGCGATACAGTCAAATTTCTGAGAGATGAACGAACATAAGGAAAAAACTTGCGAAAATTGCTCTCAAAAAGGGGAATTTTTTTTGAAATGTTGACTTAAGGCTCCGTTTCGACTCCAATATATTCATTTACCAATGAGATCTCTTGGGGAAAAATATCGAACTAGTTGAACACGAGGGTAATACATTTCGGAGAAATTAGTGAAATCTCCAATTCACCAAAGGGGTACCCCTATCAGAAATCTTCGATTTCTCTTATATGGTTTCGAGCAATGTTTTGATAGTGAATACTAAATAATATGCGAGGGTCATGGGCACAAAATTTGTAGCCCTATGTCTTAGGGTTCTATGTATAAAATTTCGTGCACATGCGAGGTGTGTAGAGGGCGATACAGTCAAAATACTGAGACATGAACGAACATAAGGAAAAAACTTGCGAAAATTGCCCTCAAAAAGGGGAATTTTTTTTGAAATGTTGTCTTAAGGCTCTGTTTCGACTCCAATATATTCATTTACCCATGAGATCTCTTGGGGAAAAATATCGAACGAGTTGAACACGAGGGTAATACATTTCGGAGAAATTAGTGAAATCTCCAATTCACCAAAGGGGTACCCCTTTCAGAAATCTTCGATTTCTCTTATATGGTTTCGAGCAATGTTTTGATAGTGAATTCTAAAGAATATGCGAGGGTAATTGGCACAAAATTTGTAGCCCTATGTCTTAGGGTTCTATGTATAAAATTTCGTGCACATGCGAGGTGTGTAGAGGACGATACAGTCAAAATACTGAGAGATGAACGAACATAAGGAAAAAACTTGCGAAAATTGCTCTCAAAAAGGGGAATTTTTTTTGAAATGTTGACTTAAGGCTCCGTTTCGACTCCAATATATTCATTTACCCATGAGATCTCTTGGGGGAAAATATCGAACGAGTTGAACACGAGGGTAATAAATTTCGGAGAAATTAGTGAAATCTCCTATTCACCAAAGGGGTACCCCTATCAGAGATCTTCGATTTCTCTAATATGGTTTCGAGCAATGTTTTGATAGTGAATACTAAAGAATATGCGAGGGTCATGGGCACAAATTTTTTAGCCCTATGTCTTAGGGTTCTATGTATAAAATTTCGTGCACATTCCAGGTGTGTAGAGGGCGATACAGTCAAAATACTGAGAGCTGTACGAACATAAGGAAAAAACTTGCGAAAATTGCCTTGAAAAAGGGGAATTTTTTTTGAAATGTTGACTTAAGGCTCCGTTTCGACTCCAATATATTCATTTACCCATGAGATCTCTTGGGGAACAATATCGAACGAGTTGAACACGAGGGTAATACATTTCGGAGAAATTAGTGAAATCTCCTATTCACCAAAGGGGTACCCCTTTCAGAAATCTTCGATTTTTCTAATATGGATTCGAGCAATATTTTGATAGTGAATACTAAAGAATATGCGAGGGTCATGGGCACAAATTTTTTAGCCCTATGTCTTAGGGTTCTATGTATAAAATTTCGTGCACATCCAAGGTGTGTAGAGGGCGATACAGTCAAATTTCTGAGAGATGAACGAACATAAGGAAAAAACTTGCGAAAATTGCCCTCAAAAAGGGGAATTTTTTTTGAAATGTTGACTTAAGTTTCCGTTTCCACTCCAATATATTCATTTACCCATGAGATCTCTTGGGGAAAAATATCGAACTAGTTGAACACGAGGGTAATACATTTCGGAGAAATTAGTGAAATCTCCAATTCACCAAAGGGGTACCCCTATCAGAAATCTTCGATTTCTCTAATATGGTTTCGAGCAATGTTTTGATAGTGAATACTAAAGAATATGCGAGGGTCATGGGCACAAAATTTGTAGCCCTATGTATTAGGGTTCTAGGTATAAAATTTCGTGGACATGCGAGGTGTGTAGAGGGCGATACAGTCAAAATACTTAGAGAAGTACGAACATAAGGAAAAAACTTGCGAAAATTGCCTTCAAAAAGGGGAATTTTTTTTGAAATGTTGACTTAAGGCTCCGTTTCGACTCCAATATATTCATTTACCCATGAGATCTCTTGGGGAAAAATATCGAACTAGTTGAACACGAGGGTAATACATTTCGGAGAAATTAGTGAAATCTCCAATTCACCAAAGGGGTACCCCTATGAGAAATCTTCGATTTCTCTTATATGGTTTCGAGCAATGTTTTGATAGTGAATACTAAAGAATATGCGAGGGTCATGGGCACAAAATATGTAGCCCTATGTCTTAGGGTTCTATGTATAAAATTTCGTGCACATCCGAGGTGTGTAGAGGGCGATACAGTCAAAATACTGAGACATGAACGAACATAAGGAAAAAACTTGCGAAAATTGCCCTCAAAAAGGGGAATTTTTTTTGAAAAGTTGACTTAAGGCTCCGTTTCGACTCCAATATATTCATTTACCCATGAGATCTCTTGGGGGAAAATATCGAACGAGTTGAACACGAGGGTAATAAATTTCGGAGAAATTAGTGAAATCTCCTATTCACCAAAGGGGTACCCCTTTCAGAAATCTTCGATTTTTCTAATATGGATTCGAGCAATATTTTGATATTGAAAAATAAAGAATATGCGAGGGTCATGGGCACAAATTTTTTAGCCCTATGTCTTAGGGTTCTATGTATAAAATTTCGTGCACATCCGAGGTGTGTAGAGAGCGATACAGTCAAATTTCTGAGAGATGAACGAACATAAGGAAAAAACTTGCGAAAATTGCTCTCAAAAAGGGGAATTTTTTTTGAAATGTTGACTTAACGCTCCGTTTCGACTCCAATATATTCATTTACCCATGAGATCTCTTGGGGGAAAATATCGAACGAGTTGAACACGAGGGTAATAAATTTCGGAGAAATTAGTGAAATCTCCTATACACCAAAGGGGTACCCCTATCAGAGATCTTCGATTTCTCTAATATGGTTTCGAGCAATGTTTTGATAGTGAATACTAAAGAATATGCGAGGGTCATGGGCACAAATTTTTTAGCCCTATGTCTTAGGGTTCTATGTATAAAATTTCGTGCACATTCCAGGTGTGTAGAGGGCGATACAGTCAAAATACTGAGAGCTGTACGAACATAAGGAAAAAACTTGCGAAAATTGCCTTGAAAAAGGGGAATTTTTTTTGAAATGTTGACTTAAGGCTCCGTTTCGACTCCAATATATTCATTTACCCATGAGATCTCTTGGGGAACAATATCGAACGAGTTGAACACGAGGGTAATACATTTCGGAGAAATTAGTGAAATCTCCTATTCACCAAAGGGGTACCCCTTTCAGAAATCTTCGATTTTTCTAATATGGATTCGAGCAATATTTTGATAGTGAATACTAAAGAATATGCGAGGGTCATGGGCACAAATTTTTTAGCCCTATGTCTTAGGGTTCTATGTATAAAATTTCGTGCACATCCGAGGTGTGTAGAGGGCGATACAGTCAAATTTCTGAGAGATGAACGAACATAAGGAAAAAACTTGCGAAAATTGCCCTCAAAAAGGGGAATTTTTTTTGAAATGTTGACTTAAGTTTCCGTTTCCACTCCAATATATTCATTTACCCATGAGATCTCTTGGGGAAAAATATCGAACTAGTTGAACACGAGGGTAATACATTTCGGAGAAATTAGTGAAATCTCCAATTCACCAAAGGGGTACCCCTATCAGAAATCTTCGATTTCTCTTATATGGTTTCGAGCAATGTTTTGATAGTGAATACTAAATAATATGCGAGGGTCATGGGCACAAAATTTGTAGCCCTATGTCTTAGGGTTCTATGTATAAAATTTCGTGCACATGCGAGGTGTGTAGAGGGCGATACAGTCAAAATACTGAGACATGAACGAACATAAGGAAAAAACTTGCGAAAATTGCCCTCAAAAAGGGGAATTTTTTTTGAAATGTTGTCTTAAGGCTCTGTTTCGACTCCAATATATTCATTTACCCATGAGATCTCTTGGGGAAAAATATCGAACAAGTTGAACACGAGGGTAATACATTTCGGAGAAATTAGTGAAATCTCCAATTCACCAAAGGGGTACCCCTTTCAGAAATCTTCGATTTCTCTTATATGGTTTCGAGCAATGTTTTGATAGTGAATACTAAAGAATATGCGAGGGTAATTGGCACAAAATTTGTAGCCCTATGTCTTAGGGTTCTATGTATAAAATTTCGTGCACATGCGAGTTGTGTAGAGGACGATACAGTCAAAATACTGAGAGATGAACGAACATAAGGAAAAAACTTGCGAAAATTGCTCTCAAAAAGGGGAATTTTTTTTGAAATGTTGACTTAACGCTCCGTTTCGACTCCAATATATTCATTTACCCATGAGATCTCTTGGGGGAAAATATCGAACGAGTTGAACACGAGGGTAATAAATTTCGGAGAAATTAGTGAAATCTCCTATTCACCAAAGGGGTACCCCTATCAGAGATCTTCGATTTCTCTAATATGGTTTCGAGCAATGTTTTGATAGTGAATACTAAAGAATATGCGAGGGTCATGGGCACAAATTTTTTAGCCCTATGTCTTAGGGTTCTATGTATAAAATTTCGTGCACATTCCAGGTGTGTAGAGGGCGATACAGTCAAAATACTGAGAGCTGTACGAACATAAGGAAAAAACTTGCGAAAATTGCCTTGAAAAAGGGGAATTTTTTTTGAAATGTTGACTTAAGGCTCCGTTTCGACTCCAATATATTCATTTACCCATGAGATCTCTTGGGGAACAATATCGAACGAGTTGAACACGAGGGTAATACATTTCGGAGAAATTAGTGAAATCTCCTATTCACCAAAGGGGTACCCCTTTCAGAAATCTTCGATTTTTCTAATATGGATTCGAGCAATATTTTGATAGTGAATACTAAAGAATATGCGAGGGTCATGGGCACAAATTTTTTAGCCCTATGTCTTAGGGTTCTATGTATAAAATTTCGTGTACATCCGAGGTGTGTAGAGGGCGATACAGTCAAATTTCTGAGAGATGAACGAACATAAGGAAAAAACTTGCGAAAATTGCCCTCAAAAAGGGGAATTTTTTTTGAAATGTTGACTTAAGTTTCCGTTTCCACTCCAATATATTCATTTACCCATGAGATCTCTTGGGGAAAAATATCGAACTAGTTGAACACGAGGGTAATACATTTCGGAGAAATTAGTGAAATCTCCAATTCACCAAAGGGGTACCCCTATCAGAAATCTTCGATTTCTCTAATATGGTTTCGAGCAATGTTTTGATAGTGAATACTAAAGAATATGCGAGGGTCATGGGCACAAAATTTGTAGCCCTATGTCTTAGGGTTCTAGGTATAAAATTTCGTGGACATGCGAGGTGTGTAGAGGGCGATACAGTCAAAATACTGAGAGAAGTACGAACATAAGGAAAAAACTTGCGAAAATTGCCTTCAAAAAGGGGAATTTTTTTTGAAATGTTGACTTAAGGCTCCGTTTCGACTCCAATATATTCATTTACCAATGAGATCTCTTGGGGAAAAATATCGAACTAGTTGAACACGAGGGTAATACATTTCGGAGAAATTAGTGAAATCTCCAATTCACCAAAGGGGTACCCCTATCAGAAATCTTCGATTTCTCTTATATGGTTTCGAGCAATGTTTTGATAGTGAATACTAAATAATATGCGAGGGTCATGGGCACAAAATTTGTAGCCCTATGTCTTAGGGTTCTATGTATAAAATTTCGTGCACATGCGAGGTGTGTAGAGGGCGATACAGTCAAAATACTGAGACATGAACGAACATAAGGAAAAAACTTGCGAAAATTGCCCTCAAAAAGGGGAATTTTTTTTGAAATGTTGTCTTAAGGCTCTGTTTCGACTCCAATATATTCATTTACCCATGAGATCTCTTGGGGAAAAATATCGAACGAGTTGAACACGAGGGTAATACATTTCGGAGAAATTAGTGAAATCTCCAATTCACCAAAGGGGTACCCCTTTCAGAAATCTTCGATTTCTCTTATATGGTTTCGAGCAATGTTTTGATAGTGAATTCTAAAGAATATGCGAGGGTAATTGGCACAAAATTTGTAGCCCTATGTCTTAGGGTTCTATGTATAAAATTTCGTGCACATGCGAGGTGTGTAGAGGACGATACAGTCAAAATACTGAGAGATGAACGAACATAAGGAAAAAACTTGCGAAAATTGCTCTCAAAAAGGGGAATTTTTTTTGAAATGTTGACTTAAGGCTCCGTTTCGACTCCAATATATTCATTTACCCATGAGATCTCTTGGGGGAAAATATCGAACGAGTTGAACACGAGGGTAATAAATTTCGGAGAAATTAGTGAAATCTCCTATTCACCAAAGGGGTACCCCTATCAGAGATCTTCGATTTCTCTAATATGGTTTCGAGCAATGTTTTGATAGTGAATACTAAAGAATATGCGAGGGTTTTGGGCACAAATTTTTTAGCCCTATGTCTTAGGGTTCTATGTATAAAATTTCGTGCACATTCCAGGTGTGTAGAGCGCGATACAGTCAAAATACTGAGAGATGTACGAACATAAGGAAAAAACTTGCGAAAATTGCCTTGAAAAAGGGGAATTTTTTTTGAAATGTTGACTTAAGGCTCCGTTTCGACTCCAATATATTCATTTACCCATGAGATCTCTTGGGGAAAAATATCGAACGAGTTGAACACGAGGGTAATACATTTCGGAGAAATTAGTGAAATCTCCTATTCACCAAAGGGGTAGCCCTTTCAGAAATCTTCGATTTCTCTTATATGGTTTCGAGCAATGTTTTGATAGTGAATTCTAAAGAATATGCGAGGGTAATTGGCACAAAATTTGTAGCCCTATGTCTTAGGGTTCTATGTATAAAATTTCGTACACATGCGAGGTGTGTAGAGGACGATACAGTCAAAATACTGAGAGATGAACGAACATAAGGAAAAAACTTGCGAAAATTGCTCTCAAAAAGGGGAATTTTTTTTGAAATGTTGACTTAAGGCTCCGTTTCGACTCCAATATATTCATTTACCCATGAGATCTCTTGGGGGAAAATATCGAACGAGTTGAACACGAGGGTAATAAATTTCGGAGAAATTAGTGAAATCTCCTATTCACCAAAGGGGTACCCCTATCAGAGATCTTCGATTTCTCTAATATGGTTTCGAGCAATGTTTTGATAGTGAATACTAAAGAATATGCGAGGGTCATGGGCACAAATTTTTTAGCCCTATGTCTTAGGGTTCTATGTATAAAATTTCGTGCACATTCCAGGTGTGTAGAGGGCGATACAGTCAAAATACTGAGAGATGTACGAACATAAGGAAAAAACTTGCGAAAATTGCCTTGAAAAAGGGGAATTTTTTTTGAAATGTTGACTTAAGGCTCCGTTTCGACTCCAATATATTCATTTACCCATGAGATCTCTTGGGGAAAAATATCGAACGAGTTGAACACGAGGGTAATACATTTCGGAGAAATTAGTGAAATCTCCTATTCACCAAAGGGGTACCCCTTTCAGAAATCTTCGATTTTTCTAATATGGATTCGAGCAATATTTTGATAGTGAATACTAAAGAATATGCGAGGGTCATGGGCACAAATTTTTTAGCCCTATGTCTTAGGGTTCTATGTATAAAATTTCGTGCACATCCGAGGTGTGTAGAGGGCGATACAGTCAAATTTCTGAGAGATGAACGAACATAAGGAAAAAACTTGCGAAAATTGCCCTCAAAAAGGGGAATTTTTTTTGAAATGTTGACTTAAGTTTCCGTTTCCACTCCAATATATTCATTTACCCATGAGATCTCTTGGGGAAAAATATCGAACTAGTTGAACACGAGGGTAATACATTTCGGAGAAATTAGTGAAATCTCCAATTCACCAAAGGGGTACCCCTATCAGAAATCTTCGATTTCTCTAATATGGTTTCGAGCAATGTTTTGATAGTGAATACTAAAGAATATGCGAGGGTCATGGGCACAAAATTTGTAGCCCTATGTCTTAGGGTTCTAGGTATAAAATTTCGTGGACATGCGAGGTGTGTAGAGGGCGATACAGTCAAAATACTGAGAGAAGTACGAACATAAGGAAAAAACTTGCGAAAATTGCCTTCAAAAAGGGGAATTTTTTTTCAAATGTTGACTTAAGGCTCCGTTTCGACTCCAATATATTCATTTACCCATGAGATCTCTTGGGGAAAAATATCGGACTAGTTTAACACGAGGGTAATACATTTCGGAGAAATTAGTGAAATCTCCAATTCACCAAAGGGGTACACCTATCAGAAATCTTCGATTTCTCTTATATGGTTTCGAGCAATGTTTTGATAGTGAATACTAAAGAATATGCGAGGGTCATGGGCACAAAATTTGTAGCCCTATGTCTTAGGGTTCTATGTATAAAATTTCGTGCACATCCGAGGTGTGTAGAGGGCGATACAGTCAAAATACTGAGACATGAACGAACATAAGGAAAAAACTTGCGAAAATTGCCCTCAAAAAGGGGAATTTTTTTTGAAATGTTGTCTTAAGGCTCTGTTTCGACTCCAATATATTCATTTACCCATGAGATCTCTTGGGGAAAAATATCGAACGAGTTGAACACGAGGGTAATACATTTCGGAGAAATTAGTGAAATCTCCAATTCACCAAAGGGGTACCCCTTTCAGAAATCTTCGATTTCTCTTATATGGTTTCGAGCAATGTTTTGATAGTGAATACTAAAGAATATGCGAGGGTAATGGGCACAAAATTTGTAGCCCTATGTCTTAGGGTTCTATGTATAAAATTTCGTGCACATCCGAGGTGTGTAGAGGGCGATACAGTCAAAATACTGAGACATGAACGAACATAAGGAAAAAACTTGCGAAAATTGCCCTCAAAAAGGGGAATTTTTTTTGAAATGTTGACTTAAGGCACCGTTTCGACTCCAATATATTAATTTACCCATGAGATCTCTTGGGGAAAAATATCGAACGAGTTGAACACGAGGGTAATAAATTTCGGAGAAATTAGTAAAATCTCCAATTCACCAAAGGGGTACCCCTATCAGAAATCTTCGATTTCTCTTATATGGTTTCGAGCAATGTTTTGATAGTGAATACTAAAGAATATGCAAGGGTCATGGGCACAAAATTTGTAGCCCTATGTCTTAGGGTTCTATGTATAAAATTTCGTGCACATCCGACGTGTGTAGAGGGTGATACAGTCAAAATACTGAGACATGAACGAACATAAGGAAAAAACTTGCGAAAATTGCCCTCAAAAAGGGGAATTTTTTTTGAAATGTTGACTTAAGGCACCGTTTCGACTCCAATATATTAATTTACCCATGAGATCTCTTGGGGAAAAATATCGAACGAGTTGAACACGAGGGTAATAAATTTCGGAGAAATTAGTAAAATCTCCAATTCACCAAAGGGGTACCCCTATCAGAAATCTTCGATTTCTCTTATATGGTTTCGAGCAATGTTTTGATAGTGAATACTAAAGAATATGCAAGGGTCATGGGCACAAAATTTGTAGCCCTATGTCTTAGGGTTCTATGTATAAAATTTCGTGCACATCCGACGTGTGTAGAGGGTGATACAGTCAAAATACTGAGACATGAACGAACATAAGGAAAAAACTTGCGAAAATTGCCCTCAAAAAGGGGAATTTTTTTTGAAATGTTGACTTAAGGCACCGTTTCGACTCCAATATATTCATTTACCCATGAGATCTCTTGGGGAAAAATATCGAACTAGTTGAACACGAGGGTAATACATTTCGGAGAAATTAGTGAAATCTCCAATTCACCAAAGGGGTACCCCTATCAGAAATCTTCGATTTCTCTAATATGGTTTCGAGCAATGTTTTGATAGTGAATACTAAAGAATATGGGAGGGTCATGGGCACAAAATTTGTATCCCTATGTCTTAGGGTTCTAGGTATAAAATTTCGTGGACATGCGAGGTGTGTAGAGGGCGATACAGTCAAAATACTGAGAGAAGTACGAACATAAGGAAAAGACTTGCGAAAATTGCCTTCAAAAAGGGGAATTTTTTTTGAAATGTTGACTTAAGGCTCCGTTTCGACTCCAATATATTCATTTACCCATGAGATCTCTTGGGGAAAAATATCGAACTAGTTGAACACGAGGGTAATACATTTCGGAGAAATTAGTGAAATCTCCAATTCACCAAAGGGGTACCCCTATCAGAAATCTTCGATTTCTCTTATATGGTTTCGAGCAATGTTTTGATAGTGAATACTAAAGAATATGCGAGGGTCATGGGCACAAAATTTGTAGCCCTATGTCTTACGGTTCTATGTATAATATTTCGTGCACATCCGAGGTGTGTAGAGGGCGATACAGTCAAAATACTGAGACAAGAACGAACATAAGGAAAAAACTTACGAAAATTGCCCTCAAAAAGGGGAATTTTTTTTGAAATGTTGTCTTAAGGCTCTGTTTCGACTCCAATATATTCATTTACCCATGAGATCTCTTGGGGAAAAATATCGAACGAGTTGAACACGAGGGTAATACATTTCGGAGAAATTAGTGAAATCTCCAATTCACCAAAGGGGTACCCCTTTCAGAAATCTTCGATTTCTCTTATATGGTTTCGAGCAATGTTTTGATAGTGAATACTAAAGAATATGCGAGGGTAATGGGCACAAAATTTGTAGCCCTATGTCTTAGGGTTCTATGTATAAAATTTCGTGCACATCCGAGGTGTGTAGAGGGCGATACAGTCAAAATACTGAGAGATGAACGAACATAAGGAAAATACTTGCGAAAATTGCCCTCAAAAAGGGGAATTTTTTTTGAAATGTTGACTTAAGGCTCCGTTTCGACTCCAATATATTCATTTACCCATGAGATCTCTTGGGGAAAAATATCGAACTAGTTGAACACGAGGGTAATACATTTCGGAGAAATTAGTGAAATCTCCAATTCACCAAAGGGGTACCCCTTTCAGAAATCTTCGATTTCTCTTATATGGTTTCGAGCAATGTTTTGATAGTGAATACTAAAGAATATGCGAGGGTAATGGGCACGAAATTTGTAGCCCTATGTCTTAGGGTTCTATGTATAAAATTTCGTGCACATCCGAGGTGTGTAGAGGGCGATACAGTCAAAATACTGAGACATGAACGAACATAAGGAAAAAACTTGCGAAAATTGCCCTCAAAAAGGGGAATTTTTTTTGAAAAGTTGACTTAAGGCTCCGTTTCGACTCCAATATATTCATTTACCCATGAGATCTCTTGGGGGAAAATATCGAACGAGTTGAACACGAGGGTAATAAATTTCGGAGAAATTAGTGAAATCTCCTATTCACCAAAGGGGTACCCCTTTCAGAAATCTTCGATTTCTCTAATATGGTTTCGAGCAATGTTTTGATAGTGAATACTAAAGAATATGCGAGGGTTTTGGGCACAAATTTTTTAGCCCTATGTCTTAGGGTTCTATGTATAAAATTTCGTGCACATTCCAGGTGTGTAGAGGGCGATACAGTCAAAATACTGAGAGATGTACGAACATAAGGAAAAAACTTGCGAAAATTGCCTTGAAAAAGGGGAATTTTTTTTGAAATGTTGACTTAAGGCTCCGTTTCGACTCCAATATATTCATTTACCCATGAGATCTCTTGGGGAAAAATATCGAACGAGTTGAACACGAGGGTAATACATTTCGGAGAAATTAGTGAAATCTCCTATTCACCAAAGGGGTACCCCTTTCAGAAATCTTCGATTTCTCTTATATGGTTTCGAGCAATGTTTTGATAGTGAATTCTAAAGAATATGCGAGGGTAATTGGCACAAAATTTGTAGCCCTATGTCTTAGGGTTCTATGTATAAAATTTCGTGCACATGCGAGGTGTGTAGAGGACGATACAGTCAAAATACTGAGAGATGAACGAACATAAGGAAAAAACTTGCGAAAATTGCTCTCAAAAAAAGGAATTTTTTTTGAAATGTTGACTTAAGGCTCCGTTTCGACTCCAATATATTCATTTACCCATGAGATCTCTTGGGGGAAAATATCGAACGAGTTGAACACGAGGGTAATAAATTTCGGAGAAATTAGTGAAATCTCCTATTCACCAAAGGGGTACCCCTATCAGAGATCTTCGATTTCTCTAATATGGTTTCGAGCAATGTTTTGATAGTGAATACTAAAGAATATGCGAGGGTCATGGGCACAAATTTTTTAGCCCTATGTCTTAGGGTTCTATGTATAAAATTTCGTGCACATTCCAGGTGTGTAGAGGGCGATACAGTCAAAATACTGAGAGATGTACGAACATAAGGAAAAAACTTGCGAAAATTGCCTTGAAAAAGGGGAATTTTTTTTGAAATGTTGACTTAAGGCTCCGTTTCGACTCCAATATATTCATTTACCCATGAGATCTCTTGGGGAAAAATATCGAACGAGTTGAACACGAGGGTAATACATTTCGGAGAAATTAGTGAAATCTCCTATTCACCAAAGGGGTACCCCTTTCAGAAATCTTCGATTTTTCTAATATGGATTCGAGCAATATTTTGATAGTGAATACTAAAGAATATGCGAGGGTCATGGGCACAAATTTTTTAGCCCTATGTCTTAGGGTTCTATGTATAAAATTTCGTGCACATCCGAGGTGTGTAGAGGGCGATACAGTCAAATTTCTGAGAGATGAACGAACATAAGGAAAAAACTTGCGAAAATTGCCCTCAAAAAGGGGAATTTTTTTTGAAATGTTGACTTAAGTTTCCGTTTCCACTCCAATATATTCATTTACCCATGAGATCTCTTGGGGAAAAATATCGAACTAGTTGAACACGAGGGTAATACATTTCGGAGAAATTAGTGAAATCTCCAATTCACCAAAGGGGTACCCCTATCAGAAATCTTCGACTTCTCTAATATGGTTTCGAGCAATGTTTTGATAGTGAATACTAAAGAATATGCGAGGGTCATGGGCACAAAATTTGTAGCCCTATGTCTTAGGGTTCTAGGTATAAAATTTCGTGGACATGCGAGGTGTGTAGAGGGCGATACAGTCAAAATACTGAGAGAAGTACGAACATAAGGAAAAAACTTGCGAAAATTGCCTTCAAAAAGGGGAATTTTTTTTCAAATGTTGACTTAAGGCTCCGTTTCGACTCCAATATATTCATTTACCCATGAGATCTCTTGGGGAAAAATATCGGACTAGTTGAACACGAGGGTAATACATTTCGGAGAAATTAGTGAAATCTCCAATTCACCAAAGGGGTACCCCTATCAGAAATCTTCGATTTCTCTTATATGGTTTCGAGCAATGTTTTGATAGTGAATACTAAAGAATATGCGAGGGTCATGGGCACAAAATTTGTAGCCCTATGTCTTAGGGTTCTATGTATAAAATTTCGTGCACATCCGAGGTGTGTAGAGGGCGATACAGTCAAAATACTGAGACATGAACGAACATAAGGAAAAAACTTGCGAAAATTGCCCTCAAAAAGGGGAATTTTTTTTGAAATGTTGTCTTAAGGCTCTGTTTCGACTCCAATATATTCATTTACCCATGAGATCTCTTGGGGAAAAATATCGAACGAGTTGAACACGAGGGTAATACATTTCGGAGAAATTAGTGAAATCTCCAATTCACCAAAGGGGTACCCCTTTCAGAAATCTTCGATTTCTCTTATATGGTTTCGAGCAATGTTTTGATAGTGAATAATAAAGAATATGCGAGGGTAATGGGCACAAAATTTGTAGCCCTATGTCTTAGGGTTCTATGTATAAAATTTCGTGCACATCCGAGGTGTGTAGAGGGCGATACAGTCAAAATACTGAGACATGAACGAACATAAGGAAAAAACTTGCGAAAATTGCCCTCAAAAAGGGGAATTTTTTTTGAAATGTTGACTTAAGGCACCGTTTCGACTCCAATATATTAATTTACCCATGAGATCTCTTGGGGAAAAATATCGAACGAGTTGAACACGAGGGTAATAAATTTCGGAGAAATTAGTAAAATCTCCAATTCACCAAAGGGGTACCCCTATCAGAAATCTTCGATTTCTCTTATATGGTTTCGAGCAATGTTTTGATAGTGAATACTAAAGAATATGCGAGGGTAATTGGCACAAAATTTGTAGCCCTATGTCTTAGGGTTCTATGTATAAAATTTCGTGCACATGCGAGGTGTGTAGAGGACGATACAGTCAAAATACTGAGAGATGAACGAACATAAGGAAAAAACTTGCGAAAATTGCCCTCAAAAAGGGGAATTTTTTTTGAAATGTTGACTTAAGGCACCGTTTCGACTCCAATATATTCATTTACCCATGAGATCTCTTGGGGAAAAATATCGAACTAGTTGAACACGAGGGTAATACATTTCGGAGAAATTAGTGAAATCTCCAATTCACCAAAGGGGTACCCCTATCAGAAATCTTCGATTTCTCTAATATGGTTTCGAGCAATGTTTTGATAGTGAATACTAAAGAATATGGGAGGGTCATGGGCACAAAATTTGTATCCCTATGTCTTAGGGTTCTAGGTATAAAATTTCGTGGACATGCGAGGTGTGTAGAGGGCGATACAGTCAAAATACTGAGAGAAGTACGAACATAAGGAAAAAACTTGCGAAAATTGCCTTCAAAAAGGGGAATTTTTTTTGAAATGTTGACTTAAGGCTCCGTTTCGACTCCAATATATTCATTTACCCATGAGATCTCTTGGGGAAAAATATCGAACTAGTTGAACACGAGGGTAATACATTTTTGAGAAATTAGTGAAATCTCCAATTCACCAAAGGGGTACCCCTATCAGAAATCTTCGATTTCTCTTATATGGTTTCGAGCAATGTTTTGATAGTGAATACTAAAGAATATGCGAGGGTCATGGGCACAAAATTTGTAGCCCTATGTCTTACGGTTCTATGTATAAAATTTCGTGCACATCCGAGGTGTGTAGAGGGCGATACAGTCAAAATACTGAGACATGAACGAACATAAGGAAAAAACTTGCGAAAATTGCCCTCAAAAAGGGGAATTTTTTTTGAAATGTTGTCTTAAGGCTCTGTTTCCACTCCAATATATTCATTTACCCATGAGATCTCTTGGGGAAAAATATCGAACGAGTTGAACACGAGGGTAATACATTTCGGAGAAATTAGTGAAATCTCCAATTCACCAAAGGGGTACCCCTTTCAGAAATCTTCGATTTCTCTTATATGGTTTCGAGCAATGTTTTGATAGTGAATACTAAAGAATATGCGAGGGTCATGGGCACAAAATTTGTAGCCCTATGTCTTAGGGTTCTATGTATAAAATTTCGTGCACATCCGAGGTGTGTAGAGGGCGATACAGTCAAAATACTGAGAGATGAACGAACATAAGGAAAATACTTGCGAAAATTGCCCTCAAAAAGGGGAATTTTTTTTGAAATGTTGACTTAAGGCTCCGTTTCGACTCCAATATATTCATTTACCCATGAGATCTCTTGGGGAAAAATATCGAACTAGTTGAACACGAGGGTAATACATTTCGGAGAAATTAGTGAAATCTCCAATTCACCAAAGGGGTACCCCTTTCAGAAATCTTCGATTTCTCTTATATGGTTTCGAGCAATGTTTTGATAGTGAATACTAAAGAATATGCGAGGGTAATGGGCACGAAATTTGTAGCCCTATGTTTTAGGGTTCTATGTATAAAATTTCGTGCACATCCGAGGTGTGTAGAGGGCGATACAGTCAAAATACTGAGACATGAACGAACATAAGGAAAAAACTTGCGAAAATTGCCCTCAAAAAGGGGAATTTTTTTTGAAAAGTTGACTTAAGGCTCCGTTTCGACTCCAATATATTCATTTACCCATGAGATCTCTTGGGGGAAAATATCGAACGAGTTGAACACGAGGGTAATACATTTCGGAGAAATTAGTGAAATCTCCAATTCACCAAAGGGGTACCCCTTTCAGAAATCTTCGATTTCTCTAATATGGTTTCGAGCAATGTTTTGATAGTGAATACTAAAGAATATGCGAGGGTTTTGGGCATTTTTTTTGAAATGTTGACTTAAGGCTCCGTTTCGACTCCAATATATTCATTTACCCATGAGATCTCTTGGGGAAAAATATCGAACGAGTTGAAGACGAGGGTAATAAATTTCGGAGAAATTAGTGAAATCTCCTATTCACCAAAGGGGTACCCCTATCAGAGATCTTCGATTTCTCTAATATGGTTTCGAGCAATGTTTTGATAGTGAATTCTAAAGAATATGCGAGGGTTTTGGGCACAAATTTTTTAGCCCTATGTCTTAGGGTTCTATGTATAAAATTTCGTGCACATTCCAGGTGTGTAGAGGGCGATACAGTCAAAATACTGAGAGATGTACGAACATAAGGAAAAAACTTGCGAAAATTGCCTTGAAAAAGGGGAATTTTTTTTGAAATGTTGACTTAAGGCTCCGTTTCGACTCCAATATATTCATTTACCCATGAGATCTCTTGGGGAAAAATATCGAACGAGTTGAACACGAGGGTAATACATTTCGGAGAAATTAGTGAAATCTCCTATTCACCAAAGGGGTACCCCTATCAGAGATCTTCGATTTCTCTTATATGGTTTCGAGCAATGTTTTGATAGTGAATACTAAAGAATATGCGAGGGTAATTGGCACAAATTTTTTAGCCCTATGTCTTAGGGTTCTATGTATAAAATTTCGTGCACATTCCAGGTGTGTAGAGGGCGATACAGTCAAAATACTGAGAGATGTACGAACATAAGGAAAAAACTTGCGAAAATTGCCTTGAAAAAGGGGAATTTTTTTTGAAATGTTGACTTAAGGCTCCGTTTCGACTCCAATATATTCATTTACCCATGAGATCTCTTGGGGGAAAATATCGAACGAGTTGAACACGAGGGTAATAAATTTCGGAGAAATTAGTGAAATCTCCTATTCACCAAAGGGGTACCCCTTTCAGAAATCTTCGATTTTTCTAATATGGATTCGAGCAATATTTTGATAGTGAATACTAAAGAATATGCGAGGGTCATGGGCACAAATTTTTTAGCCCTATGTCTTAGGGTTCTATGTATAAAATTTCGTGCACATCCGAGGTGTGTAGAGGGCGATACAGTCAAATTTCTGAGAGATGTACGAACATAAGGAAAAAACTTGCGAAAATTGCCCTCAAAAAGGGGAATTTTTTTTGAAATGTTGACTTAAGTTTCCGTTTCGACTCCAATATATTCATTTACCCATGAGATCTCTTGGGGAAAAATATCGAACGAGTTGAACACGAGGGTAATACATTTCGGAGAAATTAGTGAAATCTCCTATTCACCAAAGGGGTACCCCTATCAGAAATCTTCGATTTCTCTAATATGGATTCGAGCAATGTTTTGATAGTGAATACTAAAGAATATGCGAGGGTCATGGGCACAAATTTTTTAGCCCTATGTCTTAGGGTTCTAGGTATAAAATTTCGTGGACATGCGAGGTGTGTAGAGGGCGATACAGTCAAAATACTGAGAGATGAACGAACATAAGGAAAAAACTTGCGAAAATTGCCTTCAAAAAGGGGAATTTTTTTTCAAATGTTGACTTAAGGCTCCGTTTCGACTCCAATATATTCATTTACCCATGAGATCTCTTGGGGAAAAATATCGGACTAGTTGAACACGAGGGTAATACATTTCGGAGAAATTAGTGAAATCTCCAATTCACCAAAGGGGTACCCCTATCAGAAATCTTCGATTTCTCTTATATGGTTTCGAGCAATGTTTTGATAGTGAATACTAAAGAATATGCGAGGGTCATGGGCACAAAATTTGTAGCCCTATGTCTTAGGGTTCTATGTATAAAATTTCGTGGACATGCGAGGTGTGTAGAGGGCGATACAGTCAAAATACTGAGACATGAACGAACATAAGGAAAAAACTTGCGAAAATTGCCCTCAAAAAGGGGAATTTTTTTTGAAATGTTGTCTTAAGGCTCTGTTTCGACTCCAATATATTCATTTACCCATGAGATCTCTTGGGGAAAAATATCGAACGAGTTGAACACGAGGGTAATACATTTCGGAGAAATTAGTGAAATCTCCAATTCACCAAAGGGGTACCCCTTTCAGAAATCTTCGATTTCTCTTATATGGTTTCGAGCAATGTTTTGATAGTGAATACTAAAGAATATGCGAGGGTAATGGGCACAAAATTTGTAGCCCTATGTCTTAGGGTTCTATGTATAAAATTTCGTGCACATCCGAGGTGTGTAGAGGGCGATACAGTCAAAATACTGAGACATGAACGAACATAAGGAAAAAACTTGCGAAAATTGCCCTCAAAAAGGGGAATTTTTTTTGAAATGTTGACTTAAGGCACCGTTTCGACTCCAATATATTAATTTACCCATGAGATCTCTTGGGGAAAAATATCGAACGAGTTGAACACGAGGGTAATAAATTTCGGAGAAATTAGTAAAATCTCCAATTCACCAAAGGGGTACCCCTATCAGAAATCTTCGATTTCTCTTATATGGTTTCGAGCAATGTTTTGATAGTGAATACTAAAGAATATGCAAGGGTCATGGGCACAAAATTTGTAGCCCTATGTCTTAGGGTTCTATGTATAATATTTCGTGCACATCCGACGTGTGTAGAGGGTGATACAGTCAAAATACTGAGACATGAACGAACATAAGGAAAAAACTTGCGAAAATTGCCCTCAAAAAGGGGAATTTTTTTTGAAATGTTGACTTAAGGCACCGTTTCGACTCCAATATATTCATTTACCCATGAGATCTCTTGGGGAAAAATATCGAACTAGTTGAACACGAGGGTAATACATTTCGGAGAAATTAGTGAAATCTCCAATTCACCAAAGGGGTACCCCTATCAGAAATCTTCGATTTCTCTAATATGGTTTCGAGCAATGTTTTGATAGTGAATACTAAAGAATATGGGAGGGTCATGGGCACAAAATTTGTATCCCTATGTCTTAGGGTTCTAGGTATAAAATTTCGTGGACATGCGAGGTGTGTAGAGGGCGATACAGTCAAAATACTGAGAGAAGTACGAACATAAGGAAAAAACTTGCGAAAATTGCCTTCAAAAAGGGGAATTTTTTTTGAAATGTTGACTTAAGGCTCCGTTTCGACTCCAATATATTCATTTACCCATGAGATCTCTTGGGGAAAAATATCGAACTAGTTGAACACGAGGGTAATACATTTCGGAGAAATTAGTGAAATCTCCAATTCACCAAAGGGGTACCCCTATCAGAAATCTTCGATTTCTCTTATATGGTTTCGAGCAATGTTTTGATAGTGAATACTAAAGAATATGCGAGGGTCATGGGCACAAAATTTGTAGCCCTATGTCTTACGGTTCTATGTATAAAATTTCGTGCACATCCGAGGTGTGTAGAGGGCGATACAGTCAAAATACTGAGACATGAACGAACATAAGGAAAAAACTTGCGAAAATTGCCCTCAAAAAGGGGAATTTTTTTTGAAATGTTGTCTTAAGGCTCTGTTTCGACTCCAATATATTCATTTACCCATGAGATCTCTTGGGGAAAAATATCAAACGAGTTGAACACGAGGGTAATACATTTCGGAGAAATTAGTGAAATCTCCAATTCACCAAAGGGGTACCCCTTTCAGAAATCTTCGATTTCTCTTATATGGTTTCGAGCAATGTTTTGATAGTGAATACTAAAGAATATGCGAGGGTAATGG
This sequence comes from Humulus lupulus, assembly GCF_963169125.1. NCBI lineage: Eukaryota > Viridiplantae > Streptophyta > Magnoliopsida > Rosales > Cannabaceae > Humulus > Humulus lupulus. The sequence continues at coordinate 2,825,433 of NC_084793.1, forward strand.
GCACAAAATTTGTAGCCCTATGTCTTAGGGTTCTATGTATAAAATTTCGTGCACATCCGAGGTGTGTAGAGGGCGATACAGTCAAAATACTGAGAGATGAACGAACATAAGGAAAATACTTGCGAAAATTGCCCTCAAAAAGGGGAATTTTTTTTGAAATGTTGACTTAAGGCTCCGTTTCGACTCCAATATATTCATTTACCCATGAGATCTCTTGGGGAAAAATATCGAACTAGTTGAACACGAGGGTAATACATTTCGGAGAAATTAGTGAAATCTCCAATTCACCAAAGGGGTACCCCTTTCAGAAATCTTCGATTTCTCTTATATGGTTTCGAGCAATGTTTTGATAGTGAATACTAAAGAATATGCGAGGGTAATGGGCACGAAATTTGTAGCCCTATGTCTTAGGGTTCTATGTATAAAATTTCGTGCACATCCGAGGTGTGTAGAGGGCGATACAGTCAAAATACTGAGACATGAACGAACATAAGGAAAAAACTTGCGAAAATTGCCCTCAAAAAGGGGAATTTTTTTTGAAAAGTTGACTTAAGGCTCCGTTTCGACTCCAATATATTCATTTACCCATGAGATCTCTTGGGGGAAAATATCGAACGAGTTGAACACGAGGGTAATAAATTTCGGAGAAATTAGTGAAATCTCCTATTCACCAAAGGGGTACCCCTTTCAGAAATCTTCGATTTTTCAAATATGGATTCGAGCAATATTTTCATATTGAAAAATAAAGAATATGCGAGGGTCATGGGCACAAATGTTTTAGCCCTATGTCTTAGGGTTCTATGTATAAAATTTCGTGCACATCCGAGGTGTGTAGAGAGCGATACAGTCAAATTTCTGAGAGATGAACGAACATAAGGAAAAAACTTGCGAAAATTGCTCTCAAAAAGGGGAATTTTTTTTGAAATGTTGACTTAAGGCTCCGTTTCGACTCCAATATATTCATTTACCCATGAGATCTCTTGGGGAAAAATATCGAACGAGTTGAACACGAGGGTAATACATTTCGGAGAAATTAGTGAAATCTCCAATTCACCAAAGGGGTACCCCTTTCAGAAATCTTCGATTTCTCTTATATGGTTTCGAGCAATGTTTTGATAGTGAATTCTAAAGAATATGCGAGGGTAATGGGCACAAAATTTGTAGCCCTATGTCTTAGGGTTCTATGTATAAAATTTCGTGCGCATGCGAGGTGTGTAGAGGGCGATACAGTCAAAATACTAAGAGATGAACGAACATAAGGAAAAAACTTGCGAAAATTGCTCTCAAAAAGGGGAATTTTTTTTGAAATGTTGACTTAACGCTCCGTTTCGACTCCAATATATTCATTTACCCATGAGATCTCTTGGGGGAAAATATCGAACGAGTTGAACACGAGGGTAATAAATTTCGGAGAAATTAGTGAAATCTCCTATTCACCAAAGGGGTACCCCTTTCAGAAATCTTCGATTTCTCTAATATGGTTTCGAGCAATGTTTTGATAGTGAATACTAAAGAATATGCGAGGGTAATGGGCACAAAATTTGTAGCCCTATGTCTTAGGGTTCTATGTATAAAATTTCGTGCGCATGCGAGGTGTGTAGAGGGCGATACAGTCAAAATACTAAGACATGAACGAACATAAGGAAAAAACTTGCGAAAATTGCTCTCAAAAAGGGGAATTTTTTTTGAAATGTTGACTTAAGGCTCCGTTTCGACTCCAATATATTCATTTACCCATGAGATCTCTTGGGGGAAAATATCGAACGAGTTGAACACGAGGGTAATAAATTTCGGAGAAATTAGTGAAATCTCCTATTCACCAAAGGGGTACCCCTTTCAGAAATCTTCGATTTCTCTAATATGGTTTCGAGCAATGTTTTGATAGTGAATACTAAAGAATATGCGAGGGTCATGGGCACAAAATTTGTAGCCCTATGTCTTAGGGTTCTATGTATAAAATTTCGTGCACATCCGAGGTGTGTAGAGGGCGATACAGTCAAAATACTAAGACATGAACGAACATAAGGAAAAAACTTGCGAAAATTGCCCTCAAAAAGGGGAATTTTTTTTGAAATGTTGTCTTAAGGCTCTGTTTCGACTCCAATATATTCATTTACCCATGAGATCTCTTGGGGAAAAATATCGAACGAGTTGAACACGAGGGTAATACATTTCGGAGAAATTAGTGAAATCTCCAATTCACCAAAGGGGTACCCCTTTCAGAAATCTTCGATTTCTCTTATATGGTTTCGAGCAATGTTTTGATAGTGAATACTAAAGAATATGCGAGGGTAATGGGCACAAAATTTGTAGCCCTATGTCTTAGGGTTCTATGTATAAAATTTCGTGCACATCCGAGGTGTGTAGAGGGCGATATAGTCAAAATACTGAGAGATGAACGAACATAAGGAAAAAACTTGCGAAAATTGCCCTCAAAAAGGGGAATTTTTTTTGAAATGTTGACTTAAGGCACCGTTTCGACTCCAATATATTCATTTACCCATGAGATCTCTTGGGGAAAAATATCGAACGAGTTGAACACGAGGGTAATAAATTTCGGAGAAATTAGTAAAATCTCCAATTCACCAAAGGGGTACCCCTATCAGAAATCTTCGATTTCTCTTATATGGTTTCGAGCAATGTTTTGATAGTGAATACTAAAGAATATGCAAGGGTCATGGGCACAAAATTTGTAGCCCTATGTCTTAGGGTTCTATGTATAAAATTTCGTGCACATCCGACGTGTGTAGAGGGTGATACAGTCAAAATACTGAGACATGAACGAACATAAGGAAAATACTTGCGAAAATTGCCCTCAAAAAGGGGAATTTTTTTTGAAATGTTGACTTAAGGCACCGTTTCGACTCCAATATATTCATTTACCCATGAGATCTCTTGGGGAAAAATATCGAACTAGTTGAACACGAGGGTAATACATTTCGGAGAAATTAGTGAAATCTCCAATTCACCAAAGGGGTACCCCTTTCAGAAATCTTCGATTTCTCTTATATGGTTTCGAGCAATGTTTTGATAGTGAATTCTAAAGAATATGCGAGGGTCATGGGCACAAAATTTGTAGCCCTATGTCTTAGGGTTCTAAGTATAAAATTTCGTGGACATGCGAGGTGTGTAGAGGGCGATACAGTGAAAATACTGAGAGAAGTACGAACATAAGGAAAAAACTTGCGAAAATTGCCTTCAAAAAGGGGAATTTTTTTTGAAATGTTGACTTAAGGCTCCGTTTCGACTCCAATATATTCATTTACCCATGAGATCTCTTGGGGAAAAATATCGAACGAGTTGAACACGAGGGTAATAAATTTCGGAGAAATTAGTGAAATCTCCTATTCACCAAAGGGGTACCCCTTTCAGAAATCTTCGATTTTTCTAAAATGGATTCGAGCAATATTTTGATATTGAAAAATAAAGAATATGCGAGGGTCATGGGCACAAATTTTTTAGCCCTATGTCTTAGGGTTCTATGTATAAAATTTCGTGCACAACCGACGTGTGTAGAGAGCGATACAGTCAAATTTCTGAGAGATGAACGAACATAAGGAAAAAACTTGCGAAAATTGCTCTCAAAAAGGGGAATTTTTTTTGAAATGTTGACTTAAGGCTCCGTTTCGACTCCAATATATTCATTTACCCATGAGATCTCTTGGGGAAAAATATCGAACTAGTTGAACACGAGGGTAATACATTTCGGAGAAATTAGTGAAATCTCCAATTCACCAAAGGGGTACCCCTATCAGAAATCTTCGATTTCTCTAATATGGTTTCGAGCAATGTTTTGATAGTGAATACTAAAGAATATGGGAGGGTCATGGGCACAAAATTTGTATCCCTATGTCTTAGGGTTCTAGGTATAAAATTTCGTGGACATGCGAGGTGTGTAGAGGGCGATACAGTCAAAATACTGAGAGAAGTACGAACATAAGGAAAAAACTTGCGAAAATTGCCTTCAAAAAGGGGAATTTTTTTTGAAATGTTGACTTAAGGCTCCGTTTCGACTCCAATATATTCATTTACCCATGAGATCTCTTGGGGAAAAATATCGAACTAGTTGAACACGAGGGTAATACATTTCGGAGAAATTAGTGAAATCTCCAATTCACCAAAGGGGTACCCCTATCAGAAATCTTCGATTTCTCTTATATGGTTTCGAGCAATGTTTTGATAGTGAATACTAAAGAATATGCGAGGGTCATGGGCACAAAATTTGTAGCCCTATGTCTTACGGTTCTATGTATAAAATTTCGTGCACATCCGAGGTGTGTAGAGGGCGATACAGTCAAAATACTGAGACATGAACGAACATAAGGAAAAAACTTGCGAAAATTGCCCTCAAAAAGGGGAATTTTTTTTGAAATGTTGTCTTAAGGCTCTGTTTCGACTCCAATATATTCATTTACCCATGAGATCTCTTGGGGAAAAATATCAAACGAGTTGAACACGAGGGTAATACATTTCGGAGAAATTAGTGAAATCTCCAATTCACCAAAGGGGTACCCCTTTCAGAAATCTTCGATTTCTCTTATATGGTTTCGAGCAATGTTTTGATAGTGAATACTAAAGAATATGCGAGGGTAATGGGCACAAAATTTGTAGCCCTATGTCTTAGGGTTCTATGTATAAAATTTCGTGCACATCCGAGGTGTGTAGAGGGCGATACAGTCAAAATACTGAGAGATGAACGAACATAAGGAAAATACTTGCGAAAATTGCCCTCAAAAAGGGGAATTTTTTTTGAAATGTTGACTTAAGGCTCCGTTTCGACTCCAATATATTCATTTACCCATGAGATCTCTTGGGGAAAAATATCGAACTAGTTGAACACGAGGGTAATACATTTCGGAGAAATTAGTGAAATCTCCAATTCACCAAAGGGGTAGCCCTTTCAGAAATCTTCGATTTCTCTTATATGGTTTCGAGCAATGTTTTGATAGTGAATACTAAAGAATATGCGAGGGTAATGGGCACGAAATTTGTAGCCCTATGTCTTAGGGTTCTATGTATAAAATTTCGTGCACATCCGAGGTGTGTAGAGGGCGATACAGTCAAAATACTGAGACATGAACGAACATAAGGAAAAAACTTGCGAAAATTGCCCTCAAAAAGGGGAATTTTTTTTGAAAAGTTGACTTAAGGCTCCGTTTCGACTCCAATATATTCATTTACCCATGAGATCTCTTGGGGGAAAATATCGAACGAGTTGAACACGAGGGTAATAAATTTCGGAGAAATTAGTGAAATCTCCTATTCACCAAAGGGGTACCCCTTTCAGAAATCTTCGATTTTTCAAATATGGATTCGAGCAATATTTTCATATTGAAAAATAAAGAATATGCGAGGGTCATGGGCACAAATGTTTTAGCCCTATGTCTTAGGGTTCTATGTATAAAATTTCGTGCACATCCGAGGTGTGTAGAGAGCGATACAGTCAAATTTCTGAGAGATGAACGAACATAAGGAAAAAACTTGCGAAAATTGCTCTCAAAAAGGGGAATTTTTTTTGAAATGTTGACTTAAGGCTCCGTTTCGACTCCAATATATTCATTTACCCATGAGATCTCTTGGGGAAAAATATCGAACGAGTTGAACACGAGGGTAATACATTTCGGAGAAATTAGGGAAATCTCCAATTCACCAAAGGGGTACCCCTTTCAGAAATCTTCGATTTCTCTTATATGGTTTCGAGCAATGTTTTGATAGTGAATTCTAAAGAATATGCGAGGGTAATGGGCACAAAATTTGTAGCCCTATGTCTTAGGGTTCTATGTATAAAATTTCGTGCGCATGCGAGGTGTGTAGAGGGCGATACAGTCAAAATACTAAGAGATGAACGAACATAAGGAAAAAACTTGCGAAAATTGCTCTCAAAAAGGGGAATTTTTTTTGAAATGTTGACTTAACGCTCCGTTTCGACTCCAATATATTCATTTACCCATGAGATCTCTTGGGGGAAAATATCGAACGAGTTGAACACGAGGGTAATAAATTTCGGAGAAATTAGTGAAATCTCCTATTCACCAAAGGGGTACCCCTTTCAGAAATCTTCGATTTCTCTAATATGGTTTCGAGCAATGTTTTGATAGTGAATACTAAAGAATATGCGAGGGTAATGGGCACAAAATTTGTAGCCCTATGTCTTAGGGTTCTATGTATAAAATTTCGTGCGCATGCGAGGTGTGTAGAGGGCGATACAGTCAAAATACTAAGACATGAACGAACATAAGGAAAAAACTTGCGAAAATTGCTCTCAAAAAGGGGAATTTTTTTTGAAATGTTGACTTAAGGCTCCGTTTCGACTCCAATATATTCATTTACCCATGAGATCTCTTGGGGGAAAATATCGAACGAGTTGAACACGAGGGTAATAAATTTCGGAGAAATTAGTGAAATCTCCTATTCACCAAAGGGGTACCCCTTTCAGAAATCTTCGATTTCTCTAATATGGTTTCGAGCAATGTTTTGATAGTGAATACTAAAGAATATGCGAGGGTCATGGGCACAAAATTTGTAGCCCTATGTCTTAGGGTTCTATGTATAAAATTTCGTGCACATCCGAGGTGTGTAGAGGGCGATACAGTCAAAATACTAAGACATGAACGAACATAAGGAAAAAACTTGCGAAAATTGCCCTCAAAAAGGGGAATTTTTTTTGAAATGTTGTCTTAAGGCTCTGTTTCGACTCCAATATATTCATTTACCCATGAGATCTCTTGGGGAAAAATATCGAACGAGTTGAACACGAGGGTAATACATTTCGGAGAAATTAGTGAAATCTCCAATTCACCAAAGGGGTACCCCTTTCAGAAATCTTCGATTTCTCTTATATGGTTTCGAGCAATGTTTTGATAGTGAATACTAAAGAATATGCGAGGGTAATGGGCACAAAATTTGTAGCCCTATGTCTTAGGGTTCTATGTATAAAATTTCGTGCACATCCGAGGTGTGTAGAGGGCGATATAGTCAAAATACTGAGAGATGAACGAACATAAGGAAAAAACTTGCGAAAATTGCCCTCAAAAAGGGGAATTTTTTTTGAAATGTTGACTTAAAGCACCGTTTCGACTCCAATATATTCATTTACCCATGAGATCTCTTGGGGAAAAATATCGAACGAGTTGAACACGAGGGTAATAAATTTCGGAGAAATTAGTAAAATCTCCAATTCACCAAAGGGGTACCCCTATCAGAAATCTTCGATTTCTCTTATATGGTTTCGAGCAATGTTTTGATAGTGAATACTAAAGAATATGCAAGGGTCATGGGCACAAAATTTGTAGCCCTATGTCTTAGGGTTCTATGTATAAAATTTCGTGCACATCCGACGTGTGTAGAGGGTGATACAGTCAAAATACTGAGACATGAACGAACATAAGGAAAAAACTTGCGAAAATTGCCCTCAAAAAGGGGAATTTTTTTTGAAATGTTGACTTAAGGCACCGTTTCGACTCCAATATATTCATTTACCCATGAGATCTCTTGGGGAAAAATATCGAACTAGTTGAACACGAGGGTAATACATTTCGGAGAAATTAGTGAAATCTCCAATTCACCAAAGGGGTACCCCTTTCAGAAATCTTCGATTTCTCTTATATGGTTTCGAGCAATGTTTTGATAGTGAATTCTAAAGAATATGCGAGGGTCATGGGCACAAAATTTGTAGCCCTATGTCTTAGGGTTCTAAGTATAAAATTTCGTGGACATGCGAGGTGTGTAGAGGGCGATACAGTGAAAATACTGAGAGAAGTACGAACATAAGGAAAAAACTTGCGAAAATTGCCTTCAAAAAGGGGAATTTTTTTTGAAATGTTGACTTAAGGCTCCGTTTCGACTCCAATATATTCATTTACCCATGAGATCTCTTGGGGAAAAATATCGAACGAGTTGAACACGAGGGTAATAAATTTCGGAGAAATTAGTGAAATCTCCTATTCACCAAAGGGGTACCCCTTTCAGAAATCTTCGATTTTTCTAATATGGATTCGAGCAATATTTTGATATTGAAAAATAAAGAATATGCGAGGGTCATGGGCACAAATTTTTTAGCCCTATGTCTTAGGGTTCTATGTATAAAATTTCGTGCACAACCGACGTGTGTAGAGAGCGATACAGTCTAATTTCTGAGAGATGAACGAACATAAGGAAAAAACTTGCGAAAATTGCTCTCAAAAAGGGGAATTTTTTTTGAAATGTTGACTTAAGGCTCCGTTTCGACTCCAATATATTCATTTACCCATGAGATCTCTTGGGGAAAAATATCGAACGAGTTAAACACGAGGGTAATACATTTCGGAGAAATTAGTGAAATCTCCAATTCACCAAAGGGGTACCCCTTTCAGAAATCTACGATTTCTCTTATATGGTTTCGAGCAATGTTTTGATAGTGAATTCTAAAGAATATGCGAGGGTAATGGGCACAAAATTTGTAGCCCTATGTCTTAGGGTTCTATGTATAAAATTTCGTGCGCATGCGAGGTGTGTAGAGGGCGATACAGTCAAAATACTGAGAGATGAACGAACATAAGGAAAAAACTTGCGAAAATTGCTCTCAAAAAGGGGAATTTTTTTTGAAATGTTGACTTAAGGCTCCGTTTCGACTCCAATATATTCATTTACCCATGAGATCTCTTGGGGGAAAATATCGAACGAGTTGAACACGAGGGTAATAAATTTCGGAGAAATTAGTGAAATCTCCTATTCACCAAAGGGGTACCCCTTTCAGAAATCTTCGATTTCTCTAATATGGTTTCGAGCAATGTTTTGATAGTCAATACTAAAGAATATGCTTGGGTCATGGGCACAAATTTTTTAGCCCTATGTCTTAGGGTTCTATGTATAAAATTTCGTGCACATCCGACGTGTGTAGAGGGCGATACAGTCAAAATACTGAGACATGAACGAACATAAGGAAAAAACTTGCGAAAATTGCCCTCAAAAAGGGGAATTTTTTTTGAAATGTTGACTTAAGGCACCGTTTCGACTCCAATATATTCATTTACCCATGAGATCTCTTGGGGAAAAATATCGAACTAGTTGAACACGAGGGTAATACATTTCGGAGAAATTAGTGAAATCTTCAATTCACCAAAGGGGTACCCCTTTCAGAAATCTTCGATTTCTCTTATATGGTTTCGAGCAATGTTTTGATAGTGAATTCTAAAGAATATGCGAGGGTCATGGGCACAAAATTTGTAGCCCTATGTCTTAGGGTTCTAAGTATAAAATTTCGTGGACATGCGAGGTGTGTAGAGGGCGATACAGTCAAAATACTGAGAGAAGTACGAACATAAGGAAAAAACTTGCGAAAATTGCCTTCAAAAAGGGGAATTTTTATTGAAATGTTGACTTAAGGCTCCGTTTCGACTCCAATATATTCATTTACCCATGAGATCTCTTGGGGAAAAATATCGAACTAGTTGAACACGAGGGTAATACATTTCGGAGAAATTAGTGAAATCTCCAATTCACCAAAGGGGTACCCCTATCAGAAATCTTCGATTTCTCTTATATGGTTTCGAGCAATGTTTTGATAGTGAATACTAAAGAATATGCGAGGGTCATGGGCACAAAATTTGTAGCCCTATGTCTTAGGGTTCTATGTATTAAATTTCGTGCACATGCGAGGTGTGTAGAGGGCGATACAGTCAAAATACTGAGACATGAACGAACATAAGGAAAAAACTTGCGAAAATTGCCCTCAAAAAGGGGAATTTTTTTTGAAATGTTGTCTTAAGGCTCTGTTTCGACTCCAATATATTCATTTACCCATGAGATCTCTTGGGGAAAAATATCGAACGAGTTGAACACGAGGGTAATACATTTCGGAGAAATTAGTGAAATCTCCAATTCACCAAAGGGGTACCCCTGTCAGAAATCTTCGATTTCTCTTATATGGTTTCGAGCAATGTTTTGATAGTGAATTCTAAAGAATATGCGAGGGTCATGGGCACAAAATTTGTAGCCCTATGTCTTAGGGTTCTATGTATAAAATTTCGTGCACATGCGAGGTGTGTAGAGGGCGATACAGAAAAAATAATGAGAGATGAACGAACATAAGGAAAAAACTTGCGAAAATTGCTCTCAAAAAGGGGAATTTTTTTTGAAATGTTGACTTAAGGCTCCGTTTCGACTCCAATATATTCATTTACCCATGAGATCTCTTGGGGAAAAATATCGAACGAGTTGAACACGAGGGTAATACATTTCGGAGAAATTAGGGAAATCTCCAATTCACCAAAGGGGTACCCCTTTCAGAAATCTTCGATTTCTCTTATATGGTTTCGAGCAATGTTTTGATAGTGAATTCTAAAGAATATGCGAGGGTAATGGGCACAAAATTTGTATCCCTATGTCTTAGGGTTCTATGTATAAAATTTCGTGCACATCCGAGGTGTGTAGAGGGCGATACAGTCAAAATACTGAGAGATGAACGAACATAAGGAAAAAACTTGCGAAAATTGCCCTCAAAAAGGGGAATTTTTTTTGAAATGTTGACTTAAGGCACCGTTTCGACTCCAATATATTCATTTACCCATGAGATCTCTTGGGGAAAAATATCGAACGAGTTGAACACGAGGGTAATAAATTTCGGAGAAATTAGTGAAATCTCCAATTCACCAAAGGGGTACCCCTATCAGAAATCTTCGATTTCTCTTATATGGTTTCGAGCAATGTTTTGATAGTGAATACTAAAGAATATGCAAGGGTCATGGGCACAAAATTTGTAGCCCTATGTCTTAGGGTTCTATGTATAAAATTTCGTGCACATCCGACGTGTGTAGAGGGCGATACAGTCAAAATACTGAGACATGAACGAACATAAGGAAAAAACATGCGAAAATTGCCCTCAAAAAGGGGAATTTTTTTTGAAATGTTGACTTAAGGCACCGTTTCGACTCCAATATATTCATTTACCCATGAGATCTCTTGGGGAAAAATATCGAACTAGTTGAACACGAGGGTAATACATTTCGGAGAAATTAGTGAAATCTTCAATTCACCAAAGGGGTACCCCTTTCAGAAATCTTCGATTTCTCTTATATGGTTTCGAGCAATGTTTTGATAGTGAATTCTAAAGAATATGCGAGGGTCATGGGCACAAAATTTGTAGCCCTATGTCTTAGGGTTCTAAGTATAAAATTTCGTGGACATGCGAGGTGTGTAGAGGGCGATACATTCAAAATACTGAGAGAAGTACGAACATAAGGAAAAAACTTGCGAAAATTGCCTTCAAAAAGGGGAATTTTTTTTGAAATGTTGACTTAAGGCTCCGTTTCGACTCCAATATATTCATTTACCCATGAGATCTCTTGGGGAAAAATATCGAACTAGTTGAACACGAGGGTAATACATTTCGGAGAAATTAGTGAAATCTCCAATTCACCAAAGGGGTACCCCTATCAGAAATCTTCGATTTCTCTTATATGGTTTCGAGCAATGTTTTGATAGTGAATACTAAAGAATATGCGAGGGTCATGGGCACAAAATTTGTAGCCCTATGTCTTAGGGTTCTATGTATAAAATTTCGTGCACATGCGAGGTGTGTAGAGGGCGATACAGTCAAAATACTGAGACATGAACGAACATAAGGAAAAAACTTGCGAAAATTGCCTTCAAAAAGGGGAATTTTTTTTGAAATGTTGACTTAAGGCACCGTTTCGACTCCAATATATTCATTTACCCATGAGATCTCTTGGGGAAAAATATCGAACGAGTTGAACACGAGGGTAATACATTTCGGAGAAATTAGTGAAATCTCCAATTCACCAAAGGGGTACCCCTGTCAGAAATCTTCGATTTCTCTTATATGGTTTCGAGCAATGTTTTGATAGTGAATTCTAAAGAATATGCGAGGGTCATGGGCACAAAATTTGTAGCCCTATGTCTTAGGGTTCTATGTATAAAATTTCGTGCACATGCGAGGTGTGTAGAGGGCGATACAGAAAAAATAATGAGAGATGAACGAACATAAGGAAAAAACTTGCGAAAATTGCTCTCAAAAAGGGGAATTTTTTTTGAAATGTTGACTTAAGGCTCCGTTTCGACTCCAATATATTCATTTACCCATGAGATCTCTTGGGGAAAAATATCGAACGAGTTGAACACGAGGGTAATAAATTTCGGAGAAATTAGTGAAATCTCCAATTCACCAAACGGGTACCCCTATCAGAAATCTTCGATTTCTCTTATATGGTTTCGAGCAATGTTTTGATAGTGAATACTAAAGAATATGCGAGGGTAATGGGCACAAAATTTGTATCCCTATGTCTTAGGGTTCTATGTATAAAATTTCGTGCACATCCGAGGTGTGTAGAGGGCGATACAGTCAAAATACTGAGAGATGAACGAACATAAGGAAAAAACTTGCGAAAATTGCCCTCAAAAAGGGGAATTTTTTTTGAAATGTTGACTTAAGGCACCGTTTCGACTCCAATATATTCATTTACCCATGAGATCTCTTGGGGAAAAATATCGAACGAGTTGAACACGAGGGTAATAAATTTCGGAGAAATTAGTGAAATCTCCAATTCACCAAAGGGGTACCCCTATCAGAAATCTTCGATTTCTCTTATATGGTTTCGAGCAATGTTTTGATAGTGAATACTAAAGAATATGCAAGGGTCATGGGCACAAAATTTGTAGCCCTATGTCTTAGGGTTCTATGTATAAAATTTCGTGCACATCCGACGTGTGTAGAGGGCGATACAGTCAAAATACTGAGACATGAACGAACATAAGGAAAAAACTTGCGAAAATTGCCCTCAAAAAGGGGAATTTTTTTTGAAATGTTGACTTAAGGCACCGTTTCGACTCCAATATATTCATTTACCCATGAGATCTCTTGGGGAAAAATATCGAACTAGTTGAACACGAGGGTAATACATTTCGGAGAAATTAGTGAAATCTTCAATTCACCAAAGGGGTACCCCTTTCAGAAATCTTCGATTTCTCTTATATGGTTTCGAGCAATGTTTTGATAGTGAATTCTAAAGAATATGCGAGGGTCATGGGCACAAAATTTGTAGCCCTATGTCTTAGGGTTCTAAGTATAAAATTTCGTGGACATGCGAGGTGTGTAGAGGGCGATACAGTCAAAATACTGAGAGAAGTACGAACATAAGGAAAAAACTTGCGAAAATTGCCTTCAAAAAGGGGAATTTTTTTTGAAATGTTGACTTAAGGCTCCGTTTCGACTCCAATATATTCATTTACCCATGAGATCTCTTGGGGGAAAATATCGAACGAGTTGAACACGAGGGTAATAAATTTCGGAGAAATTAGTGAAATCTCCTATTCACCAAAGGGGTACCCCTTTCAGAAATCTTCGATTTTTCAAATATGGATTCGAGCAATATTTTCATATTGAAAAATAAAGAATATGCGAGGGTCATGGGCACAAATGTTTTAGCCCTATGTCTTAGGGTTCTATGTATAAAATTTCGTGCACATCCGAGGTGTGTAGAGAGCGATACAGTCAAATTTCTGAGAGATGAACGAACATAAGGAAAAAACTTGCGAAAATTGCTCTCAAAAAGGGGAATTTTTTTTGAAATGTTGACTTAAGGCTCCGTTTCGACTCCAATATATTCATTTACCCATGAGATCTCTTGGGGAAAAATATCGAACGAGTTGAACACGAGGGTAATACATTTCGGAGAAATTAGTGAAATCTCCAATTCACCAAAGGGGTACCCCTTTCAGAAATCTTCGATTTCTCTTATATGGTTTCGAGCAATGTTTTGATAGTGAATTCTAAAGAATATGCGAGGGTAATGGGCACAAAATTTGTAGCCCTATGTCTTAGGGTTCTATGTATAAAATTTCGTGCGCATGCGAGGTGTGTAGAGGGCGATACAGTCAAAATACTAAGAGATGAACGAACATAAGGAAAAAACTTGCGAAAATTGCTCTCAAAAAGGGGAATTTTTTTTGAAATGTTGACTTAACGCTCCGTTTCGACTCCAATATATTCATTTACCCATGAGATCTCTTGGGGGAAAATATCGAACGAGTTGAACACGAGGGTAATAAATTTCGGAGAAATTAGTGAAATCTCCTATTCACCAAAGGGGTACCCCTTTCAGAAATCTTCGATTTCTCTAATATGGTTTCGAGCAATGTTTTGATAGTGAATACTAAAGAATATGCGAGGGTAATGGGCACAAAATTTGTAGCCCTATGTCTTAGGGTTCTATGTATAAAATTTCGTGCGCATGCGAGGTGTGTAGAGGGCGATACAGTCAAAATACTAAGACATGAACGAACATAAGGAAAAAACTTGCGAAAATTGCTCTCAAAAAGGGGAATTTTTTTTGAAATGTTGACTTAAGGCTCCGTTTCGACTCCAATATATTCATTTACCCATGAGATCTCTTGGGGGAAAATATCGAACGAGTTGAACACGAGGGTAATAAATTTCGGAGAAATTAGTGAAATCTCCTATTCACCAAAGGGGTACCCCTTTCAGAAATCTTCGATTTCTCTAATATGGTTTCGAGCAATGTTTTGATAGTGAATACTAAAGAATATGCGAGGGTCATGGGCACAAAATTTGTAGCCCTATGTCTTAGGGTTCTATGTATAAAATTTCGTGCACATCCGAGGTGTGTAGAGGGCGATACAGTCAAAATACTAAGACATGAACGAACATAAGGAAAAAACTTGCGAAAATTGCCCTCAAAAAGGGGAATTTTTTTTGAAATGTTGTCTTAAGGCTCTGTTTCGACTCCAATATATTCATTTACCCATGAGATCTCTTGGGGAAAAATATCGAACGAGTTGAACACGAGGGTAATACATTTCGGAGAAATTAGTGAAATCTCCAATTCACCAAAGGGGTACCCCTTTCAGAAATCTTCGATTTCTCTTATATGGTTTCGAGCAATGTTTTGATAGTGAATACTAAAGAATATGCGAGGGTAATGGGCACAAAATTTGTAGCCCTATGTCTTAGGGTTCTATGTATAAAATTTCGTGCACATCCGAGGTGTGTAGAGGGCGATATAGTCAAAATACTGAGAGATGAACGAACATAAGGAAAAAACTTGCGAAAATTGCCCTCAAAAAGGGGAATTTTTTTTGAAATGTTGACTTAAGGCACCGTTTCGACTCCAATATATTCATTTACCCATGAGATCTCTTGGGGAAAAATATCGAACGAGTTGAACACGAGGGTAATAAATTTCGGAGAAATTAGTAAAATCTCCAATTCACCAAAGGGGTACCCCTATCAGAAATCTTCGATTTCTCTTATATGGTTTCGAGCAATGTTTTGATAGTGA
Source organism: Humulus lupulus (assembly GCF_963169125.1). Lineage (NCBI taxonomy): Eukaryota > Viridiplantae > Streptophyta > Magnoliopsida > Rosales > Cannabaceae > Humulus > Humulus lupulus. The sequence goes on from NC_084793.1 coordinate 2,840,726, forward strand.
ATACTAAAGAATATGCAAGGGTCATGGGCACAAAATTTGTAGCCCTATGTCTTAGGGTTCTATGTATAAAATTTCGTGCACATCCGACGTGTGTAGAGGGTGATACAGTCAAAATACTGAGACATGAACGAACATAAGGAAAAAACTTGCGAAAATTGCCCTCAAAAAGGGGAATTTTTTTTGAAATGTTGACTTAAGGCACCGTTTCGACTCCAATATATTCATTTACCCATGAGATCTCTTGGGGAAAAATATCGAACTAGTTGAACACGAGGGTAATACATTTCGGAGAAATTAGTGAAATCTCCAATTCACCAAAGGGGTACCCCTTTCAGAAATCTTCGATTTCTCTTATATGGTTTCGAGCAATGTTTTGATAGTGAATTCTAAAGAATATGCGAGGGTCATGGGCACAAAATTTGTAGCCCTATGTCTTAGGGTTCTAAGTATAAAATTTCGTGGACATGCGAGGTGTGTAGAGGGCGATACAGTGAAAATACTGAGAGAAGTACGAACATAAGGAAAAAACTTGCGAAAATTGCCTTCAAAAAGGGGAATTTTTTTTGAAATGTTGACTTAAGGCTCCGTTTCGACTCCAATATATTCATTTACCCATGAGATCTCTTGGGGAAAAATATCGAACGAGTTGAACACGAGGGTAATAAATTTCGGAGAAATTAGTGAAATCTCCTATTCACCAAAGGGGTACCCCTTTCAGAAATCTTCGATTTTTCTAATATGGATTCGAGCAATATTTTGATATTGAAAAATAAAGAATATGCGAGGGTCATGGGCACAAATTTTTTAGCCCTATGTCTTAGGGTTCTATGTATAAAATTTCGTGCACAACCGACGTGTGTAGAGAGCGATACAGTCTAATTTCTGAGAGATGAACGAACATAAGGAAAAAACTTGCGAAAATTGCTCTCAAAAAGGGGAATTTTTTTTGAAATGTTGACTTAAGGCTCCGTTTCGACTCCAATATATTCATTTACCCATGAGATCTCTTGGGGAAAAATATCGAACGAGTTAAACACGAGGGTAATACATTTCGGAGAAATTAGTGAAATCTCCAATTCACCAAAGGGGTACCCCTTTCAGAAATCTACGATTTCTCTTATATGGTTTCGAGCAATGTTTTGATAGTGAATTCTAAAGAATATGCGAGGGTAATGGGCACAAAATTTGTAGCCCTATGTCTTAGGGTTCTATGTATAAAATTTCGTGCGCATGCGAGGTGTGTAGAGGGCGATACAGTCAAAATACTGAGAGATGAACGAACATAAGGAAAAAACTTGCGAAAATTGCTCTCAAAAAGGGGAATTTTTTTTGAAATGTTGACTTAAGGCTCCGTTTCGACTCCAATATATTCATTTACCCATGAGATCTCTTGGGGGAAAATATCGAACGAGTTGAACACGAGGGTAATAAATTTCGGAGAAATTAGTGAAATCTCCTATTCACCAAAGGGGTACCCCTTTCAGAAATCTTCGATTTCTCTAATATGGTTTCGAGCAATGTTTTGATAGTCAATACTAAAGAATATGCTTGGGTCATGGGCACAAATTTTTTAGCCCTATGTCTTAGGGTTCTATGTATAAAATTTCGTGCACATCCGACGTGTGTAGAGGGCGATACAGTCAAAATACTGAGACATGAACGAACATAAGGAAAAAACTTGCGAAAATTGCCCTCAAAAAGGGGAATTTTTTTTGAAATGTTGACTTAAGGCACCGTTTCGACTCCAATATATTCATTTACCCATGAGATCTCTTGGGGAAAAATATCGAACTAGTTGAACACGAGGGTAATACATTTCGGAGAAATTAGTGAAATCTTCAATTCACCAAAGGGGTACCCCTTTCAGAAATCTTCGATTTCTCTTATATGGTTTCGAGCAATGTTTTGATAGTGAATTCTAAAGAATATGCGAGGGTCATGGGCACAAAATTTGTAGCCCTATGTCTTAGGGTTCTAAGTATAAAATTTCGTGGACATGCGAGGTGTGTAGAGGGCGATACAGTCAAAATACTGAGAGAAGTACGAACATAAGGAAAAAACTTGCGAAAATTGCCTTCAAAAAGGGGAATTTTTATTGAAATGTTGACTTAAGGCTCCGTTTCGACTCCAATATATTCATTTACCCATGAGATCTCTTGGGGAAAAATATCGAACTAGTTGAACACGAGGGTAATACATTTCGGAGAAATTAGTGAAATCTCCAATTCACCAAAGGGGTACCCCTATCAGAAATCTTCGATTTCTCTTATATGGTTTCGAGCAATGTTTTGATAGTGAATACTAAAGAATATGCGAGGGTCATGGGCACAAAATTTGTAGCCCTATGTCTTAGGGTTCTATGTATTAAATTTCGTGCACATACGAGGTGTGTAGAGGGCGATACAGTCAAAATACTGAGACATGAACGAACATAAGGAAAAAACTTGCGAAAATTGCCCTCAAAAAGGGGAATTTTTTTTGAAATGTTGTCTTAAGGCTCTGTTTCGACCCCAATATATTCATTTTCCCATGAGATCTCTTGGGGAAAAATATCGAACGAGTTGAACACGAGGGTAATACATTTCGGAGAAATTAGTGAAATCTCCAATTCACCAAAGGGGTACCCCTGTCAGAAATCTTCGATTTCTCTTATATGGTTTCGAGCAATGTTTTGATAGTGAATTCTAAAGAATATGCGAGGGTCATGGGCACAAAATTTGTAGCCCTATGTCTTAGGGTTCTATGTATAAAATTTCGTGCACATGCGAGGTGTGTAGAGGGCGATACAGAAAAAATAATGAGAGATGAACGAACATAAGGAAAAAACTTGCGAAAATTGCTCTCAAAAAGGGGAATTTTTTTTGAAATGTTGACTTAAGGCTCCGTTTCGACTCCAATATATTCATTTACCCATGAGATCTCTTGGGGAAAAATATCGAACGAGTTGAACACGAGGGTAATAAATTTCGGAGAAATTAGTGAAATCTCCAATTCACCAAACGGGTACCCCTATCAGAAATCTTCGATTTCTCTTATATGGTTTCGAGCAATGTTTTGATAGTGAATACTAAAGAATATGCGAGGGTAATGGGCACAAAATTTGTATCCCTATGTCTTAGGGTTCTATGTATAAAATTTCGTGCACATCCGAGGTGTGTAGAGGGCGATACAGTCAAAATACTGAGAGATGAACGAACATAAGGAAAAAACTTGCGAAAATTGCCCTCAAAAAGGGGAATTTTTTTTTGAAATGTTGACTTAAGGCACCGTTTCGACTCCAATATATTCATTTACCCATGAGATCTCTTGGGGAAAAATATCGAACGAGTTGAACACGAGGGTAATAAATTTCGGAGAAATTAGTGAAATCTCCAATTCACCAAAGGGGTACCCCTATCAGAAATCTTCGATTTCTCTTATATGGTTTCGAGCAATGTTTTGATAGTGAATACTAAAGAATATGCAAGGGTCATGGGCACAAAATTTGTAGCCCTATGTCTTAGGGTTCTATGTATAAAATTTCGTGCACATCCGACGTGTGTAGAGGGCGATACAGTCAAAATACTGAGACATGAACGAACATAAGGAAAAAACTTGCGAAAATTGCCCTCAAAAAGGGGAATTTTTTTTGAAATGTTGACTTAAGGCACCGTTTCGACTCCAATATATTCATTTACCCATGAGATCTCTTGGGGAAAAATATCGAACTAGTTGAACACGAGGGTAATACATTTCGGAGAAATTAGTGAAATCTTCAATTCACCAAAGGGGTACCCCTTTCAGAAATCTTCGATTTCTCTTATATGGTTTCGAGCAATGTTTTGATAGTGAATTCTAAAGAATATGCGAGGGTCATGGGCACAAAATTTGTAGCCCTATGTCTTAGGGTTCTAAGTATAAAATTTCGTGGACATGCGAGGTGTGTAGAGGGCGATACATTCAAAATACTGAGAGAAGTACGAACATAAGGAAAAAACTTGCGAAAATTGCCTTCAAAAAGGGGAATTTTTTTTGAAATGTTGACTTAAGGCTCCGTTTCGACTCCAATATATTCATTTACCCATGAGATCTCTTGGGGAAAAATATCGAACTAGTTGAACACGAGGGTAATACATTTCGGAGAAATTAGTGAAATCTCCAATTCACCAAAGGGGTACCCCATTCAGAAATCTTCGATTTCTCTTATATGGTTTCGAGCAATGTTTTGATAGTGAATTCTAAAGAATATGCGAGGGTCATGGGCACAAAATTTGTAGCCCTATGTCTTAGGGTTCTAAGTATAAAATTTCGTGGACATGCGAGGTGTGTAGAGGGCGATACAGTCAAAATACTGAGAGAAGTACGAACATAAGGAAAAAACTTGCGAAAATTGCCTTCAAAAAGGGGAATTTTTTTTGAAATGTTGACTTAAGGCTCCGTTTCGACTCCAATATATTCATTTACCCATGAGATCTCTTGGGGAAAAATATCGAACTAGTTGAACACGAGGGTAATACATTTCGGAGAAATTAGTGAAATCTCCTATTCACCAAAGGGGTACCCCTTTCAGAAATCTTCGATTTTTCTAATATGGATTCGAGCAATATTTTTATAGTGAATACTAAAGAATATGCGAGGGTCATGGGCACAAATTTCTTAGCCCTATGTCTTAGGGTTCTATGTATAAAATTTCGTGCACATCCGAGGTGTGTAGAGGGCGATACAGTCAAATTTCTGAGAGATGAACGAACATAAGGAAAAAACTTGCGAAAACTGCCCTCAAAAAGGGGAATTTTTTTTGAAATGTTGACTTAAGGCTCCGTTTCGACTCCAATATATTCATTTACCCATGAGATCTCTTGGGGAAAAATATCGAACGAGTTGAACACGAGGGTAATAAATTTCGGAGAAATTAGTGAAATCTCCAATTCACCAAACGGGTACCCCTATCAGAAATCTTCGATTTCTCTTATATGGTTTCGAGCAATGTTTTGATAGTGAATACTAAAGAATATGCGAGGGTAATGGGCACAAAATTTGTATCCCTATGTCTTAGGGTTCTATGTATAAAATTTCGTGCACATCCGAGGTGTGTAGAGGGCGATACAGTCAAAATACTGAGAGATGAACGAACATAAGGAAAAAACTTGCGAAAATTGCCCTCAAAAAGGGGAATTTTTTTTGAAATGTTGACTTAAGGCACCGTTTCGACTCCAATATATTCATTTACCCATGAGATCTCTTGGGGAAAAATATCGAACGAGTTGAACACGAGGGTAATAAATTTCGGAGAAATTAGTGAAATCTCCAATTCACCAAAGGGGTACCCCTATCAGAAATCTTCGATTTCTCTTATATGGTTTCGAGCAATGTTTTGATAGTGAATACTAAAGAATATGCAAGGGTCATGGGCACAAAATTTGTAGCCCTATGTCTTAGGGTTCTATGTATAAAATTTCGTGCACATCCGACGTGTGTAGAGGGCGATACAGTCAAAATACTGAGACATGAACGAACATAAGGAAAAAACTTGCGAAAATTGCCCTCAAAAAGGGGAATTTTTTTTGAAATGTTGACTTAAGGCACCGTTTCGACTCCAATATATTCATTTACCCATGAGATCTCTTGGGGAAAAATATCGAACTAGTTGAACACGAGGGTAATACATTTCGGAGAAATTAGTGAAATCTTCAATTCACCAAAGGGGTACCCCTTTCAGAAATCTTCGATTTCTCTTATATGGTTTCGAGCAATGTTTTGATAGTGAATTCTAAAGAATATGCGAGGGTCATGGGCACAAAATTTGTAGCCCTATGTCTTAGGGTTCTAAGTATAAAATTTCGTGGACATGCGAGGTGTGTAGAGGGCGATACAGTCAAAATACTGAGAGAAGTACGAACATAAGGAAAAAACTTGCGAAAATTGCCTTCAAAAAGGGGAATTTTTTTTGAAATGTTGACTTAAGGCTCCGTTTCGACTCCAATATATTCATTTACCCATGAGATCTCTTGGGGAAAAATATCGAACTAGTTGAACACGAGGGTAATACATTTCGGAGAAATTAGTGAAATCTCCAATTCACCAAAGGGGTACCCCTATCAGAAATCTTCGATTTCTCTTATATGGTTTCGAGCAATGTTTTGATAGTGAATACTAAAGAATATGCGAGGGTCATGGGCACAAAATTTGTAGCCCTATGTCTTAGGGTTCTATGTATAAAATTTCGTGCACATGCGAGGTGTGTAGAGGGCGATACAGTCAAAATACTGAGACATGAACGAACATAAGGAAAAAACTTGCGAAAATTGCCCTCAAAAAGGGGAATTTTTTTTGAAATGTTGTCTTAAGGCTCTGTTTCGACTCCAATATATTCATTTACCCATGAGATCTCTTGGGGAAAAATATCGAACGAGTTGAACACGAGGGTAATACATTTCGGAGAAATTAGTGAAATCTCCAATTCACCAAAGGGGTACCCCTGTCAGAAATCTTCGATTTCTCTTATATGGTTTCGAGCAATGTTTTGATAGTGAATTCTAAAGAATATGCGAGGGTCATGGGCACAAAATTTGTAGCCCTATGTCTTAGGGTTCTATGTATAAAATTTCGTGCACATGCGAGGTGTGTAGAGGGCGATACAGAAAAAATAATGAGAGATGAACGAACATAAGGAAAAAACTTGCGAAAATTGCCCTCAAAAAGGGGAATTTTTTTTGAAATGTTGACTTAAGGCACCGTTTCGACTCCAATATATTCATTTACCCATGAGATCTCTTGGGGAAAAATATCGAACTAGTTGAACACGAGGGTAATACATTTCGGAGAAATTAGTGAAATCTCCAATTCACCAAAGGGGTACCCCATTCAGAAATCTTCGATTTCTCTTATATGGTTTCGAGCAATGTTTTGATAGTGAATTCTAAAGAATATGCGAGGGTCATGGGCACAAAATTTGTAGCCCTATGTCTTAGGGTTCTAAGTATAAAATTTCGTGGACATGCGAGGTGTGTAGAGGGCGATACAGTCAAAATACTGAGAGAAGTACGAACATAAGGAAAAAACTTGCGAAAATTGCCTTCAAAAAGGGGAATTTTTTTTGAAATGTTGACTTAAGGCTCCGTTTCGACTCCAATATATTCATTTACCCATGAGATCTCTTGGGGAAAAATATCGAACTAGTTGAACACGAGGGTAATACATTTCGGAGAAATTAGTGAAATCTCCTATTCACCAAAGGGGTACCCCTTTCAGAAATCTTCGATTTTTCTAATATGGATTCGAGCAATATTTTTATAGTGAATACTAAAGAATATGCGAGGGTCATGGGCACAAATTTCTTAGCCCTATGTCTTAGGGTTCTATGTATAAAATTTCGTGCACATCCGAGGTGTGTAGAGGGCGATACAGTCAAATTTCTGAGAGATGAACGAACATAAGGAAAAAACTTGCGAAAACTGCCCTCAAAAAGGGGAATTTTTTTTGAAATGTTGACTTAAGTCTCCGTTTCCACTCCAATATATTCATTTACCCATGAGATCTCTTGGGGAAAAATATCGAACTAGTTGAACACGAGGGTAATACATTTCGGAGAAATTAGTGAAATCTCCAATTCACCAAAGGGGTACCCCTATCAGAAATCTTCGATTTCTCTAATATGGTTTCGAGCAATGTTTTGATAGTGAATACTAAAGAATATGCGAGGGTCATGGGCACAAAATTTGTAGCCCTATGTCTTAGGGTTCTAAGTATAAAATTTCGTGGACATGCGAGGTGTGTAGAGGGCGATACAGTCAAAATACTGAGAGAAGTACGAACATAAGGAAAAAACTTGCGAAAATTGCCTTCAAAAAGGGGAATTTTTTTTGAAATGTTGACTTAAGGCTCCGTTTCGACTCCAATATATTCATTTACCCATGAGATCTCTTGGGGAAAAATATCGAACTAGTTGAACACGAGGGTAATACATTTCGGAGAAATTAGTGAAATCTCCAATTCACCAAAGGGGTACCCCTATCAGAAATCTTCGATTTCTCTTATATGGTTTCGAGCAATGTTTTGATAGTGAATACTAAAGAATATGCGAGGGTCATGGGCACAAAATTTGTAGCCCTATGTCTTAGGGTTCTATGTATAAAATTTCGTGCACATGCGAGGTGTGTAGAGGGCGATACAGTCAAAATACTGAGACATGAACGAACATAAGGAAAAAACTTGCGAAAATTGCCCTCAAAAAGGGGAATTTTTTTTGAAATGTTGTCTTAAGGCTCTGTTTCGACTCCAATATATTCATTTACCCATGAGATCTCTTGGGGAAAAATATCGAACGAGTTGAACACGAGGGTAATACATTTCGGAGAAATTAGTGAAATCTCCAATTCACCAAAGGGGTACCCCTGTCAGAAATCTTCGATTTCTCTTATATGGTTTCGAGCAATGTTTTGATAGTGAATTCTAAAGAATATGCGAGGGTCATGGGCACAAAATTTGTAGCCCTATGTCTTAGGGTTCTATGTATAAAATTTCGTGCACATGCGAGGTGTGTAGAGGGCGATACAGAAAAAATAATGAGAGATGAACGAACATAAGGAAAAAACTTGCGAAAATTGCCCTCAAAAAGGGGAATTTTTTTTGAAATGTTGACTTAAGGCACCGTTTCGACTCCAATATATTCATTTACCCATGAGATCTCTTGGGGAAAAATATCGAACTAGTTGAACACGAGGGTAATACATTTCGGAGAAATTAGTGAAATCTCCAATTCACCAAAGGGGTACCCCATTCAGAAATCTTCGATTTCTCTTATATGGTTTCGAGCAATGTTTTGATAGTGAATTCTAAAGAATATGCGAGGGTCATGGGCACAAAATTTGTAGCCCTATGTCTTAGGGTTCTAAGTATAAAATTTCGTGGACATGCGAGGTGTGTAGAGGGCGATACAGTCAAAATACTGAGAGAAGTACGAACATAAGGAAAAAACTTGCGAAAATTGCCTTCAAAAAGGGGAATTTTTTTTGAAATGTTGACTTAAGGCTCCGTTTCGACTCCAATATATTCATTTACCCATGAGATCTCTTGGGGAAAAATATCGAACTAGTTGAACACGAGGGTAATACATTTCGGAGAAATTAGTGAAATCTCCTATTCACCAAAGGGGTACCCCTTTCAGAAATCTTCGATTTTTCTAATATGGATTCGAGCAATATTTTTATAGTGAATACTAAAGAATATGCGAGGGTCATGGGCACAAATTTCTTAGCCCTATGTCTTAGGGTTCTATGTATAAAATTTCGTGCACATCCGAGGTGTGTAGAGGGCGATACAGTCAAATTTCTGAGAGATGAACGAACATAAGGAAAAAACTTGCGAAAACTGCCCTCAAAAAGGGGAATTTTTTTTGAAATGTTGACTTAAGTCTCCGTTTCCACTCCAATATATTCATTTACCCATGAGATCTCTTGGGGAAAAATATCGAACTAGTTGAACACGAGGGTAATACATTTCGGAGAAATTAGTGAAATCTCCAATTCACCAAAGGGGTACCCCTATCAGAAATCTTCGATTTCTCTAATATGGTTTCGAGCAATGTTTTGATAGTGAATACTAAAGAATATGCGAGGGTCATGGGCACAAAATTTGTAGCCCTATGTCTTAGGGTTCTATGTATAAAATTTCGTGCACATGCAAGGTGTGTAGAGGGCGATACAGTCAAAATACTGAGACATGAACGAACATAAGGAAAAAACTTGCGAAAATTGCCTTCAAAAAGGGGAATTTTTTTTGAAATGTTGACTTAAGGCACCGTTTCGACTCCAATATATTCATTTACCCATGAGATCTCTTGGGGAAAAATATCGAACGAGTTGAACACGAGGGTAATACATTTCGGAGAAATTAGTGAAATCTCCAATTCACCAAAGGGGTACCCCTGTCAGAAATCTTCGATTTCTCTTATATGGTTTCGAGCAATGTTTTGATAGTGAATTCTAAAGAATATGCGAGGGTCATGGGCACAAAATTTGTAGCCCTATGTCTTAGGGTTCTATGTATAAAATTTCGTGCACATGCGAGGTGTGTAGAGGGCGATACAGTCAAAATACTGAGACATGAACGAACATAAGGAAAAAACTTGCGAAAATTGCCCTCAAAAAGGGGAATTTTTTTTGAAATGTTGTCTTAAGGCTCTGTTTCGACTCCAATATATTCATTTACCCATGAGATCTCTTGGGGAAAAATATCGAACTAGTTGAACACGAGGGTAATACATTTCGGAGAAATTAGTGAAATCTCCAATTCACCAAAGGGGTACCCCTATCAGAAATCTTCGATTTCTCTTATATGGTTTCGAGCAATGTTTTGATAGTGAATACTAAAGAATATGCGAGGGTCATGGGCACAAAATTTGTAGCCCTATGTCTTAGGGTTCTATGTATAAAATTTCGTGCACATGCGAGGTGTGTAGAGGGCGATACAGTCAAAATACTGAGACATGAACGAACATAAGGAAAAAACTTGCGAAAATTGCCCTCAAAAAGGGGAATTTTTTTTGAAATGTTGTCTTAAGGCTCTGTTTCGACTCCAATATATTCATTTACCCATGAGATCTCTTGGGGAAAAATATCGAACGAGTTGAACACGAGGGTAATACATTTCGGAGAAATTAGTGAAATCTCCAATTCACCAAAGGGGTACCCCTGTCAGAAATCTTCGATTTCTCTTATATGGTTTCGAGCAATGTTTTGATAGTGAATTCTAAAGAATATGCGAGGGTCATGGGCACAAAATTTGTAGCCCTATGTCTTAGGGTTCTATGTATAAAATTTCGTGCACATGCGAGGTGTGTAGAGGGCGATACAGAAAAAATAATGAGAGATGAACGAACATAAGGAAAAAACTTGCGAAAATTGCCCTCAAAAAGGGGAATTTTTTTTGAAATGTTGACTTAAGGCACCGTTTCGACTCCAATATATTCATTTACCCATGAGATCTCTTGGGGAAAAATATCGAACTAGTTGAACACGAGGGTAATACATTTCGGAGAAATTAGTGAAATCTCCAATTCACCAAAGGGGTACCCCATTCAGAAATCTTCGATTTCTCTTATATGGTTTCGAGCAATGTTTTGATAGTGAATTCTAAAGAATATGCGAGGGTCATGGGCACAAAATTTGTAGCCCTATGTCTTAGGGTTCTAAGTATAAAATTTCGTGGACATGCGAGGTGTGTAGAGGGCGATACAGTCAAAATACTGAGAGAAGTACGAACATAAGGAAAAAACTTGCGAAAATTGCCTTCAAAAAGGGGAATTTTTTTTGAAATGTTGACTTAAGGCTCCGTTTCGACTCCAATATATTCATTTACCCATGAGATCTCTTGGGGAAAAATATCGAACTAGTTGAACACGAGGGTAATACATTTCGGAGAAATTAGTGAAATCTCCTATTCACCAAAGGGGTACCCCTTTCAGAAATCTTCGATTTTTCTAATATGGATTCGAGCAATATTTTTATAGTGAATACTAAAGAATATGCGAGGGTCATGGGCACAAATTTCTTAGCCCTATGTCTTAGGGTTCTATGTATAAAATTTCGTGCACATCCGAGGTGTGTAGAGGGCGATACAGTCAAATTTCTGAGAGATGAACGAACATAAGGAAAAAACTTGCGAAAACTGCCCTCAAAAAGGGGAATTTTTTTTGAAATGTTGACTTAAGTCTCCGTTTCCACTCCAATATATTCATTTACCCATGAGATCTCTTGGGGAAAAATATCGAACTAGTTGAACACGAGGGTAATACATTTCGGAGAAATTAGTGAAATCTCCAATTCACCAAAGGGGTACCCCTATCAGAAATCTTCGATTTCTCTAATATGGTTTCGAGCAATGTTTTGATAGTGAATACTAAAGAATATGCGAGGGTCATGGGCACAAAATTTGTAGCCCTATGTCTTAGGGTTCTATGTATAAAATTTCGTGCACATGCAAGGTGTGTAGAGGGCGATACAGTCAAAATACTGAGACATGAACGAACATAAGGAAAAAACTTGCGAAAATTGCCCTCAAAAAGGGGAATTTTTTTTGAAATGTTGTCTTAAGGCTCTGTTTCGACTCCAATATATTCATTTACCCATGAGATCTCTTGGGGAAAAATATCGAACGAGTTGAACACGAGGGTAATACATTTCGGAGAAATTAGTGAAATCTCCAATTCACCAAAGGGGTACCCCTGTCAGAAATCTACGATTTCTCTTATATGGTTTCGAGCAATGTTTTGATAGTGAATTCTAAAGAATATGCGAGGGTCATGGGCACAAAATTTGTAGCCCTATGTCTTAGGGTTCTATGTATAAAATTTCGTGCACATGCGAGGTGTGTAGAGGGCGATACAGTCAAAATAATGAGAGATGAACGAAAATAAGGAAAAAACTTGCGAAAATTGCTCTCAAAAAGGGGAATTTTTTTTGAAATGTTGACTTAAGGCTCCGTTTCGACTCCAATATATTCATTTACCCATGAGATCTCTTGGGGAAAAATATCGAACGAGTTGAACACGAGGGTAATAAATTTCGGAGAAATTAGTGAAATCTCCAATTCACCAAAGGGGTACCCCCTATCAGAAATCTTCGATTTCCCTTATATGGTTTCGAGCAATGTTTTGATAGTGAATAATAAAGAATATGCGAGGGTAATGGGCACAAAATTTGTAGCCCTATGTCTTAGGGTTCTATGTATAAAATTTCGTGCACATCCGAGGTGTGTAGAGGGCGATACAGTCAAAATACTGAGAGATGAACGAACATAAGGAAAAAACTTGCGAAAATTGCCCTCAAAAAGGGGAATTTTTTTTGAAATGTTGACTTAAGGCACCGTTTCGACTCCAATATATTCATTTACCCACGAGATCTCTTGGGGAAAAATATCGAACGAGTTGAACACGAGGGTAATAAATTTCGGAGAAATTAGTGAAATCTCCAATTCACCAAAGGGGTACCCCTATCAGAAATCTTCGATTTCTCTTATATGGTTTCGAGCAATGTTTTGATAGTGAATACTAAAGAATATGCAAGGGTCATGGGCACAAAATTTGTAGCCCTATGTCTTAGGGTTCTATGTATAAAATTTCGTGCACATGCGAGGTGTGTAGAGGGCGATACAGTCAAAATACTGAGACATGAACGAACATAAGGAAAAAACTTGCGAAAATTGCCTTCAAAAAGGGGAATTTTTTTTGAAATGTTGACTTAAGGCTCCGTTTCGACTCCAATATATTCATTTACCCATGAGATCTCTTGGGGAAAAATATCGAACTAGTTGAACACGAGGGTAATACATTTCGGAGAAATTAGTGAAATCTCCAATTCACCAAAGGGGTACCCCTATCAGAAATCTTCGATTTCTCTTATATGGTTTCGAGCAATGTTTTGATAGTGAATACTAAAGAATATGCGAGGGTCATGGGCACAAAATATTTAGCCCTATGTCTTAGGGTTCTATGTATAAAATTTCGTGCACATCCGAGGTGTGTAGAGGGCGATACAGTCAAAATACTGAGAGATGAACGAACATAAGGAAAAAACTTGCGAAAATTGCTCTCAAAAAGGGGAATTTTTTTTGAAATGTTGACTTAAGACTCCGTTTCGACTCCAATATATTCATTTACCCATGAGATCTCTTGGGGGAAAATATCGAACGAGTTGAACACGATGGTAATAAATTTCGGAGAAATTAGTGAAATCTCCTATTCACCAAAGGGGTACCCCTTTCAGAAATCTTCGATTTCTCTAATATGGTTTCGAGCAATGTTTTGATAGTGAATACTAAAGAATATGCGAGGGTCATGGGCACAAATTTTTTAGCCCTATGTCTTAGGGTTCTATGTATAAAATTTCGTGCACATTCAAGGTGTGTAGAAGGCGATACAGTCAAAATACTGAGAGATGTACGAACATAAGGAAAAAACTTGCGAAAATTGCCTTCAAAAAGGGGAATTTTTTTTGAAATGTTGACTTAAGGCTCCGTTTCGACTCCAATATATTCATTTACCCATGAGATCTCTTGGGGAAAAATATCGAACGAGTTGAACACGAGGGTAATACATTTCGGAGAAATTAGTGAAATCTCCTATTCACCAAAGGGGTACCCCTTTCAGAAATCTTTGATTTTTCTAATATGGTTTCGAGCAATATTTTGATAGTGAATACTAAAGAATATGCGAGGGTCATGGGCACAAATTTTTTAGCCCTATGTCTTAGGGTTCTATGTATAAAATTTCGTGCACATCCGAGGTGTGTAGAGGGCGATACAGTCAAAATACTGAGAGATGAACGAACATAAGGAAAAAACTTGCGAAAATTCCCCTTTAAAAGGGGAATTTTTTTTGAAATGTTGACTTAAGGCACCGTTTCGACTCCAATATATTCATTTACCCATGAGATCTCTTGGGGAAAAATATCGAACGAGTTGAACACGAGGGTAATAAATTTCGGAAAAATTAGTGAAATCTCCAATTCACCAAAGGGGTACCCCTATCAGAAATCTCCGATTTCTCTTATATGGTTTCGAGCAATGTTTTGATAGTGAATACTAAAGAATATGCAAGGGTCATGGGCACAAAATTTGTAGCCCTATGTCTTACGGTTCTATGTATAAAATTTCGTGCACATGCGAGGTGTGTAGAGGGCGATACAGTCAAAATACTGAGACATGAACGAACATAAGGAAAAAACTTGCGAAAATTGCCTTCAAAAAGGGGAATTTTTTTTGAAATGTTGACTTAAGGCTCCGTTTCGACTCCAATATATTCATTTACCCATGAGATCTCTTGGGGAAAAATATCGAACTAGTTGAACACGAGGGTAATACATTTCGGAGAAATTAGTGAAATCTCCAATTCACCAAAGGGGTACCCCTATCAGAAATCTTCGATTTCTCTTATATGGTTTCGAGCAATGTTTTGATAGTGAATACTAAAGAATATGCGAGGGTCATGGGCACAAAATATTTAGCCCTATGTCTTAGGGTTCTATGTATAAAATTTCGTGCACATCCGAGGTGTGTAGAGGGCGATACAGTCAAAATACTGAGAGATGAACGAACATAAGGAAAAAACTTGCGAAAATTGCTCTCAAAAAGGGGAATTTTTTTTGAAATGTTGACTTAAGACTCCGTTTCGACTCCAATATATTCATTTACCCATGAGATCTCTTGGGGGAAAATATCGAACGAGTTGAACACGATGGTAATAAATTTCGGAGAAATTAGTGAAATCTCCTATTCACCAAAGGGGTACCCCTTTCAGAAATCTTCGATTTCTCTAATATGGTTTCGAGCAATGTTTTGATAGTGAATACTAAAGAATATGCGAGGGTCATGGGCACAAATTTTTTAGCCCTATGTCTTAGGGTTCTATGTATAAAATTTCGTGCACATTCAAGGTGTGTAGAGGGCGATACAGTCAAAATACTGAGAGATGTACGAACATAAGGAAAAAACTTGCGAAAATTGCCTTCAAAAAGGGGAATTTTTTTTGAAATGTTGACTTAAGGCTCCGTTTCGACTCCAATATATTCATTTACCCATGAGATCTCTTGGGGGAAAATATCGAACGAGTTGAACACGATGGTAATAAATTTCGGAGAAATTAGTGAAATCTCCTATTCACCAAAGGGGTACCCCTTTCAGAAATCTTCGATTTCTCTAATATGGTTTCGAGCAATGTTTTGATAGTGAATACTAAAGAATATGCGAGGGTCATTGGCACAAATTTTTTAGCCCTATGTCTTAGGGTTCTATGTATAAAATTTCGTGCACATTCAAGGTGTGTAGAGGGCGATACAGTCAAAATAATGAGAGATGAACGAACATAAGGAAAAAACTTGCGAAAATTGCCTTCAAAAAGGGGAATTTTTTTTGAAATGTTGACTTAAGGCTCCGTTTCGACTCCAATATATTCATTTACCCATGAGATCTCTTGGGGAAAAATATCGAACGAGTTGAACACGAGGGTAATAAATTTCGGAGAAATTAGTGAAATCTCCAATTCACCAAAGGGGTACCCCCTATCAGAAATCTTCGATTTCCCTTATATGGTTTCGAGCAATGTTTTGATAGTGAATAATAAAGAATATGCGAGGGTAATGGGCACAAAATTTGTAGCCCTATGTCTTAGGGTTCTATGTATAAAATTTCGTGCACATCCGAGGTGTGTAGAGGGCGATACAGTCAAAATACTGAGAGATGAACGAACATAAGGAAAAAACTTGCGAAAATTGCCCTCAAAAAGGGGAATTTTTTTTGAAATGTTGACTTAAGGCACCGTTTCGACTCCAATATATTCATTTACCCACGAGATCTCTTGGGGAAAAATATCGAACGAGTTGAACACGAGGGTAATAAATTTCGGAGAAATTAGTGAAATCTCCAATTCACCAAAGGGGTACCCCTATCAGAAATCTTCGATTTCTCTTATATGGTTTCGAGCAATGTTTTGATAGTGAATACTAAAGAATATGCAAGGGTCATGGGCACAAAATTTGTAGCCCTATGTCTTAGGGTTCTATGTATAAAATTTCGTGCACATGCGAGGTGTGTAGAGGGCGATACAGTCAAAATACTGAGACATGAACGAACATAAGGAAAAAACTTGCGAAAATTGCCTTCAAAAAGGGGAATTTTTTTTGAAATGTTGACTTAAGGCTCCGTTTCGACTCCAATATATTCATTTACCCATGAGATCTCTTGGGGAAAAATATCGAACTAGTTGAACACGAGGGTAATACATTTCGGAGAAATTAGTGAAATCTCCAATTCACCAAAGGGGTACCCCTATCAGAAATCTTCGATTTCTCTTATATGGTTTCGAGCAATGTTTTGATAGTGAATACTAAAGAATATGCGAGGGTCATTGGCACAAATTTTTTAGCCCTATGTCTTAGGGTTCTATGTATAAAATTTCGTGCACATTCAAGGTGTGTAGAGGGCGATACAGTCAAAATAATGAGAGATGAACGAACATAAGGAAAAAACTTGCGAAAATTGCCTTCAAAAAGGGGAATTTTTTTTGAAATGTTGACTTAAGGCTCCGTTTCGACTCCAATATATTCATTTACCCATGAGATCTCTTGGGGAAAAATATCGAACGAGTTGAACACGAGGGTAATAAATTTCGGAGAAATTAGTGAAATCTCCAATTCACCAAAGGGGTACCCCCTATCAGAAATCTTCGATTTCCCTTATATGGTTTCGAGCAATGTTTTGATAGTGAATAATAAAGAATATGCGAGGGTAATGGGTACAAAATTTGTAGCCCTATGTCTTAGGGTTCTATGTATAAAATTTCGTGCACATCCGAGGTGTGTAGAGGGCGATACAGTCAAAATACTGAGAGATGAACGAACATAAGGAAAAAACTTGCGAAAATTGCCCTCAAAAAGGGGAATTTTTTTTGAAATGTTGAATTAAGGCACCGTTTCGACTCCAATATATTCATTTACCCACGAGATCTCTTGGGGAAAAATATCGAACGAGTTGAACACGAGGGTAATAAATTTCGGAGAAATTAGTGAAATCTCCAATTCACCAAAGGGGTACCCCTATCAGAAATCTTCGATTTCTCTTATATGGTTTCGAGCAATGTTTTGATAGTGAATACTAAAGAATATGCAAGGGTCATGGGCACAAAATTTGTAGCCCTATGTCTTAGGGTTCTATGTATAAAATTTCGTGCACATGCGAGGTGTGTAGAGGGCGATACAGTCAAAATACTGAGACATGAACGAACATAAGGAAAAAACTTGCGAAAATTGCCTTCAAAAAGGGGAATTTTTTTTGAAATGTTGACTTAAGGCTCCGTTTCGACTCCAATATATTCATTTACCCATGAGATCTCTTGGGGAAAAATATCGAACTAGTTGAACACGAGGGTAATACATTTCGGAGAAATTAGTGAAATCTCCAATTCACCAAAGGGGTACCCCTATCAGAAATCTTCGATTTCTCTTATATGGTTTCGAGCAATGTTTTGATAGTGAATACTAAAGAATATGCGAGGGTCATGGGCACAAAATATTTAGCCCTATGTCTTAGGGTTCTATGTATAAAATTTCGTGCACATCCGAGGTGTGTAGAGGGCGATACAGTCAAAATACTGAGAGATGAACGAACATAAGGAAAAAACTTGCGAAAATTGCTCTCAAAAAGGGGAATTTTTTTTGAAATGTTGACTTAAGACTCCGTTTCGACTCCAATATATTCATTTACCCATGAGATCTCTTGGGGGAAAATATCGAACGAGTTGAACACGATGGTAATAAATTTCGGAGAAATTAGTGAAATCTCCTATTCACCAAAGGGGTACCCCTTTCAGAAATCTTCGATTTCTCTAATATGGTTTCGAGCAATGTTTTGATAGTGAATACTAAAGAATATGCGAGGGTCATGGGCACAAATTTTTTAGCCCTATGTCTTAGGGTTCTATGTATAAAATTTCGTGCACATTCAAGGTGTGTAGATGGCGATACAGTCAAAATACTGAGAGATGTACGAACATAAGGAAAAAACTTGCGAAAATTGCCTTCAAAAAGGGGAATTTTTTTTGAAATGTTGACTTAAGGCTCCGTTTCGACTCCAATATATTCATTTACCCATGAGATCTCTTGGGGAAAAATATCGAACGAGTTGAACACGAGGGTAATACATTTCGGAGAAATTAGTGAAATCTCCTATTCACCAAAGGGGTACCCCTTTCAGAAATCTTTGATTTTTCTAATATGGTTTCGAGCAATATTTTGATAGTGAATACTAAAGAATATGCGAGGGTCATGGGCACAAATTTTTTAGCCCTATGTCTTAGGGTTCTATGTATAAAATTTCGTGCACATCCGAGGTGTGTAGAGGGCGATACAGTCAAAATACTGAGAGATGAACGAACATAAGGAAAAAACTTGCGAAAATTCCCCTTTAAAAGGGGAATTTTTTTTGAAATGTTGACTTAAGGCACCGTTTCGACTCCAATATATTCATTTACCCATGAGATCTCTTGGGGAAAAATATCGAACGAGTTGAACACGAGGGTAATAAATTTCGGAAAAATTAGTGAAATCTCCAATTCACCAAAGGGGTACCCCTATCAGAAATCTCCGATTTCTCTTATATGGTTTCGAGCAATGTTTTGATAGTGAATACTAAAGAATATGCAAGGGTCATGGGCACAAAATTTGTAGCCCTATGTCTTACGGTTCTATGTATAAAATTTCGTGCACATGCGAGGTGTGTAGAGGGCGATACAGTCAAAATACTGAGACATGAACGAACATAAGGAAAAAACTTGCGAAAATTGCCTTCAAAAAGGGGAATTTTTTTTGAAATGTTGACTTAAGGCTCCGTTTCGACTCCAATATATTCATTTACCCATGAGATCTCTTGGGGAAAAATATCGAACTAGTTGAACACGAGGGTAATACATTTCGGAGAAATTAGTGAAATCTCCAATTCACCAAAGGGGTACCCCTATCAGAAATCTTCGATTTCTCTTATATGGTTTCGAGCAATGTTTTGATAGTGAATACTAAAGAATATGCGAGGGTCATGGGCACAAAATATTTAGCCCTATGTCTTAGGGTTCTATGTATAAAATTTCGTGCACATCCGAGGTGTGTAGAGGGCGATACAGTCAAAATACTGAGAGATGAACGAACATAAGGAAAAAACTTGCGAAAATTGCTCTCAAAAAGGGGAATTTTTTTTGAAATGTTGACTTAAGACTCCGTTTCGACTCCAATATATTCATTTACCCATGAGATCTCTTGGGGGAAAATATCGAACGAGTTGAACACGATGGTAATAAATTTCGGAGAAATTAGTGAAATCTCCTATTCACCAAAGGGGTACCCCTTTCAGAAATCTTCGATTTCTCTAATATGGTTTCGAGCAATGTTTTGATAGTGAATACTAAAGAATATGCGAGGGTCATGGGCACAAATTTTTTAGCCCTATGTCTTAGGGTTCTATGTATAAAATTTCGTGCACATTCAAGGTGTGTAGAGGGCGATACAGTCAAAATATTGAGAGATGTACGAACATAAGGAAAAAACTTGCGAAAATTGCCTTCAAAAAGGGGAATTTTTTTTGAAATGTTGACTTAAGGCTCCGTTTCGACTCCAATATATTCATTTACCCATGAGATCTCTTGGGGAAAAATATCGAACGAGTTGAACACGAGGGTAATACATTTCGGAGAAATTAGTGAAATCTCCTATTCACCAAAGGGGTACCCCTTTCAGAAATCTTTGATTTTTCTAATATGGTTTCGAGCAATATTTTGATAGTGAATACTAAAGAATATGCGAGGGTCATGGGCACAAATTTTTTAGCCCTATGTCTTAGGGTTCTATGTATAAAATTTCGTGCACATCCGAGGTGTGTAGAGGGCGATACAGTCAAAATACTGAGAGATGAACGAACATAAGGAAAAAACTTGCGAAAATTCCCCTTTAAAAGGGGAATTTTTTTTGAAATGTTGACTTAAGGCACCGTTTCGACTCCAATATATTCATTTACCCATGAGATCTCTTGGGGAAAAATATCGAACGAGTTGAACACGAGGGTAATAAATTTCGGAAAAATTAGTGAAATCTCCAATTCACCAAAGGGGTACCCCTATCAGAAATCTCCGATTTCTCTTATATGGTTTCGAGCAATGTTTTGATAGTGAATACTAAAGAATATGCAAGGGTCATGGGCACAAAATTTGTAGCCCTATGTCTTAGGGTTCTATGTATAAAATTTCGTGCACATGCGAGGTGTGTAGAGGGCGATACAGTCAAAATACTGAGACATGAACGAACATAAGGAAAAAACTTGCGAAAATTGCCCTCAAAAAGGGGAATTTTTTTTGAAATGTTGTCTTAAGGCTCTGTTTCGACTCCAATATATTCATTTACCCATGAGATCTCTTGGGGAAAAATATCGAACGAGTTGAACACGAGGGTAATACATTTCGGAGAAATTAGTGAAATCTCCAATTCACCAAAGGGGTACCCCTGTCAGAAATCTTCGATTTCTCTTATATGGTTTCGAGCAATGTTTTGATAGTGAATTCTAAAGAATATGCGAGGGTCATGGGCACAAAATTTGTAGCCCTATGTCTTAGGGTTCTATGTATAAAATTTCGTGCACATGCGAGGTGTGTAGAGGGCGATACAGTCAAAATAATGAGAGATGAACGAACATAAGGAAAAAACTTGCGAAAATTGCTCTCAAAAAGGGGAATTTTTTTTGAAATGTTGACTTAAGACTCCGTTTCGACTCCAATATATTCATTTACCCATGAGATCTCTTGGGGGAAAATATCGAACGAGTTGAACACGATGGTAATAAATTTCGGAGAAATTAGTGAAATCTCCTATTCACCAAAGGGGTACCCCTTTCAGAAATCTTCGATTTCTCTAATATGGTTTCGAGCAATGTTTTGATAGTGAATACTAAAGAATATGCGAGGGTCATGGGCACAAATTTTTTAGCCCTATGTCTTAGGGTTCTATGTATAAAATTTCGTGCACATTCAAGGTGTGTAGAGGGCGATACAGTCAAAATACTGAGAGATGTACGAACATAAGGAAAAAACTTGCGAAAATTGCCTTCAAAAAGGGGAATTTTTTTTGAAATGTTGACTTAAGGCTCCGTTTCGACTCCAATATATTCATTTACCCATGAGATCTCTTGGGGAAAAATATCGAACGAGTTGAACACGAGGGTAATACATTTCGGAGAAATTAGTGAAATCTCCTATTCACCAAAGGGGTACCCCTTTCAGAAATCTTTGATTTTTCTAATATGGTTTCGAGCAATATTTTGATAGTGAATACTAAAGAATATGCGAGGGTCATGGGCACAAATTTTTTAGCCCTATGTCTTAGGGTTCTATGTATAAAATTTCGTGCACATCCGAGGTGTGTAGAGGGCGATACAGTCAAAATACTGAGAGATGAACGAACATAAGGAAAAAACTTGCGAAAATTCCCCTTAAAAAGGGGAATTTTTTTTGAAATGTTGACTTAAGGCTCCGTTTCGACTCCAATATATTCATTTACCCATGAGATCTCTTGGGGAAAAATATCGAACGAGTTGAACACGAGGGTAATACATTTCGGAGAAATTAGTGAAATCTCCTATTCACCAAAGGGGTACCCCTTTCAGAAATCTTTGATTTTTCTAATATGGTTTCGAGCAATATTTTGATAGTGAATACTAAAGAATATGCGAGGGTCATGGGCACAAATTTTTTAGCCCTATGTCTTAGGGTTCTATGTATAAAATTTCGTGCACATTCAAGGTGTGTAGAGGGCGATACAGTCAAAATAATGAGAGATGAACGAACATAAGGAAAAAACTTGCGAAAATTGCCTTCAAAAAGGGGAATTTTTTTTGAAATGTTGACTTAAGGCTCCGTTTCGACTCCAATATATTCATTTACCCATGAGATCTCTTGGGGAAAAATATCGAACGAGTTGAACACGAGGGTAATAAATTTCGGAGAAATTAGTGAAATCTCCAATTCACCAAAGGGGTACCCCCTATCAGAAATCTTCGATTTCCCTTATATGGTTTCGAGCAATGTTTTGATAGTGAATAATAAAGAATATGCGAGGGTAATGGGCACAAAATTTGTAGCCCTATGTCTTAGGGTTCTATGTATAAAATTTCGTGCACATCCGAGGTGTGTAGAGGGCGATACAGTCAAAATACTGAGAGATGAACGAACATAAGGAAAAAACTTGCGAAAATTGCCCTCAAAAAGGGGAATTTTTTTTGAAATGTTGACTTAAGGCACCGTTTCGACTCCAATATATTCATTTACCCACGAGATCTCTTGGGGAAAAATATCAAACGAGTTGAACACGAGGGTAATAAATTTCGGAGAAATTAGTGAAATCTCCAATTCACCAAAGGGGTACCCCTATCAGAAATCTTCGATTTCTCTTATATGGTTTCGAGCAATGTTTTGATAGTGAATACTAAAGAATATGCAAGGGTCATGGGCACAAAATTTGTATCCCTATGTCTTAGGGTTCTATGTATAAAATTTCGTGCACATGCGAGGTGTGTAGAGGGCGATACAGTCAAAATACTGAGACATGAACGAACATAAGGAAAAAACTTGCGAAAATTGCCTTCAAAAAGGGGAATTTTTTTTGAAATGTTGACTTAAGGCTCCGTTTCGACTCCAATATATTCATTTACCCATGAGATCTCTTGGGGAAAAATATCGAACTAGTTGAACACGAGGGTAATACATTTCGGAGAAATTAGTGAAATCTCCAATTCACCAAAGGGGTACCCCTATCAGAAATCTTCGATTTCTCTTATATGGTTTCGAGCAATGTTTTGATAGTGAATACTAAAGAATATGCGAGGGTCATGGGCACAAAATATTTAGCCCTATGTCTTAGGGTTCTATGTATAAAATTTCGTGCACATCCGAGGTGTGTAGAGGGCGATACAGTCAAAATACTGAGAGATGAACGAACATAAGGAAAAAACTTGCGAAAATTGCTCTCAAAAAGGGGAATTTTTTTTGAAATGTTGACTTAAGACTCCGTTTCGACTCCAATATATTCATTTACCCATGAGATCTCTTGGGGGAAAATATCGAACGAGTTGAACACGATGGTAATAAATTTCGGAGAAATTAGTGAAATCTCCTATTCACCAAAGGGGTACCCCTTTCAGAAATCTTCGATTTCTCTAATATGGTTTCGAGCAATGTTTTGATAGTGAATACTAAAGAATATGCGAGGGTCATGGGCACAAATTTTTTAGCCCTATGTCTTAGGGTTCTATGTATAAAATTTCGTGCACATTCAAGGTGTGTAGAAGGCGATACAGTCAAAATACTGAGAGATGTACGAACATAAGGAAAAAACTTGCGAAAATTGCCTTCAAAGAGGGGAATTTTTTTTGAAATGTTGACTTAAGGCTCCGTTTCGACTCCAATATATTCATTTACCCATGAGATCTCTTGGGGAAAAATATCGAACGAGTTGAACACGAGGGTAATACATTTCGGAGAAATTAGTGAAATCTCCTATTCACCAAAGGGGTACCCCTTTCAGAAATCTTTGATTTTTCTAATATGGTTTCGAGCAATATTTTGATAGTGAATACTAAAGAATATGCGAGGGTCATGGGCACAAATTTTTTAGCCCTATGTCTTAGGGTTCTATGTATAAAATTTCGTGCACATCCGAGGTGTGTAGAGGGCGATACAGTCAAAATACTGAGAGATGAACGAACATAAGGAAAAAACTTGCGAAAATTCCCCTTTAAAAGGGGAATTTTTTTTGAAATGTTGACTTAAGGCACCGTTTCGACTCCAATATATTCATTTACCCATGAGATCTCTTGGGGAAAAATATCGAACGAGTTGAACACGAGGGTAATAAATTTCGGAAAAATTAGTGAAATCTCCAATTCACCAAAGGGGTACCCCTATCAGAAATCTCCGATTTCTCTTATATGGTTTCGAGCAATGTTTTGATAGTGAATACTAAAGAATATGCAAGGGTCATGGGCACAAAATTTGTAGCCCTATGTCTTACGGTTCTATGTATAAAATTTCGTGCACATGCGAGGTGTGTAGAGGGCGATACAGTCAAAATACTGAGACATGAACGAACATAAGGAAAAAACTTGCGAAAATTGCCTTCAAAAAGGGGAATTTTTTTTGAAATGTTGACTTAAGGCTCCGTTTCGACTCCAATATATTCATTTACCCATGAGATCTCTTGGGGAAAAATATCGAACTAGTTGAACACGAGGGTAATACATTTCGGAGAAATTAGTGAAATCTCCAATTCACCAAAGGGGTACCCCTATCAGAAATCTTCGATTTCTCTTATATGGTTTCGAGCAATGTTTTGATAGTGAATACTAAAGAATATGCGAGGGTCATGGGCACAAAATATTTAGCCCTATGTCTTAGGGTTCTATGTATAAAATTTCGTGCACATCCGAGGTGTGTAGAGGGCGATACAGTCAAAATACTGAGAGATGAACGAACATAAGGAAAAAACTTGCGAAAATTGCTCTCAAAAAGGGGAATTTTTTTTGAAATGTTGACTTAAGACTCCGTTTCGACTCCAATATATTCATTTACCCATGAGATCTCTTGGGGGAAAATATCGAACGAGTTGAACACGATGGTAATAAATTTCGGAGAAATTAGTGAAATCTCCTATTCACCAAAGGGGTACCCCTTTCAGAAATCTTCGATTTCTCTAATATGGTTTCGAGCAATGTTTTGATAGTGAATACTAAAGAATATGCGAGGGTCATGGGCACAAATTTTTTAGCCCTATGTCTTAGGGTTCTATGTATAAAATTTCGTGCACATTCAAGGTGTGTAGAGGGCGATACAGTCAAAATACTGAGAGATGTACGAACATAAGGAAAAAACTTGCGAAAATTGCCTTCAAAAAGGGGAATTTTTTTTGAAATGTTGACTTAAGGCTCCGTTTCGACTCCAATATATTCATTTACCCATGAGATCTCTTGGGGAAAAATATCGAACGAGTTGAACACGAGGGTAATACATTTCGGAGAAATTAGTGAAATCTCCTATTCACCAAAGGGGTACCCCTTTCAGAAATCTTTGATTTTTCTAATATGGTTTCGAGCAATATTTTGATAGTGAATACTAAAGAATATGCGAGGGTCATGGGCACAAATTTTTTAGCCCTATGTCTTAGGGTTCTATGTATAAAATTTCGTGCACATCCGAGGTGTGTAGAGGGCGATACAGTCAAAATACTGAGAGATGAACGAACATAAGGAAAAAACTTGCGAAAATTCCCCTTTAAAAGGGGAATTTTTTTTGAAATGTTGACTTAAGGCACCGTTTCGACTCCAATATATTCATTTACCCATGAGATCTCTTGGGGAAAAATATCGAACGAGTTGAACACGAGGGTAATAAATTTCGGAAAAATTAGTGAAATCTCCAATTCACCAAAGGGGTACCCCTATCAGAAATCTCCGATTTCTCTTATATGGTTTCGAGCAATGTTTTGATAGTGAATACTAAAGAATATGCAAGGGTCATGGGCACAAAATTTGTAGCCCTATGTCTTAGGGTTCTATGTATAAAATTTCGTGCACATGCGAGGTGTGTAGAGGGCGATACAGTCAAAATACTGAGACATGAACGAACATAAGGAAAAAACTTGCGAAAATTGCCCTCAAAAAGGGGAATTTTTTTTGAAATGTTGTCTTAAGGCTCTGTTTCGACTCCAATATATTCATTTACCCATGAGATCTCTTGGGGAAAAATATCGAACGAGTTGAACACGAGGGTAATACATTTCGGAGAAATTAGTGAAATCTCCAATTCACCAAAGGGGTACCCCTGTCAGAAATCTTCGATTTCTCTTATATGGTTTCGAGCAATGTTTTGATAGTGAATTCTAAAGAATATGCGAGGGTCATGGGCACAAAATTTGTAGCCCTATGTCTTAGGGTTCTATGTATAAAATTTCGTGCACATGCGAGGTGTGTAGTGGGCGATACAGTCAAAATAATGAGAGATGAACGAACATAAGGAAAAAACTTGCGAAAATTGCTCTCAAAAAGGGGAATTTTTTTTGAAATGTTGACTTAAGACTCCGTTTCGACTCCAATATATTCATTTACCCATGAGATCTCTTGGGGGAAAATATCGAACGAGTTGAACACGATGGTAATAAATTTCGGAGAAATTAGTGAAATCTCCTATTCACCAAAGGGGTACCCCTTTCAGAAATCTTCGATTTCTCTAATATGGTTTCGAGCAATGTTTTGATAGTGAATACTAAAGAATATGCGAGGGTCATGGGCACAAATTTTTTAGCCCTATGTCTTAGGGTTCTATGTATAAAATTTCGTGCACATTCAAGGTGTGTAGAGGGCGATACAGTCAAAATACTGAGAGATGTACGAACATAAGGAAAAAACTTGCGAAAATTGCCTTCAAAAAGGGGAATTTTTTTTGAAATGTTGACTTAAGGCTCCGTTTCGACTCCAATATATTCATTTACCCATGAGATCTCTTGGGGAAAAATATCGAACGAGTTGAACACGAGGGTAATACATTTCGGAGAAATTAGTGAAATCTCCTATTCACCAAAGGGGTACCCCTTTCAGAAATCTTTGATTTTTCTAATATGGTTTCGAGCAATATTTTGATAGTGAATACTAAAGAATATGCGAGGGTCATGGGCACAAATTTTTTAGCCCTATGTCTTAGGGTTCTATGTATAAAATTTCGTGCACATCCGAGGTGTGTAGAGGGCGATACAGTCAAAATACTGAGAGATGAACGAACATAAGGAAAAAACTTGCGAAAATTCCCCTTAAAAAGGGGAATTTTTTTTGAAATGTTGACTTAAGGCTCCGTTTCGACTCCAATATATTCATTTACCCATGAGATCTCTTGGGGAAAAATATCGAACGAGTTGAACACGAGGGTAATACATTTCGGAGAAATTAGTGAAATCTCCTATTCACCAAAGGGGTACCCCTTTCAGAAATCTTTGATTTTTCTAATATGGTTTCGAGCAATATTTTGATAGTGAATACTAAAGAATATGCGAGGGTCATGGGCACAAATTTTTTAGCCCTATGTCTTAGGGTTCTATGTATAAAATTTCGTGCACATCCGAGGTGTGTAGAGGGCGATACAGTCAAAATACTGAGAGATGAACGAACATAAGGAAAAAACTTGCGAAAATTCCCCTTAAAAAGGGGAATTTTTTTTGAAATGTTGACTTAAGGCTCCGTTTCGACTCCAATATATTCATTTACCCATGAGATCTCTTGGGGAAAAATATCGAACGAGTTGAACACGAGGGTAATACATTTCGGAGAAATTAGTGAAATCTCCTATTCACCAAAGGGGTACCCCTTTCAGAAATCTTTGATTTTTCTAATATGGTTTCGAGCAATATTTTGATAGTGAATACTAAAGAATATGCGAGGGTCATGGGCACAAATTTTTTAGCCCTATGTCTTAGGGTTCTATGTATAAAATTTCGTGCACATTCAAGGTGTGTAGAGGGCGATACAGTCAAAATACTGAGAGATGTACGAACATAAGGAAAAAACTTGCGAAAATTGCCTTCAAAAAGGGGAATTTTTTTTGAAATGTTGACTTAAGGCTCCGTTTCGACTCCAATATATTCATTTACCCATGAGATCTCTTGGGGAAAAATATCGAACGAGTTGAACACGAGGGTAATACATTTCGGAGAAATTAGTGAAATCTCCTATTCACCAAAGGGGTACCCCTTTCAGAAATCTTTGATTTTTCTAATATGGTTTCGAGCAATATTTTGATAGTGAATACTAAAGAATATGCGAGGGTCATGGGCACAAATTTTTTAGCCCTATGTCTTAGGGTTCTATGTATAAAATTTCGTGCACATCCGAGGTGTGTAGAGGGCGATACAGTCAAAATAATGAGAGATGAACGAACATAAGGAAAAAACTTGCGAAAATTGCTCTCAAAAAGGGGAATTTTTTTTGAAATGTTGACTTAAGACTCCGTTTCGACTCCAATATATTCATTTACCCATGAGATCTCTTGGGGGAAAATATCGAACGAGTTGAACACGATGGTAATAAATTTCGGAGAAATTAGTGAAATCTCCTATTCACCAAAGGGGTACCCCTTTCAGAAATCTTCGATTTCTCTAATATGGTTTCGAGCAATGTTTTGATAGTGAATACTAAAGAATATGCGAGGGTCATGGGCACAAATTTTTTAGCCCTATGTCTTAGGGTTCTATGTATAAAATTTCGTGCACATTCAAGGTGTGTAGAGGGCGATACAGTCAAAATACTGAGAGATGTACGAACATAAGGAAAAAACTTGCGAAAATTGCCTTCAAAAAGGGGAATTTTTTTTGAAATGTTGACTTAAGGCTCCGTTTCGACTCCAATATATTCATTTACCCATGAGATCTCTTGGGGAAAAATATCGAACGAGTTGAACACGAGGGTAATACATTTCGGAGAAATTAGTGAAATCTCCTATTCACCAAAGGGGTACCCCTTTCAGAAATCTTTGATTTTTCTAATATGGTTTCGAGCAATATTTTGATAGTGAATACTAAAGAATATGCGAGGGTCATGGGCACAAATTTTTTAGCCCTATGTCTTAGGGTTCTATGTATAAAATTTCGTGCACATCCGAGGTGTGTAGAGGGCGATACAGTCAAAATACTGAGAGATGAACGAACATAAGGAAAAAACTTGGGAAAATTCCCCTTAAAAAGGGGAATTTTTTTTGAAATGTTGACTTAAGGCTCCGTTTCGACTCCAATATATTCATTTACCCATGAGATCTCTTGGGGAAAAATATCGAACGAGTTGAACACGAGGGTAATACATTTCGGAGAAATTAGTGAAATCTCCTATTCACCAAAGGGGTACCCCTTTCAGAAATCTTTGATTTTTCTAATATGGTTTCGAGCAATATTTTGATAGTGAATACTAAAGAATATGCGAGGGTCATGGGCACAAATTTTTTAGCCCTATGTCTTAGGGTTCTATGTATAAAATTTCGTGCACATCCGAGGTGTGTAGAGGGCGATACAGTCAAAATACTGAGAGATGAACGAACATAAGGAAAAAACTTGCGAAAATTCCCCTTTAAAAGGGGAATTTTTTTTGAAATGTTGACTTAAGGCACCGTTTCGACTCCAATATATTCATTTACCCATGAGATCTCTTGGGGAAAAATATCGAACGAGTTGAACACGAGGGTAATAAATTTCGGAAAAATTAGTGAAATCTCCAATTCACCAAAGGGGTACCCCTATCAGAAATCTCCGATTTCTCTTATATGGTTTCGAGAAATGTTTTGATAGTGAATACTAAAGAATATGCAAGGGTCATGGGCACAAAATTTGTAGCCCTATGTCTTAGGGTTCTATGTATAAAATTTCGTGCACATCCGAGGTGTGTAGAGGGCGATACAGTCAAAATACTGAGAGATGAACGAACATAAGGAAAAAACTTGCGAAAATTCCCCTTAAAAAGGGGAATTTTTTTTGAAATGTTGACTTAAGGCTCCGTTTCGACTCCAATATATTCATTTACCCATGAGATCTCTTGGGGAAAAATATCGAACGAGTTGAACACGAGGGTAATACATTTCGGAGAAATTAGTGAAATCTCCTATTCACCAAAGGGGTACCCCTTTCAGAAATATTTGATTTTTCTAATACGGTTTCGAGCAATATTTTGATAGTGAATACTAAAGAATATGCGAGGGTCATGGGCACAAATTTTTTAGCCCTATGTCTTAGGGTTCTATGTATAAAATTTCGTGCACATCCGAGGTGTGTAGAGGGCGATACAGTCAAAATACTGAGAGATGTACGAACATAAGGAAAAAACTTGCGAAAATTGCCTTCAAAAAGGGGAATTTTTTTTGAAATGTTGACTTAAGGCTCCGTTTCGACTCCAATATATTCATTTACCCATGAGATCTCTTGGGGAAAAATATCGAACGAGTTGAACACGAGGGTAATAAATTTCGGAAAAATTAGTGAAATCTCCAATTCACCAAAGGGGTACCCCTATCAGAAATCTCCGATTTCTCTTATATGGTTTCGAGCAATGTTTTGATAGTGAATACTAAAGAATATGCAAGGGTCATGGGCACAAAATTTGTAGCCCTATGTCTTACGGTTCTATGTATAAAATTTCGTGCACATGCGAGGTGTGTAGAGGGCGATACAGTCAAAATACTGAGACATGAACGAACATAAGGAAAAAACTTGCGAAAATTGCCTTCAAAAAGGGGAATTTTTTTTGAAATGTTGACTTAAGGCTCCGTTTCGACTCCAATATATTCATTTACCCATGAGATCTCTTGGGGAAAAATATCGAACTAGTTGAACACGAGGGTAATACATTTCGGAGAAATTAGTGAAATCTCCAATTCACCAAAGGGGTACCCCTATCAGAAATCTTCGATTTCTCTTATATGGTTTCGAGCAATGTTTTGATAGTGAATACTAAAGAATATGCGAGGGTCATGGGCACAAAATATTTAGCCCTATGTCTTAGGGTTCTATGTATAAAATTTCGTGCACATCCGAGGTGTGTAGAGGGCGATACAGTCAAAATACTGAGAGATGAACGAACATAAGGAAAAAACTTGCGAAAATTGCTCTCAAAAAGGGGAATTTTTTTTGAAATGTTGACTTAAGACTCCGTTTCGACTCCAATATATTCATTTACCCATGAGATCTCTTGGGGGAAAATATCGAACGAGTTGAACACGATGGTAATAAATTTCGGAGAAATTAGTGAAATCTCCTATTCACCAAAGGGGTACCCCTTTCAGAAATCTTCGATTTCTCTAATATGGTTTCGAGCAATGTTTTGATAGTGAATACTAAAGAATATGCGAGGGTCATGGGCACAAATTTTTTAGCCCTATGTCTTAGGGTTCTATGTATAAAATTTCGTGCACATTCAAGGTGTGTAGAGGGCGATACAGTCAAAATACTGAGAGATGTACGAACATAAGGAAAAAACTTGCGAAAATTGCCTTCAAAAAGGGGAATTTTTTTTGAAATGTTGACTTAAGGCTCCGTTTCGACTCCAATATATTCATTTACCCATGAGATCTCTTGGGGAAAAATATCGAACGAGTTGAACACGAGGGTAATACATTTCGGAGAAATTAGTGAAATCTCCTATTCACCAAAGGGGTACCCCTTTCAGAAATCTTTGATTTTTCTAATATGGTTTCGAGCAATATTTTGATAGTGAATACTAAAGAATATGCGAGGGTCATGGGCACAAATTTTTTAGCCCTATGTCTTAGGGTTCTATGTATAAAATTTCGTGCACATCCGAGGTGTGTAGAGGGCGATACAGTCAAAATACTGAGAGATGAACGAACATAAGGAAAAAACTTGCGAAAATTCCCCTTTAAAAGGGGAATTTTTTTTGAAATGTTGACTTAAGGCACCGTTTCGACTCCAATATATTCATTTACCCATGAGATCTCTTGGGGAAAAATATCGAACGAGTTGAACACGAGGGTAATAAATTTCGGAAAAATTAGTGAAATCTCCAATTCACCAAAGGGGTACCCCTATCAGAAATCTCCGATTTCTCTTATATGGTTTCGAGCAATGTTTTGATAGTGAATACTAAAGAATATGCAAGGGTCATGGGCACAAAATTTGTAGCCCTATGTCTTAGGGTTCTATGTATAAAATTTCGTGCACATGCGAGGTGTGTAGAGGGCGATACAGTCAAAATACTGAGACATGAACGAACATAAGGAAAAAACTTGCGAAAATTGCCCTCAAAAAGGGGAATTTTTTTTGAAATGTTGTCTTAAGGCTCTGTTTCGACTCCAATATATTCATTTACCCATGAGATCTCTTGGGGAAAAATATCGAACGAGTTGAACACGAGGGTAATACATTTCGGAGAAATTAGTGAAATCTCCAATTCACCAAAGGGGTACCCCTGTCAGAAATCTTCGATTTCTCTTATATGGTTTCGAGCAATGTTTTGATAGTGAATTCTAAAGAATATGCGAGGGTCATGGGCACAAAATTTGTAGCCCTATGTCTTAGGGTTCTATGTATAAAATTTCGTGCACATGCGAGGTGTGTAGAGGGCGATACAGTCAAAATAATGAGAGATGAACGAACATAAGGAAAAAACTTGCGAAAATTGCTCTCAAAAAGGGGAATTTTTTTTGAAATGTTGACTTAAGACTCCGTTTCGACTCCAATATATTCATTTACCCATGAGATCTCTTGGGGGAAAATATCGAACGAGTTGAACACGATGGTAATAAATTTCGGAGAAATTAGTGAAATCTCCTATTCACCAAAGGGGTACCCCTTTCAGAAATCTTCGATTTCTCTAATATGGTTTCGAGCAATGTTTTGATAGTGAATACTAAAGAATATGCGAGGGTCATGGGCACAAATTTTTTAGCCCTATGTCTTAGGGTTCTATGTATAAAATTTCGTGCACATTCAAGGTGTGTAGAGGGCGATACAGTCAAAATACTGAGAGATGTACGAACATAAGGAAAAAACTTGCGAAAATTGCCTTCAAAAAGGGGAATTTTTTTTGAAATGTTGACTTAAGGCTCCGTTTCGACTCCAATATATTCATTTACCCATGAGATCTCTTGGGGAAAAATATCGAACGAGTTGAACACGAGGGTAATACATTTCGGAGAAATTAGTGAAATCTCCTATTCACCAAAGGGGTACCCCTTTCAGAAATCTTTGATTTTTCTAATATGGTTTCGAGCAATATTTTGATAGTGAATACTAAAGAATATGCGAGGGTCATGGGCACAAATTTTTTAGCCCTATGTCTTAGGGTTCTATGTATAAAATTTCGTGCACATCCGAGGTGTGTAGAGGGCGATACAGTCAAAATACTGAGAGATGAACGAACATAAGGAAAAAACTTGCGAAAATTCCCCTTAAAAAGGGGAATTTTTTTTGAAATGTTGACTTAAGGCTCCGTTTCGACTCCAATATATTCATTTACCCATGAGATCTCTTGGGGAAAAATATCGAACGAGTTGAACACGAGGGTAATACATTTCGGAGAAATTAGTGAAATCTCCTATTCACCAAAGGGGTACCCCTTTCAGAAATCTTTGATTTTTCTAATATGGTTTCGAGCAATATTTTGATAGTGAATACTAAAGAATATGCGAGGGTCATGGGCACAAATTTTTTAGCCCTATGTCTTAGGGTTCTATGTATAAAATTTCGTGCACATCCGAGGTGTGTAGAGGGCGATACAGTCAAAATACTGAGAGATGAACGAACATAAGGAAAAAACTTGCGAAAATTCCCCTTAAAAAGGGGAATTTTTTTTGAAATGTTGACTTAAGGCTCCGTTTCGACTCCAATATATTCATTTACCCATGAGATCTCTTGGGGAAAAATATCGAACGAGTTGAACACGAGGGTAATACATTTCGGAGAAATTAGTGAAATCTCCTATTCACCAAAGGGGTACCCCTTTCAGAAATCTTTGATTTTTCTAATATGGTTTCGAGCAATATTTTGATAGTGAATACTAAAGAATATGCGAGGGTCATGGGCACAAATTTTTTAGCCCTATGTCTTAGGGTTCTATGTATAAAATTTCGTGCACATTCAAGGTGTGTAGAGGGCGATACAGTCAAAATACTGAGAGATGTACGAACATAAGGAAAAAACTTGCGAAAATTGCCTTCAAAAAGGGGAATTTTTTTTGAAATGTTGACTTAAGGCTCCGTTTCGACTCCAATATATTCATTTACCCATGAGATCTCTTGGGGAAAAATATCGAACGAGTTGAACACGAGGGTAATACATTTCGGAGAAATTAGTGAAATCTCCTATTCACCAAAGGGGTACCCCTTTCAGAAATCTTTGATTTTTCTAATATGGTTTCGAGCAATATTTTGATAGTGAATACTAAAGAATATGCGAGGGTCATGGGCACAAATTTTTTAGCCCTATGTCTTAGGGTTCTATGTATAAAATTTCGTGCACATCCGAGGTGTGTAGAGGGCGATACAGTCAAAATACTGAGAGATGAACGAACATAAGGAAAAAACTTGCGAAAATTCCCCTTTAAAAGGGGAATTTTTTTTGAAATGTTGACTTAAGGCACCGTTTCGACTCCAATATATTCATTTACCCATGAGATCTCTTGGGGAAAAATATCGAACGAGTTGAACACGAGGGTAATAAATTTCGGAAAAATTAGTGAAATCTCCAATTCACCAAAGGGGTACCCCTATCAGAAATCTCCGATTTCTCTTATATGGTTTCGAGCAATGTTTTGATAGTGAATACTAAAGAATATGCAAGGGTCATGGGCACAAAATTTGTAGCCCTATGTCTTAGGGTTCTATGTATAAAATTTCGTGCACATGCGAGGTGTGTAGAGGGCGATACAGTCAAAATACTGAGACATGAACGAACATAAGGAAAAAACTTGCGAAAATTGCCCTCAAAAAGGGGAATTTTTTTTGAAATGTTGACTTAAGGCTCCGTTTCGACTCCAATATATTCATTTACCCATGAGATCTCTTGGGGAAAAATATCGAACGAGTTGAACACGAGGGTAATACATTTCGGAGAAATTAGTGAAATCTCCTATTCACCAAAGGGGTACCCCTTTCAGAAATCTTTGATTTTTCTAATATGGTTTCGAGCAATATTTTGATAGTGAATACTAAAGAATATGCGAGGGTCATGGGCACAAATTTTTTAGCCCTATGTCTTAGGGTTCTATGTATAAAATTTCGTGCACATCCGAGGTGTGTAGAGGGCGATACAGTCAAAATACTGAGAGATGAACGAACATAAGGAAAAAACTTGGGAAAATTCCCCTTAAAAAGGGGAATTTTTTTTGAAATGTTGACTTAAGGCTCCGTTTCGACTCCAATATATTCATTTACCCATGAGATCTCTTGGGGAAAAATATCGAACGAGTTGAACACGAGGGTAATACATTTCGGAGAAATTAGTGAAATCTCCTATTCACCAAAGGGGTACCCCTTTCAGAAATCTTTGATTTTTCTAATATGGTTTCGAGCAATATTTTGATAGTGAATACTAAAGAATATGCGAGGGTCATGGGCACAAATTTTTTAGCCCTATGTCTTAGGGTTCTATGTATAAAATTTCGTGCACATCCGAGGTGTGTAGAGGGCGATACAGTCAAAATACTGAGAGATGAACGAACATAAGGAAAAAACTTGCGAAAATTCCCCTTAAAAAGGGGAATTTTTTTTGAAATGTTGACTTAAGGCTCCGTTTCGACTCCAATATATTCATTTACCCATGAGATCTCTTGGGGAAAAATATCGAACGAGTTGAACACGAGGGTAATACATTTCGGAGAAATTAGTGAAATCTCCTATTCACCAAAGGGGTACCCCTTTCAGAAATATTTGATTTTTCTAATACGGTTTCGAGCAATATTTTGATAGTGAATACTAAAGAATATGCGAGGGTCATGGGCACAAATTTTTTAGCCCTATGTCTTAGGGTTCTATGTATAAAATTTCGTGCACATCCGAGGTGTGTAGAGGGCGATACAGTCAAAATACTGAGAGATGTACGAACATAAGGAAAAAACTTGCGAAAATTGCCTTCAAAAAGGGGAATTTTTTTTGAAATGTTGACTTAAGGCTCCGTTTCGACTCCAATATATTCATTTACCCATGAGATCTCTTGGGGAAAAATATCGAACGAGTTGAACACGAGGGTAATACATTTCGGAGAAATTAGTGAAATCTCCTATTCACCAAAGGGGTACCCCTTTCAGAAATCTTTGATTTTTCTAATATGGTTTCGAGCAATATTTTGATAGTGAATACTAAAGAATATGCGAGGGTCATGGGCACAAATTTTTTAGCCCTATGTCTTAGGGTTCTATGTATAAAATTTCGTGCACATCCGAGGTGTGTAGAGGGCGATACAGTCAAAATACTGAGAGATGAACGAACATAAGGAAAAAACTTGCGAAAATTCCCCTTTAAAAGGGGAATTTTTTTTGAAATGTTGACTTAAGGCACCGTTTCGACTCCAATATATTCATTTACCCATGAGATCTCTTGGGGAAAAATATCGAACGAGTTGAACACGAGGGTAATAAATTTCGGAAAAATTAGTGAAATCTCCAATTCACCAAAGGGGTACCCCTATCAGAAATCTCCGATTTCTCTTATATGGTTTCGAGCAATGTTTTGATAGTGAATAATAAAGAATATGCAAGGGTCATGGGCACAAAATTTGTAGCCCTATGTCTTAGGGTTCTATGTATAAAATTTCGTGCACATGCGAGGTGTGTAGAGGGCGATACAGTCAAAATACTGAGACATGAACGAACATAAGGAAAAAACTTGCGAAAATTGCCCTCAAAAAGGGGAATTTTTTTTGAAATGTTGACTTAAGGCACCGTTTCGACTCCAATATATTCATTTACCCATGAGATCTCTTGGGGAAAAATATCGAACTAGTTGAACACGAGGGTAATACATTTCGGAGAAATTAGTGAAATCTCCAATTCACCAAAGGGGTACCCCTATCAGAAATCTTCGATTTCTCTTATATGGTTTCGAGCAATGTTTTGATAGTGAATACTAAAGAATATGCGAGGGTCATGGGCACAAAATATTTAGCCCTATGTCTTAGGGTTCTATGTATAAAATTTCGTGCACATCCGAGGTGTGTAGAGGGCGATACAGTCAAAATACTGAGAGATGAACGAACATAAGGAAAAAACTTGCGAAAATTGCTCTCAAAAAGGGGAATTTTTTTTGAAATGTTGACTTAAGACTCCGTTTCGACTCCAATATATTCATTTACCCATGAGATCTCTTGGGGGAAAATATCGAACGAGTTGAACACGATGGTAATAAATTTCGGAGAAATTAGTGAAATCTCCTATTCACCAAAGGGGTACCCCTTTCAGAAATCTTCGATTTCTCTAATATGGTTTCGAGCAATGTTTTGATAGTGAATACTAAAGAATATGCGAGGGTCATGGGCACAAATTTTTTAGCCCTATGTCTTAGGGTTCTATGTATAAAATTTCGTGCACATTCAAGGTGTGTAGAGGGCGATACAGTCAAAATACTGAGAGATGTACGAACATAAGGAAAAAACTTGCGAAAATTGCCTTCAAAAAGGGGAATTTTTTTTGAAATGTTGACTTAAGGCTCCGTTTCGACTCCAATATATTCATTTACCCATGAGATCTCTTGGGGAAAAATATCGAACGAGTTGAACACGAGGGTAATACATTTCGGAGAAATTAGTGAAATCTCCTATTCACCAAAGGGGTACCCCTATCAGAAATCTCCGATTTCTCTTATATGGTTTCGAGCAATGTTTTGATAGTGAATACTAAAGAATATGCAAGGGTCATGGGCACAAAATTTGTAGCCCTATGTCTTAGGGTTCTATGTATAAAATTTCGTGCACATGCGAGGTGTGTAGAGGGCGATACAGTCAAAATACTGAGACATGAACGAACATAAGGAAAAAACTTGCGAAAATTCCCCTTTAAAAGGGGAATTTTTTTTGAAATGTTGTCTTAAGGCTCTGTTTCGACTCCAATATATTCATTTACCCATGAGATCTCTTGGGGAAAAATATCGAACGAGTTGAACACGAGGGTAATACATTTCGGAGAAATTAGTGAAATCTCCAATTCACCAAAGGGGTACCCCTGTCAGAAATCTTCGATTTCTCTTATATGGTTTCGAGCAATGTTTTGATAGTGAATTCTAAAGAATATGCGAGGGTCATGGGCACAAAATTTGTAGCCCTATGTCTTAGGGTTCTATGTATAAAATTTCGTGCACATGCGAGGTGTGTAGAGGGCGATACAGTCAAAATAATGAGAGATGAACGAACATAAGGAAAAAACTTGCGAAAAT
Source organism: Humulus lupulus (assembly GCF_963169125.1). NCBI lineage: Eukaryota > Viridiplantae > Streptophyta > Magnoliopsida > Rosales > Cannabaceae > Humulus > Humulus lupulus. Next base: position 2,879,187 of record NC_084793.1, read on the forward strand.
TGCTCTCAAAAAGGGGAATTTTTTTTGAAATGTTGACTTAAGACTCCGTTTCGACTCCAATATATTCATTTACCCATGAGATCTCTTGGGGGAAAATATCGAACGAGTTGAACACGATGGTAATAAATTTCGGAGAAATTAGTGAAATCTCCTATTCACCAAAGGGGTACCCCTTTCAGAAATCTTTGATTTTTCTAATATGGTTTCGAGCAATCTTTTGATAGTGAATACTAAAGAATATGCGAGGGTCATGGGCACAAATATTTTAGCCCTATGTCTTAGGGTTCTATGTATAAAATTTCGTGCACATTCAAGGTGTGTAGAGGGCGATACAGTCAAAATACTGAGAGATGTACGAACATAAGGAAAAAACTTGCGAAAATTGCCTTCAAAAAGGGGAATTTTTTTTGAAATGTTGACTTAAGGCTCCGTTTCGACTCCAATATATTCATTTACCCATGAGATCTCTTGGGGAAAAATATCGAACGAGTTGAACACGAGGGTAATACATTTCGGAGAAATTAGTGAAATCTCCTATTCACCAAAGGGGTACCCCTTTCAGAAATCTTTGATTTTTCTAATATGGTTTCGAGCAATATTTTGATAGTGAATACTAAAGAATATGCGAGGGTCATGGGCACAAATTTTTTAGCCCTATGTCTTAGGGTTCTATGTATAAAATTTCGTGCACATCCGAGGTGTGTAGAGGGCGATACAGTCAAAATACTGAGAGATGAACGAACATAAGGAAAAAACTTGCGAAAATTCCCCTTAAAAAGGGGAATTTTTTTTGAAATGTTGACTTAAGGCTCCGTTTCGACTCCAATATATTCATTTACCCATGAGATCTCTTGGGGAAAAATATCGAACGAGTTGAACACGAGGGTAATACATTTCGGAGAAATTAGTGAAATCTCCTATTCACCAAAGGGGTACCCCTTTCAGAAATCTTTGATTTTTCTAATATGGTTTCGAGCAATATTTTGATAGTGAATACTAAAGAATATGCGAGGGTCATGGGCACAAATTTTTTAGCCCTATGTCTTAGGGTTCTATGTATAAAATTTCGTGCACATTCAAGGTGTGTAGAGGGCGATACAGTCAAAATACTGAGAGATGTACGAACATAAGGAAAAAACTTGCGAAAATTGCCTTCAAAAAGGGGAATTTTTTTGGAAATGTTGACTTAAGGCTCCGTTTCGACTCCAATATATTCATTTACCCATGAGATCTCTTGGGGAAAAATATCGAACGAGTTGAACACGAGGGTAATACATTTCGGAGAAATTAGTGAAATCTCCTATTCACCAAAGGGGTACCCCTTTCAGAAATCTTTGATTTTTCTAATATGGTTTCGAGCAATATTTTGATAGTGAATACTAAAGAATATGCGAGGGTCATGGGCACAAATTTTTTAGCCCTATGTCTTAGGGTTCTATGTATAAAATTTCGTGCACATCCGAGGTGTGTAGAGGGCGATACAGTCAAAATACTGAGAGATGAACGAACATAAGGAAAAAACTTGGGAAAATTCCCCTTAAAAAGGGGAATTTTTTTTGAAATGTTGACTTAAGGCTCCGTTTCGACTCCAATATATTCATTTACCCATGAGATCTCTTGGGGAAAAATATCGAACGAGTTGAACACGAGGGTAATACATTTCGGAGAAATTAGTGAAATCTCCTATTCACCAAAGGGGTACCCCTTTCAGAAATCTTTGATTTTTCTAATATGGTTTCGAGCAATATTTTGATAGTGAATACTAAAGAATATGCGAGGGTCATGGGCACAAATTTTTTAGCCCTATGTCTTAGGGTTCTATGTATAAAATTTCGTGCACATCCGAGGTGTGTAGAGGGCGATACAGTCAAAATACTGAGAGATGAACGAACATAAGGAAAAAACTTGGGAAAATTCCCCTTAAAAAGGGGAATTTTTTTTGAAATGTTGACTTAAGGCTCCGTTTCGACTCCAATATATTCATTTACCCATGAGATCTCTTGGGGAAAAATATCGAACGAGTTGAACACGAGGGTAATACATTTCGGAGAAATTAGTGAAATCTCCTATTCACCAAAGGGGTACCCCTTTCAGAAATCTTTGATTTTTCTAATATGGTTTCGAGCAATATTTTGATAGTGAATACTAAAGAATATGCGAGGGTCATGGGCACAAATTTTTTAGCCCTATGTCTTAGGGTTCTATGTATAAAATTTCGTGCACATCCGAGGTGTGTAGAGGGCGATACAGTCAAAATACTGAGAGATGAACGAACATAAGGAAAAAACTTGCGAAAATTCCCCTTAAAAAGGGGAATTTTTTTTGAAATGTTGACTTAAGGCTCCGTTTCGACTCCAATATATTCATTTACCCATGAGATCTCTTGGGGAAAAATATCGAACGAGTTGAACACGAGGGTAATACATTTCGGAGAAATTAGTGAAATCTCCTATTCACCAAAGGGGTACCCCTTTCAGAAATATTTGATTTTTCTAATACGGTTTCGAGCAATATTTTGATAGTGAATACTAAAGAATATGCGAGGGTCATGGGCACAAATTTTTTAGCCCTATGTCTTAGGGTTCTATGTATAAAATTTCGTGCACATCCGAGGTGTGTAGAGGGCGATACAGTCAAAATACTGAGAGATGAACGAACATAAGGAAAAAACTTGCGAAAATTCCCCTTTAAAAGGGGAATTTTTTTTGAAATGTTGACTTAAGGCACCGTTTCGACTCCAATATATTCATTTACCCATGAGATCTCTTGGGGAAAAATATCGAACGAGTTGAACACGAGGGTAATAAATTTCGGAAAAATTAGTGAAATCTCCAATTCACCAAAGGGGTACCCCTATCAGAAATCTCCGATTTCTCTTATATGGTTTCGAGCAATGTTTTGATAGTGAATAATAAAGAATATGCAAGGGTCATGGGCACAAAATTTGTAGCCCTATGTCTTAGGGTTCTATGTATAAAATTTCGTGCACATGCGAGGTGTGTAGAGGGCGATACAGTCAAAATACTGAGACATGAACGAACATAAGGAAAAAACTTGCGAAAATTGCCCTCAAAAAGGGGAATTTTTTTTGAAATGTTGACTTAAGGCACCGTTTCGACTCCAATATATTCATTTACCCATGAGATCTCTTGGGGAAAAATATCGAACTAGTTGAACACGAGGGTAATACATTTCGGAGAAATTAGTGAAATCTCCAATTCACCAAAGGGGTACCCCTATCAGAAATCTTCGATTTCTCTTATATGGTTTCGAGCAATGTTTTGATAGTGAATACTAAAGAATATGCGAGGGTCATGGGCACAAAATATTTAGCCCTATGTCTTAGGGTTCTATGTATAAAATTTCGTGCACATCCGAGGTGTGTAGAGGGCGATACAGTCAAAATACTGAGAGATGAACGAACATAAGGAAAAAACTTGCGAAAATTGCTCTCAAAAAGGGGAATTTTTTTTGAAATGTTGACTTAAGACTCCGTTTCGACTCCAATATATTCATTTACCCATGAGATCTCTTGGGGGAAAATATCGAACGAGTTGAACACGATGGTAATAAATTTCGGAGAAATTAGTGAAATCTCCTATTCACCAAAGGGGTACCCCTTTCAGAAATCTTCGATTTCTCTAATATGGTTTCGAGCAATGTTTTGATAGTGAATACTAAAGAATATGCGAGGGTCATGGGCACAAATTTTTTAGCCCTATGTCTTAGGGTTCTATGTATAAAATTTCGTGCACATTCAAGGTGTGTAGAGGGCGATACAGTCAAAATACTGAGAGATGTACGAACATAAGGAAAAAACTTGCGAAAATTGCCTTCAAAAAGGGGAATTTTTTTTGAAATGTTGACTTAAGGCTCCGTTTCGACTCCAATATATTCATTTACCCATGAGATCTCTTGGGGAAAAATATCGAACGAGTTGAACACGAGGGTAATACATTTCGGAGAAACTAGTGAAATCTCCTATTCACCAAAGGGGTACCCCTATCAGAAATCTCCGATTTCTCTTATATGGTTTCGAGCAATGTTTTGATAGTGAATACTAAAGAATATGCAAGGGTCATGGGCACAAAATTTGTAGCCCTATGTCTTAGGGTTCTATGTATAAAATTTCGTGCACATGCGAGGTTTGTAGAGGGCGATACAGTCAAAATACTGAGACATGAACGAACATAAGGAAAAAACTTGCGAAAATTCCCCTTTAAAAGGGGAATTTTTTTTGAAATGTTGTCTTAAGGCTCTGTTTCGACTCCAATATATTCATTTACCCATGAGATCTCTTGGGGAAAAATATCGAACGAGTTGAACACGAGGGTAATACATTTCGGAGAAATTAGTGAAATCTCCAATTCACCAAAGGGGTACCCCTGTCAGAAATCTTCGATTTCTCTTATATGGTTTCGAGCAATGTTTTGATAGTGAATTCTAAAGAATATGCGAGGGTCATGGGCACAAAATTTGTAGCCCTATGTCTTAGGGTTCTATGTATAAAATTTCGTGCACATGCGAGGTGTGTAGAGGGCGATACAGTCAAAATAATGAGAGATGAACGAACATAAGGAAAAAACTTGCGAAAATTGCTCTCAAAAAGGGGAATTTTTTTTGAAATGTTGACTTAAGACTCCGTTTCGACTCCAATATATTCATTTACCCATGAGATCTCTTGGGGGAAAATATCGAACGAGTTGAACACGATGGTAATAAATTTCGGAGAAATTAGTGAAATCTCCTATTCACCAAAGGGGTACCCCTTTCAGAAATCTTCGATTTCTCTAATATGGTTTCGAGCAATGTTTTGATAGTGAATACTAAAGAATATGCGAGGGTCATGGGCACAAATTTTTTAGCCCTATGTCTTAGGGTTCTATGTATAAAATTTCGTGCACATTCAAGGTGTGTAGAGGGCGATACAGTCAAAATACTGAGAGATGAACGAACATAAGGAAAAAACTTGCGAAAATTCCCCTTAAAAAGGGGAATTTTTTTTGAAATGTTGACTTAAGGCTCCGTTTCGACTCCAATATATTCATTTACCCATGAGATCTCTTGGGGAAAAATATCGAACGAGTTGAACACGAGGGTAATACATTTCGGAGAAATTAGTGAAATCTCCTATTCACCAAAGGGGTACCCCTTTCAGAAATCTTTGATTTTTCTAATATGGTTTCGAGCAATATTTTGATAGTGAATACTAAAGAATATGCGAGGGTCATGGGCACAAATTTTTTAGCCCTATGTCTTAGGGTTCTATGTATAAAATTTCGTGCACATCCGAGGTGTGTAGAGGGCGATACAGTCAAAATACTGAGAGATGAACGAACATAAGGAAAAAACTTGCGAAAATTCCCCTTTAAAAGGGGAATTTTTTTTGAAATGTTGACTTAAGGCACCGTTTCGACTCCAATATATTCATTTACCCATGAGATCTCTTGGGGAAAAATATCGAACGAGTTGAACACGAGGGTAATAAATTTCGGAAAAATTAGTGAAATCTCCAATTCACCAAAGGGGTACCCCTATCAGAAATCTCTGATTTCTCTTATATGGTTTCGAGCAATGTTTTGATAGTGAATACTAAAGAATATGCAAGGGTCATGGGCACAAAATTTGTAGCCCTATGTCTTAGGGTTCTATGTATAAAATTTCGTGCACATGCGAGGTGTGTAGAGGGCGATACAGTCAAAATACTGAGACATGAACGAACATAAGGAAAAAACTTGCGAAAATTGCCCTCAAAAAGGGGAATTTTTTTTGAAATGTTGTCTTAAGGCTCTGTTTCGACTCCAATATATTCATTTACCCATGAGATCTCTTGGGGAAAAATATCGAACGAGTTGAACACGAGGGTAATACATTTCGGAGAAATTAGTGAAATCTCCAATTCACCAAAGGGGTACCCCTGTCAGAAATCTTCGATTTCTCTTATATGGTTTCGAGCAATGTTTTGATAGTGAATTCTAAAGAATATGCGAGGGTCATGGGCACAAAATTTGTAGCCCTATGTCTTAGGGTTCTATGTATAAAATTTCGTGCACATGCGAGGTGTGTAGAGGGCGATACAGTCAAAATAATGAGAGATGAACGAACATAAGGAAAAAACTTGCGAAAATTGCCCTCAAAAAGGGGAATTTTTTTTGAAATGTTGTCTTAAGGCTCTGTTTCGACTCCAATATATTCATTTACCCATGAGATCTCTTGGGGAAAAATATCGAACGAGTTGAACACGAGGGTAATACATTTCGGAGAAATTAGTGAAATCTCCAATTCACCAAAGGGGTACCCCTGTCAGAAATCTTCGATTTCTCTAATATGGTTTCGAGCAATGTTTTGATAGTGAATACTAAAGAATATGCGAGGGTCATGGGCACAAATTTTTTAGCCCTATGTCTTAGGGTTCTATGTATAAAATTTCGTGCACATCCGAGGTGTGTAGAGGGCGATACAGTCAAAATACTGAGAGATGAACGAACATAAGGAAAAAACTTGCGAAAATTCCCCTTAAAAAGGGGAATTTTTTTTGAAATGTTGACTTAAGGCTCCGTTTCGACTCCAATATATTCATTTACCCATGAGATCTCTTGGGGAAAAATATCGAACGAGTTGAAAACGAGGGTAATACATTTCGGAGAAATTAGTGAAATCTCCTATTCACCAAAGGGGTACCCCTTTCAGAAATCTTTGATTTTTCTAATATGGTTTCGAGCAATATTTTGATAGTGAATACTAAAGAATATGCGAGGGTCATGGGCACAAATTTTTTAGCCCTATGTCTTAGGGTTCTATGTATAAAATTTCGTGCACATCCGAGGTGTGTAGAGGGCGATACAGTCAAAATACTGAGAGATGAACGAACATAAGGAAAAAACTTGCGAAAATTCCCCTTTAAAAGGGGAATTTTTTTTGAAATGTTGACTTAAGGCACCGTTTCGACTCCAATATATTCATTTACCCATGAGATCTCTTGGGGAAAAATATCGAACGAGTTGAACACGAGGGTAATAAATTTCGGAAAAATTAGTGAAATCTCCAATTCACCAAAGGGGTACCCCTATCAGAAATCTCTGATTTCTCTTATATGGTTTCGAGCAATGTTTTGATAGTGAATACTAAAGAATATGCAAGGGTCATGGGCACAAAATTTGTAGCCCTATGTCTTAGGGTTCTATGTATAAAATTTCGTGCACATGCGAGGTGTGTAGAGGGCGATACAGTCAAAATACTGAGACATGAACGAACATAAGGAAAAAACTTGCGAAAATTGCCCTCAAAAAGGGGAATTTTTTTTGAAATGTTGTCTTAAGGCTCTGTTTCGACTCCAATATATTCATTTACCCATGAGATCTCTTGGGGAAAAATATCGAACGAGTTGAACACGAGGGTAATACATTTCGGAGAAATTAGTGAAATCTCCAATTCACCAAAGGGGTACCCCTGTCAGAAATCTTCGATTTCTCTTATATGGTTTCGAGCAATGTTTTGATAGTGAATTCTAAAGAATATGCGAGGGTCATGGGCACAAAATTTGTAGCCCTATGTCTTAGGGTTCTATGTATAAAATTTCGTGCACATGCGAGGTGTGTAGAGGGCGATACAGTCAAAATAATGAGAGATGAACGAACATAAGGAAAAAACTTGCGAAAATTGCCCTCAAAAAGGGGAATTTTTTTTGAAATGTTGTCTTAAGGCTCTGTTTCGACTCCAATATATTCATTTACCCATGAGATCTCTTGGGGAAAAATATCGAACGAGTTGAACACGAGGGTAATACATTTCGGAGAAATTAGTGAAATCTCCAATTCACCAAAGGGGTACCCCTGTCAGAAATCTTCGATTTCTCTAATATGGTTTCGAGCAATGTTTTGATAGTGAATACTAAAGAATATGCGAGGGTCATGGGCACAAATTTTTTAGCCCTATGTCTTAGGGTTCTATGTATAAAATTTCGTGCACATCCGAGGTGTGTAGAGGGCGATACAGTCAAAATACTGAGAGATGAACGAACATAAGGAAAAAACTTGCGAAAATTCCCCTTAAAAAGGGGAATTTTTTTTGAAATGTTGACTTAAGGCTCCGTTTCGACTCCAATATATTCATTTACCCATGAGATCTCTTGGGGAAAAATATCGAACGAGTTGAACACGAGGGTAATACATTTCGGAGAAATTAGTGAAATCTCCTATTCACCAAAGGGGTACCCCTTTCAGAAATCTTTGATTTTTCTAATATGGTTTCGAGCAATATTTTGATAGTGAATACTAAAGAATATGCGAGGGTCATGGGCACAAATTTTTTAGCCCTATGTCTTAGGGTTCTATGTATAAAATTTCGTGCACATCCGAGGTGTGTAGAGGGCGATACAGTCAAAATACTGAGAGATGAACGAACATAAGGTAAAAACTTGCGAAAATTCCCCTTTAAAAGGGGAATTTTTTTTGAAATGTTGACTTAAGGCACCGTTTCGACTCCAATATATTCATTTACCATGAGATCTCTTGGGGAAAAATATCGAACGAGTTGAACACGAGGGTAATAAATTTCGGAAAAATTAGTGAAATCTCCAATTCACCAAAGGGGTACCCCTATCAGAAATCTCCGATTTCTCTTATATGGTTTCGAGCAATGTTTTGATAGTGAATACTAAAGAATATGCAAGGGTCATGGGCACAAAATTTGTAGCCCTATGTCTTAGGGTTCTATGTATAAAATTTCGTGCACATGCGAGGTGTGTAGAGGGCGATACAGTCAAAATAATGAGAGATGAACGAACATAAGGAAAAAACTTGCGAAAATTGCCCTCAAAAAGGGGAATTTTTTTTGAAATGTTGTCTTAAGGCTCTGTTTCGACTCCAATATATTCATTTACCCATGAGATCTCTTGGGGAAAAATATCGAACTAGTTGAACACGAGGGTAATACATTTCGGAGAAATTAGTGAAATCTCCAATTCACCAAAGGGGTACCCCTTTCAGAAATCTTCGATTTCTCTTATATGGTTTCGAGCAATGTTTTGATAGTGAATTCTAAAGAATATGCGAGGGTCATGGGCACAAAATTTGTATCCCTATGTCTTAGGGTTCTATGTATAAAATTTCGTGCACATCCGAGGTGTGTAGAGGGCGATACAGTCAAAATACTGAGAGATGAACGAACATAAGGAAAAAATTTGCGAAAATTGCCCTCAAAAAGGGGAATTTTTTTTGAAATGTTGACTTAAGGCACCATTTCGACTCCAATATATTCATTTACCCATGAGATCTCTTGGGGAAAAATATCGAACGAGTTGAACACGAGGGTAATAAATTTCGGAGAAATTAGTGAAATCTCCAATTCACCAAAGGGGTACCCCTATCAGAAATCTTCGATTTCTCTTATATGGTTTCGAGCAATGTTTTGATAGTGAATACTAAAGAATATGCGAGGGTAATGGGCACAAAATTTGTATCCCTATGTCTTAGGGTTCTATGTATAAAATTTCGTGCACATCCGAGGTGTGTAGAGGGCGATACAGTCAAAATACTGAGAGATGAACGAACATAAGGAAAAAACTTGCGAAAATTGCCCTCAAAAAGGGGAATTTTTTTTGAAATGTTGACTTAAGGCACCGTTTCGACTCCAATATATTCATTTACCCATGAGATCTCTTGGGGAAAAATATCGAACGAGTTGAACACGAGGGTAATAAATTTCGGAGAAATTAGTGAAATCTCCAATTCACCAAAGGGGTACCCCTATCAGAAATCTTCGATTTCTCTTATATGGTTTCGAGCAATGTTTTGATAGTGAATACTAAAGAATATGCAAGGGTCATGGGCACAAAATTTGTAGCCCTATGTCTTAGGGTTCTATGTATAAAATTTCGTGCACATCCGACGTGTGTAGAGGGCGATACAGTCAAAATACTGAGACATGAACGAACATAAGGAAAAAACTTGCGAAAATTGCCCTCAAAAAGGGGAATTTTTTTTGAAATGTTGACTTAAGGCACCGTTTCGACTCCAATATATTCATTTACCCATGAGATCTCTTGGGGAAAAATATCGAACTAGTTGAACACGAGGGTAATACATTTCGGAGAAATTAGTGAAATCTTCAATTCACCAAAGGGGTACCCCTTTCAGAAATCTTCGATTTCTCTTATATGGTTTCGAGCAATGTTTTGATAGTGAATTCTAAAGAATATGCGAGGGTCATGGGCACAAAATTTGTAGCCCTATGTCTTAGGGTTCTAAGTATAAAATTTCGTGGACATGCGAGGTGTGTAGAGGGCGATACAGTCAAAATACTGAGAGAAGTACGAACATAAGGAAAAAACTTGCGAAAATTGCCTTCAAAAAGGGGAATTTTTTTTGAAATGTTGACTTAAGGCTCCGTTTCGACTCCAATATATTCATTTACCCATGAGATCTCTTGGGGAAAAATATCGAACTAGTTGAACACGAGGGTAATACATTTCGGAGAAATTAGTGAAATCTCCAATTCACCAAAGGGGTACCCCTATCAGAAATCTTCGATTTCTCTTATATGGTTTCGAGCAATGTTTTGATAGTGAATACTAAAGAATATGCGAGGGTCATGGGCACAAAATTTGTAGCCCTATGTCTTAGGGTTCTATGTATAAAATTTCGTGCACATCCGAGGTGTGTAGAGGGCGATACAGTCAAATTTCTGAGAGATGAACGAACATAAGGAAAAAACTTGCGAAAACTGCCCTCAAAAAGGGGAATTTTTTTTGAAATGTTGACTTAAGTCTCCGTTTCCACTCCAATATATTCATTTACCCATGAGATCTCTTGGGGAAAAATATCGAACTAGTTGAACACGAGGGTAATACATTTCGGAGAAATTAGTGAAATCTCCAATTCACCAAAGGGGTACCCCTATCAGAAATCTTCGATTTCTCTAATATGGTTTCGAGCAATGTTTTGATAGTGAATACTAAAGAATATGCGAGGGTCATGGGCACAAAATTTGTAGCCCTATGTCTTAGGGTTCTATGTATAAAATTTCGTGCACATGCAAGGTGTGTAGAGGGCGATACAGTCAAAATACTGAGACATGAACGAACATAAGGAAAAAACTTGCGAAAATTGCCCTCAAAAAGGGGAATTTTTTTTGAAATGTTGACTTAAGGCACCGTTTCGACTCCAATATATTCATTTACCATGAGATCTCTTGGGGAAAAATATCGAACGAGTTGAACACGAGGGTAATAAATTTCGGAAAAATTAGTGAAATCTCCAATTCACCAAAGGGGTACCCCTATCAGAAATCTCCGATTTCTCTTATATGGTTTCGAGCAATGTTTTGATAGTGAATACTAAAGAATATGCAAGGGTCATGGGCACAAAATTTGTAGCCCTATGTCTTAGGGTTCTATGTATAAAATTTCGTGCACATGCGAGGTGTGTAGAGGGCGATACAGTCAAAATAATGAGAGATGAACGAACATAAGGAAAAAACTTGCGAAAATTGCCCTCAAAAAGGGGAATTTTTTTTGAAATGTTGTCTTAAGGCTCTGTTTCGACTCCAATATATTCATTTACCCATGAGATCTCTTGGGGAAAAATATCGAACTAGTTGAACACGAGGGTAATACATTTCGGAGAAATTAGTGAAATCTCCAATTCACCAAAGGGGTACCCCTTTCAGAAATCTTCGATTTCTCTTATATGGTTTCGAGCAATGTTTTGATAGTGAATTCTAAAGAATATGCGAGGGTCATGGGCACAAAATTTGTATCCCTATGTCTTAGGGTTCTATGTATAAAATTTCGTGCACATCCGAGGTGTGTAGAGGGCGATACAGTCAAAATACTGAGAGATGAACGAACATAAGGAAAAAATTTGCGAAAATTGCCCTCAAAAAGGGGAATTTTTTTTGAAATGTTGACTTAAGGCACCATTTCGACTCCAATATATTCATTTACCCATGAGATCTCTTGGGGAAAAATATCGAACGAGTTGAACACGAGGGTAATAAATTTCGGAGAAATTAGTGAAATCTCCAATTCACCAAAGGGGTACCCCTATCAGAAATCTTCGATTTCTCTTATATGGTTTCGAGCAATGTTTTGATAGTGAATACTAAAGAATATGCGAGGGTAATGGGCACAAAATTTGTATCCCTATGTCTTAGGGTTCTATGTATAAAATTTCGTGCACATCCGAGGTGTGTAGAGGGCGATACAGTCAAAATACTGAGAGATGAACGAACATAAGGAAAAAACTTGCGAAAATTGCCCTCAAAAAGGGGAATTTTTTTTGAAATGTTGACTTAAGGCACCGTTTCGACTCCAATATATTCATTTACCCATGAGATCTCTTGGGGAAAAATATCGAACGAGTTGAACACGAGGGTAATAAATTTCGGAGAAATTAGTGAAATCTCCAATTCACCAAAGGGGTACCCCTATCAGAAATCTTCGATTTCTCTTATATGGTTTCGAGCAATGTTTTGATAGTGAATACTAAAGAATATGCAAGGGTCATGGGCACAAAATTTGTAGCCCTATGTCTTAGGGTTCTATGTATAAAATTTCGTGCACATCCGACGTGTGTAGAGGGCGATACAGTCAAAATACTGAGACATGAACGAACATAAGGAAAAAACTTGCGAAAATTGCCCTCAAAAAGGGGAATTTTTTTTGAAATGTTGACTTAAGGCACCGTTTCGACTCCAATATATTCATTTACCCATGAGATCTCTTGGGGAAAAATATCGAACTAGTTGAACACGAGGGTAATACATTTCGGAGAAATTAGTGAAATCTTCAATTCACCAAAGGGGTACCCCTTTCAGAAATCTTCGATTTCTCTTATATGGTTTCGAGCAATGTTTTGATAGTGAATTCTAAAGAATATGCGAGGGTCATGGGCACAAAATTTGTAGCCCTATGTCTTAGGGTTCTAAGTATAAAATTTCGTGGACATGCGAGGTGTGTAGAGGGCGATACAGTCAAAATACTGAGAGAAGTACGAACATAAGGAAAAAACTTGCGAAAATTGCCTTCAAAAAGGGGAATTTTTTTTGAAATGTTGACTTAAGGCTCCGTTTCGACTCCAATATATTCATTTACCCATGAGATCTCTTGGGGAAAAATATCGAACTAGTTGAACACGAGGGTAATACATTTCGGAGAAATTAGTGAAATCTCCAATTCACCAAAGGGGTACCCCTATCAGAAATCTTCGATTTCTCTTATATGGTTTCGAGCAATGTTTTGATAGTGAATACTAAAGAATATGCGAGGGTCATGGGCACAAAATTTGTAGCCCTATGTCTTAGGGTTCTATGTATAAAATTTCGTGCACATCCGAGGTGTGTAGAGGGCGATACAGTCAAAATACTGAGAGATGAACGAACATAAGGAAAAAATTTGCGAAAATTGCCCTCAAAAAGGGGAATTTTTTTTGAAATGTTGACTTAAGGCACCATTTCGACTCCAATATATTCATTTACCCATGAGATCTCTTGGGGAAAAATATCGAACGAGTTGAACACGAGGGTAATAAATTTCGGAGAAATTAGTGAAATCTCCAATTCACCAAAGGGGTACCCCTATCAGAAATCTTCGATTTCTCTTATATGGTTTCGAGCAATGTTTTGATAGTGAATACTAAAGAATATGCGAGGGTAATGGGCACAAAATTTGTATCCCTATGTCTTAGGGTTCTATGTATAAAATTTCGTGCACATCCGAGGTGTGTAGAGGGCGATACAGTCAAAATACTGAGAGATGAACGAACATAAGGAAAAAACTTGCGAAAATTGCCCTCAAAAAGGGGAATTTTTTTTGAAATGTTGACTTAAGGCACCGTTTCGACTCCAATATATTCATTTACCCATGAGATCTCTTGGGGAAAAATATCGAACGAGTTGAACACGAGGGTAATAAATTTCGGAGAAATTAGTGAAATCTCCAATTCACCAAAGGGGTACCCCTATCAGAAATCTTCGATTTCTCTTATATGGTTTCGAGCAATGTTTTGATAGTGAATACTAAAGAATATGCAAGGGTCATGGGCACAAAATTTGTAGCCCTATGTCTTAGGGTTCTATGTATAAAATTTCGTGCACATCCGACGTGTGTAGAGGGCGATACAGTCAAAATACTGAGACATGAACGAACATAAGGAAAAAACTTGCGAAAATTGCCCTCAAAAAGGGGAATTTTTTTTGAAATGTTGACTTAAGGCACCGTTTCGACTCCAATATATTCATTTACCCATGAGATCTCTTGGGGAAAAATATCGAACTAGTTGAACACGAGGGTAATACATTTCGGAGAAATTAGTGAAATCTTCAATTCACCAAAGGGGTACCCCTTTCAGAAATCTTCGATTTCTCTTATATGGTTTCGAGCAATGTTTTGATAGTGAATTCTAAAGAATATGCGAGGGTCATGGGCACAAAATTTGTAGCCCTATGTCTTAGGGTTCTAAGTATAAAATTTCGTGGACATGCGAGGTGTGTAGAGGGCGATACAGTCAAAATACTGAGAGAAGTACGAACATAAGGAAAAAACTTGCGAAAATTGCCTTCAAAAAGGGGAATTTTTTTTGAAATGTTGACTTAAGGCTCCGTTTCGACTCCAATATATTCATTTACCCATGAGATCTCTTGGGGAAAAATATCGAACTAGTTGAACACGAGGGTAATACATTTCGGAGAAATTAGTGAAATCTCCAATTCACCAAAGGGGTACCCCTATCAGAAATCTTCGATTTCTCTTATATGGTTTCGAGCAATGTTTTGATAGTGAATACTAAAGAATATGCGAGGGTCATGGGCACAAAATTTGTAGCCCTATGTCTTAGGGTTCTATGTATAAAATTTCGTGCACATCCGAGGTGTGTAGAGGGCGATACAGTCAAAATACTGAGAGATGAACGAACATAAGGAAAAAACTTGCGAAAATTGCCTTCAAAAAGGGGAATTTTTTTTGAAATGTTGACTTAAGGCACCGTTTCGACTCCAATATATTCATTTACCCATGAGATCTCTTGGGGAAAAATATCGAACGAGTTGAACACGAGGGTAATAAATTTCGGAGAAATTAGTGAAATCTCCAATTCACCAAAGGGGTACCCCTATCAGAAATCTTCGATTTCTCTTATATGGTTTCGAGCAATGTTTTGATAGTGAATACTAAAGAATATGCGAGGGTCATGGGCACAAAATTTGTAGCCCTATGTCTTAGGGTTCTATGTATAAAATTTTGTGCACATCCGACGTGTGTAGAGGGCGATACAGTCAAAATACTGAGACATGAACGAACATAAGGAAAAAACTTGCGAAAATTGCCCTCAAAAAGGGGAATTTTTTTTGAAATGTTGACTTAAGGCACCGTTTCGACTCCAATATATTCATTTACCCATGAGATCTCTTGGGGAAAAATATCGAACTAGTTGAACACGAGGGTAATACATTTCGGAGAAATTAGTGAAATCTCCAATTCACCAAAGGGGTACCCCATTCAGAAATCTTCGATTTCTCTTATATGGTTTCGAGCAATGTTTTGATAGTGAATTCTAAAGAATATGCGAGGGTCATGGGCACAAAATTTGTAGCCCTATGTCTTAGGGTTCTAAGTATAAAATTTCGTGGACATGCGAGGTGTGTAGAGGGCGATACAGTCAAAATACTGAGAGAAGTACGAACATAAGGAAAAAACTTGCGAAAATTGCCTTCAAAAAGGGGAATTTTTTTTGAAATGTTGACTTAAGGCTCCGTTTCGACTCCAATATATTCATTTACCCATGAGTTCTCTTGGGGAAAAATATCGAACTAGTTGAACACGAGGGTAATACATTTCGGAGAAATTAGTGAAATCTCCAATTCACCAAAGGGGTACCCCTATCAGAAATCTTCGATTTCTCTTATATGATTTCGAGCAATGTTTTGATAGTGAATACTAAAGAATATGCGAGGGTCATGGGCACAAAATTTGTAGCCCTATGTCTTAGGGTTCTATGTATAAAATTTCGTGCACATCCGAGGTGTGTAGAGGGCGATACAGTCAAAATACTGAGAGATGAACGAACATAAAGAAAAAACTTGCGAAAATTGCCTTCAAAAAGGGGAATTTTTTTTGAAATGTTGACTTAAGGCACCGTTTCGACTCCAATATATTCATTTACCCATGAGATCTCTTGGGGAAAAATATCGAACGAGTTGAACACGAGGGTAATAAATTTCGGAGAAATTAGTGAAATCTCCAATTCACCAAAGGGGTACCCCTATCAGAAATCTTCGATTTCTCTTATATGGTTTCGAGCAATGTTTTGATAGTGAATACTAAAGAATATGCGAGGGTCATGGGCACAAAATTTGTAGCCCTATGTCTTAGGGTTCTATGTATAAAATTTTGTGCACATCCGACGTGTGTAGAGGGCGATACAGTCAAAATACTGAGACATGAACGAACATAAGGAAAAAACTTGCGAAAATTGCCCTCAAAAAGGGGAATTTTTTTTGAAATGTTGACTTAAGGCACCGTTTCGACTCCAATATATTCATTTACCCATGAGATCTCTTGGGGAAAAATATCGAACTAGTTGAACACGAGGGTAATACATTTCGGAGAAATTAGTGAAATCTCCAATTCACCAAAGGGGTACCCCATTCAGAAATCTTCGATTTCTCTTATATGGTTTCGAGCAATGTTTTGATAGTGAATTCTAAAGAATATGCGAGGGTCATGGGCACAAAATTTGTAGCCATATGTCTTAGGGTTCTAAGTATAAAATTTCGTGGACATGCGAGGTGTGTAAAGGGCGATACAGTCAAAATACTGAGAGAAGTACGAACATAAGGAAAAAACTTGCGAAAATTGCCTTCAAAAAGGGGAATTTTTTTTGAAATGTTGACTTAAGGCTCCGTTTCGACTCCAATATATTCATTTACCCATGAGATCTCTTGGGGAAAAATATCGAACTAGTTGAACACGAGGGTAATACATTTCGGAGAAATTAGTGAAATCTCCTATTCACCAAAGGGGTACCCCTTTCAGAAATCTTCGATTTTTCTAATATGGATTCGAGCAATATTTTTATAGTGAATACTAAAGAATATGCGAGGGTCATGGGCACAAATTTCTTAGCCCTATGTCTTAGGGTTCTATGTATAAAATTTCGTGCACATCCGAGGTGTGTAGAGGGCGATACAGTCAAATTTCTGAGAGATGAACGAACATAAGGAAAAAACTTGCGAAAACTGCCCTCAAAAAGGGGAATTTTTTTTGAAATGTTGACTTAAGTCTCCGTTTCCACTCCAATATATTCATTTACCCATGAGATCTCTTGGGGAAAAATATCGAACTAGTTGAACACGAGGGTAATACATTTCGGAGAAATTAGTGAAATCTCCAATTCACCAAAGGGGTACCCCTATCAGAAATCTTCGATTTCTCTAATATGGTTTCGAGCAATGTTTTGATAGTGAATACTAAAGAATATGCGAGGGTCATGGGCACAAAATTTGTAGCCCTATGTCTTAGGGTTCTATGTATAAAATTTCGTGCACATGCAAGGTGTGTAGAGGGCGATACAGTCAAAATACTGAGACATGAACGAACATAAGGAAAAAACTTGCGAAAATTGCCCTCAAAAAGGGGAATTTTTTTTGAAATGTTGTCTTAAGGCTCTGTTTCGACTCCAATATATTCATTTACCCATGAGATCTCTTGGGGAAAAATATCGAACGAGTTGAACACGAGGGTAATACATTTCGGAGAAATTAGTGAAATCTCCAATTCACCAAAGGGGTACCCCTGTCAGAAATCTTCGATTTCTCTTATATGGTTTCGAGCAATATTTTGATAGTGAATTCTAAAGAATATGCGAGGGTCATGGGCACAAAATTTGTAGCCCTATGTCTTAGGGTTCTATGTATAAAATTTCGTGCACATGCGAGGTGTGTAGAGGGCGATACAGTCAAAATAATGAGAGATGAACGAACATAAGGAAAAAACTTGCGAAAATGGCTCTCAAAAAGGGGAATTTTTTTTGAAATGTTGACTTAAGGCTCCGTTTCGACTCCAATATATTCATTTACCCATGAGATCTCTTGGGGAAAAATATCGAACGAGTTGAACACGAGGGTAATAAATTTCGGAGAAATTAGTGAAATCTCCAATTCACCAAAGGGGTACCCCCTATCAGAAATCTTCGATTTCCCTTATATGGTTTCGAGCAATGTTTTGATAGTGAATACTAAAGAATATGCGAGGGTAATGGGCACAAAATTTGTAGCCCTATGTCTTAGGGTTCTATGTATAAAATTTCGTGCACATCCGAGGTGTGTAGAGGGCGATACAGTCAAAATACTGAGAGATGAACGAACATAAGGAAAAAACTTGCGAAAATTGCCCTCAAAAAGGGGAATTTTTTTTGAAATGTTGTCTTAAGGCACCGTTTCGACTCCAATATATTCATTTACCCATGAGATCTCTTGGGGAAAAATATCGAACGAGTTGAACACGAGGGTAATAAATTTCGGAAAAATTAGTGAAATCTCCAATTCACCAAAGGGGTACCCCTATCAGAAATCTCCGATTTCTCTTATATGGTTTCGAGCAATGTTTTGATAGTGAATACTAAAGAATATGCTAGGGTCATGGGCACAAAATTTGTAGCCCTATGTCTTAGGGTTCTATGTATAAAATTTCGTGCACATGCGAGGTGTGTAGAGGGCGATACAGTCAAAATACTGAGACATGAACGAACATAAGGAAAAAACTTGCGAAAATTGCCTTCAAAAAGGGGAATTTTTTTTGAAATGTTGACTTAAGGCACCGTTTCGACTCCAATATATTCATTTACCCATGAGATCTCTTGGGGAAAAATATCGAACTAGTTGAACACGAGGGTAATACATTTCGGAGAAATTAGTGAAATCTCCAATTCACCAAAGGGGTACCCCTTTCAAAAATCTTCGATTTCTCTTATATGGTTTCGAGCAATGTTTTGATAGTGAATTCTAAAGAATATGCGAGGGTCATGGGCACAAAATTTGTAGCCCTATGTCTTAGGGTTCTAAGTATAAAATTTCGTGGACATGCGAGGTGAGTAGAGGGCGATACAGTCAAAGTACTGAGAGAAGTACGAACATAAGGAAAAAACTTGCGAAAATTGCCTTCAAAAAGGGGAATTTTTTTTGAAATGTTGACTTAAGGCTCCGTTTCGACTCCAATATATTCATTTACCCATGAGATCTCTTGGGGAAAAATATCGAACTAGTTGAACACGAGGGTAATACATTTCGGATAAATTAGTGAAATCTCCAATTCACCAAAGGGGTACCCCTATCAGAAATCTTCGATTTCTCTTATATGGTTTCGAGCAATGTTTTGATAGTGAATACTAAAGAATATGCGAGGGTAATGGGCACAAAATATTTAGCCCTATGTCTTAGGGTTCTATGTATAAAATTTCGTGCACATCCGAGGTGTGTAGAGGGCGATACAGTCAAAATACTGAGAGATGAACGAACATAAGGAAAAAAATTGCGAAAATTGCTCTCAAAAAGGGGAATTTTTTTAGAAATGTTGACTTAAGGCTCCGTTTCGACTCCAATATATTCATTTACCCATGAGATCTCTTGGGGGAAAATATCGAACGAGTTGAACACGATGGTAATAAATTTCGGAGAAATTAGTGAAATCTCCTATTCACCAAAGGGGTACCCCTTTCAGAAATCTTCGATTTCTCTAATATGGTTTCGAGCAATGTTTTGATAGTGAATACTAAAGAATATGCGAGGGTCATGGGCACAAATTTTTTAGCCCTATGTCTTAGGGTTCTATGTATAAAATTTCGTGCACATTCAAGGTGTGTAGAGGGCGATACAGTCAAAATACTGAGAGATGTACGAACATAAGGAAAAAACTTGCGAAAATTGCCTTCAAAAAGGGGAATTTTTTTTGAAATGTTGACTTAAGGCTCCGTTTCGACTCCAATATATTCATTTACCCATGAGATCTCTTGGGGAAAAATATCGAACGAGTTGAACACGAGGGTAATAAATTTCGGAGAAATTAATGAAATCTCCAATTCACCAAAGGGGTACCCCCTATCAGAAATCTTCGATTTCCCTTATATGGTTTCGAGCAATGTTTTGATAGTGAATACTAAAGAATATGCGAGGGTAATGGGCACAAAATTTGTAGCCCTATGTCTTAGGGTTCTATGTATAAAATTTCGTGCACATCCGAGGTGTGTAGAGGGCGATACAGTCAAAATACTGAGAGATGAACGAACATAAGGAAAAAACTTGCGAAAATTGCCCTCAAAAAGGGGAATTTTTTTTGAAATGTTGACTTAAGGCACCGTTTCGACTCCAATATATTCATTTACCCATGAGATCTCTTGGGGAAAAATATCGAACGAGTTGAACACGAGGGTAATAAATTTCGGAAAAATTAGTGAAATCTCCAATTCACCAAAGGGGTACCCCTATCAGAAATCTCCGATTTCTCTTATATGGTTTCGAGCAATGTTTTGATAGTGAATACTAAAGAATATGCTAGGGTCATGGGCACAAAATTTGTAGCCCTATGTCTTAGGGTTCTATGTATAAAATTTCGTGCACATGCGAGGTGTGTAGAGGGCGATACAGTCAAAATACTGAGACATGAACGAACATAAGGAAAAAACTTGCGAAAATTGCCTTCAAAAAGGGGAATTTTTTTTGAAATGTTGACTTAAGGCACCGTTTCGACTCCAATATATTCATTTACCCATGAGATCTCTTGGGGAAAAATATCGAACTAGTTGAACACGAGGGTAATACATTTCGGAGAAATTAGTGAAATCTCCAATTCACCAAAGGGGTACCCCTTTCAAAAATCTTCGATTTCTCTTATATGGTTTCGAGCAATGTTTTGATAGTGAATTCTAAAGAATATGCGAGGGTCATGGGCACAAAATTTGTAGCCCTATGTCTTAGGGTTCTAAGTATAAAATTTCGTGGACATGCGAGGTGAGTAGAGGGCGATACAGTCAAAGTACTGAGAGAAGTACGAACATAAGGAAAAAACTTGCGAAAATTGCCTTCAAAAAGGGGAATTTTTTTTGAAATGTTGACTTAAGGCTCCGTTTCGACTCCAATATATTCATTTACCCATGAGATCTCTTGGGGAAAAATATCGAACTAGTTGAACACGAGGGTAATACATTTCGGATAAATTAGTGAAATCTCCAATTCACCAAAGGGGTACCCCTATCAGAAATCTTCGATTTCTCTTATATGGTTTCGAGCAATGTTTTGATAGTGAATACTAAAGAATATGCGAGGGTCATGGGCACAAAATTTGTAGCCCTATGTCTTAGGGTTCTATGTATAAAATTTCGTGCACATGCGAGGTGTGTAGAGGGCGATACAGTCAAAATACTGAGACATGAACGAACATAAGGAAAAAACTTGCGAAAATTGCCCTCAAAAAGGGGAATTTTTTTTGAAATGTTGTCTTAAGGCTCTGTTTCGACTCCAATATATTCATTTACCCATGAGATCTCTTGGGGAAAAATATCGAACGAGTTGAACACGAGGGTAATACATTTCGGAGAAATTAGTGAAATCTCCAATTCACCAAAGGGGTACCCCTGTCAGAAATCTTCGATTTCTCTTATATGGTTTCGAGCAATGTTTTGATAGTGAATTCTAAAGAATATGCGAGGGTCATGGGCACAAAATTTGTAGCCCTATGTCTTAGGGTTCTATGTATAAAATTTCGTGCACATGCGAGGTGTGTAGAGGGCGATACAGAAAAAATAATGAGAGATGAACGAACATAAGGAAAAAACTTGCGAAAATTGCCCTCAAAAAGGGGAATTTTTTTTGAAATGTTGACTTAAGGCACCGTTTCGACTCCAATATATTCATTTACCCATGAGATCTCTTGGGGAAAAATATCGAACTAGTTGAACACGAGGGTAATACATTTCGGAGAAATTAGTGAAATCTCCAATTCACCAAAGGGGTACCCCATTCAGAAATCTTCGATTTCTCTTATATGGTTTCGAGCAATGTTTTGATAGTGAATTCTAAAGAATATGCGAGGGTCATGGGCACAAAATTTGTAGCCCTATGTCTTAGGGTTCTAAGTATAAAATTTCGTGGACATGCGAGGTGTGTAGAGGGCGATACAGTCAAAATACTGAGAGAAGTACGAACATAAGGAAAAAACTTGCGAAAATTGCCTTCAAAAAGGGGAATTTTTTTTGAAATGTTGACTTAAGGCTCCGTTTCGACTCCAATATATTCATTTACCCATGAGATCTCTTGGGGAAAAATATCGAACTAGTTGAACACGAGGGTAATACATTTCGGAGAAATTAGTGAAATCTCCTATTCACCAAAGGGGTACCCCTTTCAGAAATCTTCGATTTTTCTAATATGGATTCGAGCAATATTTTTATAGTGAATACTAAAGAATATGCGAGGGTCATGGGCACAAATTTCTTAGCCCTATGTCTTAGGGTTCTATGTATAAAATTTCGTGCACATCCGAGGTGTGTAGAGGGCGATACAGTCAAATTTCTGAGAGATGAACGAACATAAGGAAAAAACTTGCGAAAACTGCCCTCAAAAAGGGGAATTTTTTTTGAAATGTTGACTTAAGTCTCCGTTTCCACTCCAATATATTCATTTACCCATGAGATCTCTTGGGGAAAAATATCGAACTAGTTGAACACGAGGGTAATACATTTCGGAGAAATTAGTGAAATCTCCAATTCACCAAAGGGGTACCCCTATCAGAAATCTTCGATTTCTCTAATATGGTTTCGAGCAATGTTTTGATAGTGAATACTAAAGAATATGCGAGGGTCATGGGCACAAAATTTGTAGCCCTATGTCTTAGGGTTCTATGTATAAAATTTCGTGCACATGCAAGGTGTGTAGAGGGCGATACAGTCAAAATACTGAGACATGAACGAACATAAGGAAAAAACTTGCGAAAATTGCCCTCAAAAAGGGGAATTTTTTTTGAAATGTTGTCTTAAGGCTCTGTTTCGACTCCAATATATTCATTTACCCATGAGATCTCTTGGGGAAAAATATCGAACGAGTTGAACACGAGGGTAATACATTTCGGAGAAATTAGTGAAATCTCCAATTCACCAAAGGGGTACCCCTGTCAGAAATCTACGATTTCTCTTATATGGTTTCGAGCAATGTTTTGATAGTGAATTCTAAAGAATATGCGAGGGTCATTGGCACAAAATTTGTAGCCCTATGTCTTAGGGTTCTATGTATAAAATTTCGTGCACATGCGAGGTGTGTAGAGGGCGATACAGTCAAAATAATGAGAGATGAACGAAAATAAGGAAAAAACTTGCGAAAATTGCTCTCAAAAAGGGGAATTTTTTTTGAAATGTTGACTTAAGGCTCCGTTTCGACTCCAATATATTCATTTACCCATGAGATCTCTTGGGGAAAAATATCGAACGAGTTGAACACGAGGGTAATAAATTTCGGAGAAATTAGTGAAATCTCCAATTCACCAAAGGGGTACCCCCTATCAGAAATCTTCGATTTCCCTTATATGGTTTCGAGCAATGTTTTGATAGTGAATAATAAAGAATATGCGAGGGTAATGGGCACAAAATTTGTAGCCCTATGTCTTAGGGTTCTATGTATAAAATTTCGTGCACATCCGAGGTGTGTAGAGGGCGATACAGTCAAAATACTGAGAGATGAACGAACATAAGGAAAAAACTTGCGAAAATTGCCCTCAAAAAGGGGAATTTTTTTTGAAATGTTGACTTAAGGCACCGTTTCGACTCCAATATATTCATTTACCCACGAGATCTCTTGGGGAAAAATATCGAACGAGTTGAACACGAGGGTAATAAATTTCGGAGAAATTAGTGAAATCTCCAATTCACCAAAGGGGTACCCCTATCAGAAATCTTCGATTTCTCTTATATGGTTTCGAGCAATGTTTTGATAGTGAATTCTAAAGAATATGCGAGGGTAATGGGCACAAAATTTGTAGCCCTATGTCTTAGGGTTCTATGTATAAAATTTCGTGCGCATGCGAGGTGTGTAGAGGGCGATACAGTCAAAATACTGAGAGATGAACGAACATAAGGAAAAAACTTGCGAAAATTGCTCTCAAAAAGGGGAATTTTTTTTGAAATGTTGACTTAAGGCTCCGTTTCGACTCCAATATATTCATTTACCCACGAGATCTCTTGGGGAAAAATATCGAACGAGTTGAACACGAGGGTAATAAATTTCGGAGAAATTAATGAAATCTCCAATTCACCAAAGGGGTACCCCTATCAGAAATCTTCGATTTCTCTTATATGGTTTCGAGCAATGTTTTGATAGTGAATTCTAAAGAATATGCGAGGGTAATGGGCACAAAATTTGTAGCCCTATGTCTTAGGGTTCTATGTATAAAATTTCGTGCGCATGCGAGGTGTGTAGAGGGCGATACAGTCAAAATACTGAGAGATGAACGAACATAAGGAAAAAACTTGCGAAAATTCCCCTTTAAAAGGGGAATTTTTTTTGAAATGTTGACTTAAGGCTCCGTTTCGACTCCAATATATTCATTTACCCATGAGATCTCTTGGGGGAAAATATCGAACGAGTTGAACACGAGGGTAATAAATTTCGGAGAAATTAGTGAAATCTCCTATTCACCAAAGGGGTACCCCTATCAGAAATCTCCGATTTCTCTTATATGGTTTCGAGCAATGTTTTGATAGTGAATACTAAAGAATATGCAAGGGTCATGGGCACAAAATTTGTAGCCCTATGTCTTAGGGTTCTATGTATAAAATTTCGTGCACATCCGAGGTGTGTAGAGGGCGATACAGTCAAAATACTGAGACATGAACGAACATAAGGAAAAAACTTGCGAAAATTGCCCTCAAAAAGGGGAATTTTTTTTGAAATGTTGACTTAAGGCACCGTTTCGACTCCAATATATTCATTTACCCATGAGATCTCTTGGGGAAAAATATCGAACTAGTTGAACACGAGGGTAATACATTTCGGAGAAATTAGTGAAATCTCCAATTCACCAAAGGGGTACCCCTTTCAGAAATCTTCGATTTCTCTTATTTGGTTTCGAGCAATGTTTTGATAGTGAATTCTAAAGAATATGCAAGGGTCATGGGCACAAAATTTGTAGCCCTATGTCTTAGGGTTCTAATTATAAAATTTCGTGGACATGCGAGGTGTGTAGAGCGCGATACAGTCAAATTTCTGAGAGATGAACGAACATAAGGAAAAAACTTGCAAAAATTGCCCTCAAAAAGGGGAATTTTTTTTTAAATGTTGACTTAAGTCTCCGTTTCCACTCCAATATATTCATTTACCCATGAGATCTCTTGGGGAAAAATATCGAATGAGTAGAACACGAGGGTAATACATTTCGGAGAAATTAGTGAAATCTCCAATTCACCAAAGGGGTACCCCTTTCAGAAATCTTCGATTTCTCTTATATGGTTTCGAGCAATGTTTTGATAGTGAATTCTAAAGAATATGCGAGGGTCATGGGAACAAAATTTGTAGCCCTATGTCTTAGGGTTCTATGTATAAAATTCCGTACACATGCGAGGAGTGTAGAGGGCGATACAGTCAAAATACTGATAGATGAACGAACATAATGAAAAAACTTGCGAAAATTGCTCTCAAAAAGGGGAATTTTTTTTGAAATGTTGACTTAAGGCTCCGTTTCGACTCCAATATATTCATTTACCCATGAGATCTCTTGCGGAAAAATATCGAACGAGTTGAACACGAGGGTAATAAATTTCGGAGAAATTAGTGAAATCTCCAATTCACCAAAGGGGTACCCCTATCAGAAATCTTCGATTTCTCTTATATGGTTTCGAGCAATGTTTTGATAGTGAATACTAAAGAATATGCGAGGGTAATGGGCACAAAATTTGTAGCCCTATGTCTTAGGGTTCTATGTATAAAATTTCGTGCACATCCGAGGTGTGTAGAGGGCGATACAGTCAAAATACTAAGAGATGAACGAACATAAGGAAAAAACTTGCGAAAATTGCCCTCAAAAAGGGGAATTTTTTTTGAAATGTTGACTTAATGCACCGTTTCGACTCCAATATATTCATTTACCCATGAGATCTCTTGGGGAAAAATATCGAACGAGTTGAACACGAGGGTAATAAATTTCGGAGAAATTAGTGAAATCTCCAATTCACCAAAGGGGTACCCCTATCAGAAATCTTCGATTTCTCTTATATGGTTTCGAGCAATGTTTTGATAGTGAATACTAAAGAATATGCGAGGGTAATGGGCACAAAATTTGTAGCCCTATGTCTTAGGGTTCTATGTATAAAATTTCGTGCACATCCGAGGTGTGTAGAGGGCGATACAGTCAAAATACTAAGAGATGAACGAACATAAGGAAAAAACTTGCGAAAATTGCCCTCAAAAAGGGGAATTTTTTTTGAAATGTTGACTTAATGCACCGTTTCGACTCCAATATATTCATTTACCCATGAGATCTCTTGGGGAAAAATATCGAACGAGTTGAACACGAGGGTAATAAATTTCGGAGAAATTAGTGAAATCTCCAATTCACCAAAGGGGTACCCCTATCAGAAATCTTCGATTTCTCTTATATGGTTTCGAGCAATGTTTTGATAGTGAATACTAAAGAATATGCGAGGGTAATGGGCACAAAATTTGTAGCCCTATGTCTTAGGGTTCTATGTATAAAATTTCGTGCACATCCGAGGTGTGTAGAGGGCGATACAGTCAAAATACTAAGAGATGAACAAACATAAGGAAAAAACTTGCGAAAATTGCCTTCAAAAAGGGGAATTTTTTTTGAAATGTTTACTTAAGGCTCCGTTTCGACTCCAATATATTCATTTACCCATGAGATCTCTTGGGGAAAAATATCGAACGAGTTGAACACGAAGGTAATACATTTCGGAGAAATTAGTGAAATCTCCTATTCACCAAAGGGGTACCCCTTTCAGAAATCTTCGATTTTTCTAATATGGTTTCGAGCAATATTTTGATAGTGAATACTAAAGAATATGCGAGGGTCATGGGCACAAATTTTTTAGCCCTATGTCTTAGGGTTCTATGTATAAAATTTCGTGCACATCCGAGGTGTGTAGAGGGCGATACAGTCAAATTTCTGAGAGATGAACGAACATAAGGAAAAAACTTGCGAAAATTGCCCTCAAAAAGGGGAATTTTTTTTGAAATGTTGACTTAAGTCTCCGTTTCCACTCCAATATATTCATTTACCCATGAGATCTCTTGGGGAAAAATATCGAACTAGTTGAACACGAGGGTAATACATTTCGGAGAAATTAGTGAAATCTCCAATTCACCAAAGGGGTACCCCTATCAGAAATCTTCGATTTCTCTAATATGGTTTCGAGCAATGTTTTGATAGTGAATACTAAAGAATATGCGAGGGTCATGGGCACAAAATTTGTAGCCCTATGTCTTAGGGTTCTATGTATAAAATTTCGTGCACATCCGAGGTGTGTAGAGGGCGATACAGTCAAAATACTGAGACATGAACGAACATAAGGAAAAAACTTGCGAAAATTGCCCTCAAAAAGGGGAATTTTTTTTGAAATGTTGTCTTAAGGCTCTGTTTCGACTCCAATATATTCATTTACCCATGAGATCTCTTGGGGAAAAATATCGAACGAGTTGAACACGAGGGTAATACATTTCGGAGAAATTAGTGAAATCTCCAATTCACCAAAGGGGTACCCCTATCAGAAATCTTCGATTTCTCTTATATGGTTTCGAGCAATGTTTTGATAGTGAATACTAAAGAATATGCGAGGGTCATGGGCACAAATTTTTTAGCCCTATGTCTTAGGGTTCTATGTATAAAATTTCGTGCACATTCAAGGTGTGTAGAGGGCGATACAGTCAAAATACTGAGAGATGTACGAACATAAGGAAAAAACTTGAGAAAATTGCCTTCAAAAAGGGGAATTTTTTTTGAAATGTTGACTTAAGGCTCCGTTTCGACTCCAATATATTCATTTACCCATGAGATCTCTTGGGGAAAAATATCGAACGAGTTGAACACGAGGGTAATACATTTCGGAGAAATTAGTGAAATCTCCTATTCACCAAAGGGGTACCCCTTTCAGAAATCTTTGATTTTTCTAATATGGTTTCGAGCAATATTTTGATAGTGAATACTAAAGAATATGCGAGGGTCATGGGCACAAATTTTTTAGCCCTATGTCTTAGGGTTCTATGTATAAAATTTCGTGCACATCCGAGGTGTGTAGAGGGCGATACAGTCAAAATACTGAGAGATGAACGAACATAAGGAAAAAACTTGCGAAAATTCCCCTTTAAAAGGGGAATTTTTTTTGAAATGTTGACTTAAGGCACCGTTTCGACTCCAATATATTCATTTACCCATGAGATCTCTTGGGGAAAAATATCGAACGAGTTGAACACGAGGGTAATAAATTTCGGAAAAATTAGTGAAATCTCCAATTCACCAAAGGGGTACCCCTATCAGAAATCTCCGATTTCTCTTATATGGTTTCGAGCAATGTTTTGATAGTGAATACTAAAGAATATGCAAGGGTCATGGGCACAAAATTTGTAGCCCTATGTCTTAGGGTTCTATGTATAAAATTTCGTGCACATCCGAGGTGTGTAGAGGGCGATACAGTCAAAATACTGAGACATGAACGAACATAAGGAAAAAACTTGCGAAAATTGCCCTCAAAAAGGGGAATTTTTTTTGAAATGTTGACTTAAGGCACCGTTTCGACTCCAATATATTCATTTACCCATGAGATCTCTTGGGGAAAAATATCGAACTAGTTGAACACGAGGGTAATACATTTCGGAGAAATTAGTGAAATCTCCAATTCACCAAAGGGGTACCCCTTTCAGAAATCTTCGATTTCTCTTATTTGGTTTCGAGCAATGTTTTGATAGTGAATTCTAAAGAATATGCAAGGGTCATGGGCACAAAATTTGTAGCCCTATGTCTTAGGGTTCTAATTATAAAATTTCGTGGACATGCGAGGTGTGTAGAGCGCGATACAGTCAAATTTCTGAGAGATGAACGAACATAAGGAAAAAACTTGCAAAAATTGCCCTCAAAAAGGGGAATTTTTTTTTAAATGTTGACTTAAGTCTCCGTTTCCACTCCAATATATTCATTTACCCATGAGATCTCTTGGGGAAAAATATCGAATGAGTAGAACACGAGGGTAATACATTTCGGAGAAATTAGTGAAATCTCCAATTCACCAAAGGGGTACCCCTTTCAGAAATCTTCGATTTCTCTTATATGGTTTCGAGCAATGTTTTGATAGTGAATTCTAAAGAATATGCGAGGGTCATGGGAACAAAATTTGTAGCCCTATGTCTTAGGGTTCTATGTATAAAATTCCGTACACATGCGAGGAGTGTAGAGGGCGATACAGTCAAAATACTGATAGATGAACGAACATAATGAAAAAACTTGCGAAAATTGCTCTCAAAAAGGGGAATTTTTTTTGAAATGTTGACTTAAGGCTCCGTTTCGACTCCAATATATTCATTTACCCATGAGATCTCTTGCGGAAAAATATCGAACGAGTTGAACACGAGGGTAATAAATTTCGGAGAAATTAGTGAAATCTCCAATTCACCAAAGGGGTACCCCTATCAGAAATCTTCGATTTCTCTTATATGGTTTCGAGCAATGTTTTGATAGTGAATACTAAAGAATATGCGAGGGTAATGGGCACAAAATTTGTAGCCCTATATCTTAGGGTTCTATGTATTAAATTTCTTGCACATCCGAGGTGTGTAGAGGGCGATACAGTCAAAATACTAAGAGATGAACGAACATAAGGAAAAAACTTGCGAAAATTGCCCTCAAAAAGGGGAATTTTTTTTGAAATGTTGACTTAATGCACCGTTTCGACTCCAATATATTCATTTACCCATGAGATCTCTTGGGGAAAAATATCGAACGAGTTGAACACGAGGGTAATAAATTTCGGAGAAATTAGTGAAATCTCCAATTCACCAAAGGGGTACCCCTATCAGAAATCTTCGATTTCTCTTATATGGTTTCGAGCAATGTTTTGATAGTGAATACTAAAGAATATGCGAGGGTAATGGGCACAAAATTTGTAGCCCTATGTCTTAGGGTTCTATGTATAAAATTTCGTGCACATCCGAGGTGTGTAGAGGGCGATACAGTCAAAATACTAAGAGATGAACAAACATAAGGAAAAAACTTGCGAAAATTGCCTTCAAAAAGGGGAATTTTTTTTGAAATGTTTACTTAAGGCTCCGTTTCGACTCCAATATATTCATTTACCCATGAGATCTCTTGGGGAAAAATATCGAACGAGTTGAACACGAGGGTAATACATTTCAGAGAAATTAGTGAAATCTCCTATTCACCAAAGGGGTACCCCTTTCAGAAATCTTCGATTTTTCTAATATGGTTTCGAGCAATATTTTGATAGTGAATACTAAAGAATATGCGAGGGTCATGGGCACAAATTTTTTAGCCCTATGTCTTAGGGTTCTATGTATAAAATTTCGTGCACATCCGAGGTGTGTAGAGGGCGATACAGTCAAATTTCTGAGAGATGAACGAACATAAGGAAAAAACTTGCGAAAATTGCCCTCAAAAAGGGGAATTTTTTTTGAAATGTTGACTTAAGTCTCCGTTTCCACTCCAATATATTCATTTACCCATGAGATCTCTTGGGGAAAAATATCGAACTAGTTGAACACGAGGGTAATACATTTCGGAGAAATTAGTGAAATCTCCAATTCACCAAAGGGGTACCCCTATCAGAAATCTTCGATTTCTCTAATATGGTTTCGAGCAATGTTTTGATAGTGAATACTAAAGAATATGCGAGGGTCATGGGCACAAAATTTGTAGCCCTATGTCTTAGGGTTCTATGTATAAAATTTCGTGCACATCCGAGGTGTGTAGAGGGCGATACAGTCAAAATACTGAGACATGAACGAACATAAGGAAAAAACTTGCTAAAATTGCCCTCAAAAAGGGGAATTTTTTTTGAAATGTTGTCTTAAGGCTCTGTTTCGACTCCAATATATTCATTTACCCATGAGATCTCTTGGGGAAAAATATCGAACGAGTTGAACACGAGGGTAATACATTTCGGAGAAATTAGTGAAATCTCCAATTCACCAAAGGGGTACCCCTATCAGAAATCTTCGATTTCTCTTATATGGTTTCGAGCAATGTTTTGATAGTGAATACTAAAGAATATGCGAGGGTCATGGGCACAAAATTTGTAGCCCTATGTCTTAGGGTTCTATGTATAAAATTTTGTGCACATCCGACGTGTGTAGAGGGCGATACAGTCAAAATACTGAGACATGAACGAACATAAGGAAAAAACTTGCGAAAATTGCCCTCAAAAAGGGGAATTTTTTTTGAAATGTTGACTTAAGGCTCCGTTTCGACTCCAATATATTCATTTACCCATGAGATCTCTTGGGGAAAAATATCGAACTAGTTGAACACGAGGGTAATACATTTCGGAGAAATTAGTGAAATCTCCAATTCACCAAAGGGGTACCCCTTTCAGAAATCTTCGATTTCTCTTATATGGTTTCGAGCAATGTTTTGATAGTGAATTCTAAAGAATATGCGAGGGTCATGGGCACAAAATTTGTAGCCCTATGTCTTAGGGTTCTAATTATAAAATTTCGTGGACATGCGAGGTGTGTAGAGGGCGATACAGTCAAATTTCTGAGAGATGAACGAACATAAGGAAAAAACTTGCAAAAATTGCCCTCAAAAAGGGGAATTTTTTTTGAAATGTTGACTTAAGTCTCCGTTTCCACTCCAATATATTCATTTACCCATGAGATCTCTTGGGGAAAAATATCGAATGAGTAGAACACGAGGGTAATACATTTCGGAGAAATTAGTGAAATCTCCAATTCACCAAAGGGGTACCCCTTTCAGAAATCTTCGATTTCTCTTATATGGTTTCGAGCAATGTTTTGATAGTGAATTCTAAAGAATATGCGAGGTTCATGGGCACAAAATTTGTAGCCCTATCTCTTAGGGTTCTATGTATAAAATTCCGTACACATGCGAGGTGTGTAGAGGGCGATACAGTCAAAATACTGATAGATGAACGAACATAAGGAAAAAACTTGCGAAAATTGCTCTCAAAAAGGGGAATTTTTTTTGAAATGTTGACTTAAGGCTCCGTTTCGACTCCAATATATTCATTTACCCATGAGATCTCTTGCGGAAAAATATCGAACGAGTTGAACACGAGGGTAATAAATTTCGGAGAAATTAGTGAAATCTCCAATTCACCAAAGGGGTACCCCTATCAGAAATCTTCGATTTCTCTTATATGGTTTCGAGCAATGTTTTGATAGTGAATACTAAAGAATATGCGAGGGTAATGGGCACAAAATTTGTAGCCCTATGTCTTAGGGTTCTATGTATAAAATTTCGTGCACATCCGAGGTGTGTAGAGGGCGATACAGTCAAAATACTAAGAGATGAACGAACATAAGGAAAAAACTTGCGAAAATTGCCCTCAAAAAGGGGAATTTTTTTTGAAATGTTGACTTAATGCACCGTTTCGACTCCAATATATTCATTTACCCATGAGATCTCTTGGGGAAAAATATCGAACGAGTTGAACACGAGGGTAATAAATTTCGGAGAAATTAGTGAAATCTCCAATTCACCAAAGGGGTACCCCTATCAGAAATCTTCGATTTCTCTTATATGGTTTCGAGCAATGTTTTGATAGTGAATACTAAAGAATATGCGAGGGTAATGGGCACAAAATTTGTAGCCCTATGTCTTAGGGTTCTATGTATAAAATTTCGTGCACATCCGAGGTGTGTAGAGGGCGATACAGTCAAAATACTAAGAGATGAACGAACATAAGGAAAAAACTTGCGAAAATTGCCTTCAAAAAGGGGAATTTTTTTTGAAATGTTTACTTAAGGCTCCGTTTCGACTCCAATATATTCATTTACCCATGAGATCTCTTGGGGAAAAATATCGAACGAGTTGAACACGAGGGTAATACATTTCGGAGAAATTAGTGAAATCTCCTATTCACCAAAGGGGTACCCCTTTCAGAAATCTTCGATTTTTCTAATATGGTTTCGAGCAATATTTTGATAGTGAATACTAAAGAATATGCGAGGGTCATGGGCACAAATTTTTTAGCCCTATGTCTTAGGGTTCTATGTATAAAATTTCGTGCACATCCGAGGTGTGTAGAGGGCGATACAGTCAAATTTCTGAGAGATGAACGAACATAAGGAAAAAACTTGCGAAAATTGCCCTCAAAAAGGGGAATTTTTTTTGAAATGTTGACTTAAGTCTCCGTTTCCACTCCAATATATTCATTTACCCATGAGATCTCTTGGGGAAAAATATCGAACTAGTTGAACACGAGGGTAATACATTTCGGAGAAATTAGTGAAATCTCCAATTCACCAAAGGGGTACCCCTATCAGAATTCTTCGATTTCTCTAATATGGTTTCGAGCAATGTTTTGATAGTGAATACTAAAGAATATGCGAGGGTCATGGGCACAAAATTTGTAGCCCTATGTCTTAGGGTTCTATGTATAAAATTTCGTGCACATCCGAGGTGTGTAGAGGGCGATACAGTCAAAATACTGAGACATGAACGAACATAAGGAAAAAACTTGCGAAAATTGCCCTCAAAAAGGGGAATTTTTTTTGAAATGTTGTCTTAAGGCTCTGTTTCGACTCCAATATATTCATTTACCCATGAGATCTCTTGGGGAAAAATATCGAACGAGTTGAACACGAGGGTAATACATTTCGGAGAAATTAGTGAAATCTCCAATTCACCAAAGGGGTACCCCTATCAGAAATCTTCGATTTCTCTTATATGGTTTCGAGCAATGTTTTGATAGTGAATACTAAAGAATATGCGAGGGTCATGGGCACAAAATTTGTAGCCCTATGTCTTAGGGTTCTATGTATAAAATTTTGTGCACATCCGACGTGTGTAGAGGGCGATACAGTCAAAATACTGAGACATGAACGAACATAAGGAAAAAACTTGCGAAAATTGCCCTCAAAAAGGGGAATTTTTTTTGAAATGTTGACTTAAGGCTCCGTTTCGACTCCAATATATTCATTTACCCATGAGATCTCTTGGGGAAAAATATCGAACTAGTTGAACACGAGGGTAATACATTTCGGAGAAATTAGTGAAATCTCCAATTCACCAAAGGGGTACCGCTTTCAGAAATCTTCGATTTCTCTTATATGGTTTCGAGCAATGTTTTGATAGTGAATTCTAAAGAATATGCGAGGGTCATGGGCACAAAATTTGTAGCCCTATGTCTTAGGGTTCTAATTATAAAATTTCGTGGACATGCGAGGTGTGTAGAGGGCGATACAGTCAAATTTCTGAGAGATGAACGAACATAAGGAAAAAACTTGCAAAAATTGCCCTCAAAAAGGGGAATTTTTTTTGAAATGTTGACTTAAGTCTCCGTTTCCACTCCAATATATTCATTTACCCATGAGATCTCTTGGGGAAAAATATCGAATGAGTAGAACACGAGGGTAATACATTTCGGAGAAATTAGTGAAATCTCCAATTCACCAAAGGGGTACCCCTTTCAGAAATCTTCGATTTCTCTTATATGGATTCGAGCAATGTTTTGATAGTGAATTCTAAAGAATATGCGAGGTTCATGGGCACAAAATTTTTAGCCCTATGTCTTAGGGTTCTATGTATAAAATTCCGTACACATGCGAGGTGTGTAGAGGGCGATACAGTCAAAATACTGATAGATGAACGAACATAAGGAAAAAACTTGCGAAAATTGCTCTCAAAAAGGGGAATTTTTTTTGAAATGTTGACTTAAGGCTCCGTTTCGACTCCAATATATTCATTTACCCATGAGATCTCTTGCGGAAAAATATCGAACGAGTTGAACACGAGGGTAATAAATTTCGGAGAAATTAGTGAAATCTCCAATTCACCAAAGGGGTACCCCTATCAGAAATCTTCGATTTCTCTTATATGGTTTCGAGCAATGTTTTGATAGTGAATACTAAAGAATATGCGAGGGTAATGGGCACAAAATTTGTAGCCCTATGTCTTAGGGTTCTATGTATAAAATTTCGTGCACATCCGAGGTGTGTAGAGGGCGATACAGTCAAAATACTAAGAGATGAACGAACATAAGGAAAAAACTTGCGAAAATTGCCCTCAAAAAGGGGAATTTTTTTTGAAATGTTGACTTAATGCACCGTTTCGACTCCAATATATTCATTTACCCATGAGATCTCTTGGGGGAAAATATCGAACGAGTTGAACACGAGGGTAATAAATTTCGGAGAAATTAGTGAAATCTCCAATTCACCAAAGGGGTACCCCTATCAGAAATCTTCGATTTCTCTTATATGGTTTCGAGCAATGTTTTGATAGTGAATACTAAAGAATATGCGAGGGTAATGGGCACAAAATTTGTAGCCCTATGTCTTAGGGTTCTATGTATAAAATTTCGTGCACATCCGAGGTGTGTAGAGGGCGATACAGTCAAAATACTAAGAGATGAACGAACATAAGGAAAAAACTTGCGAAAATTGCCTTCAAAAAGGGGAATTTTTTTTGAAATGTTTACTTAAGGCTCCGTTTCGACTCCAATATATTCATTTACCCATGAGATCTCTTGGGGAAAAATATCGAACTAGTTGAACACGAGGGTAATACATTTCGGAGAAATTAGTGAAATCTCCAATTCACCAAAGGGGTACCGCTTTCAGAAATCTTCGATTTCTCTTATATGGTTTCGAGCAATGTTTTGATAGTGAATTCTAAAGAATATGCGAGGGTCATGGGCACAAAATTTGTAGCCCTATGTCTTAGGGTTCTAATTATAAAATTTCGTGGACATGCGAGGTGTGTAGAGGGCGATACAGTCAAATTTCTGAGAGATGAACGAACATAAGGAAAAAACTTGCAAAAATTGCCCTCAAAAAGGGGAATTTTTTTTGAAATGTTGACTTAAGTCTCCGTTTCCACTCCAATATATTCATTTACCCATGAGATCTCTTGGGGAAAAATATCGAATGAGTAGAACACGAGGGTAATACATTTCGGAGAAATTAGTGAAATCTCCAATTCACCAAAGGGGTACCCCTTTCAGAAATCTTCGATTTCTCTTATATGGATTCGAGCAATGTTTTGATAGTGAATTCTAAAGAATATGCGAGGTTCATGGGCACAAAATTTTTAGCCCTATGTCTTAGGGTTCTATGTATAAAATTCCGTACACATGCGAGGTGTGTAGAGGGCGATACAGTCAAAATACTGATAGATGAACGAACATAAGGAAAAAACTTGCGAAAATTGCTCTCAAAAAGGGGAATTTTTTTTGAAATGTTGACTTAAGGCTCCGTTTCGACTCCAATATATTCATTTACCCATGAGATCTCTTGCGGAAAAATATCGAACGAGTTGAACACGAGGGTAATAAATTTCGGAGAAATTAGTGAAATCTCCAATTCACCAAAGGGGTACCCCTATCAGAAATCTTCGATTTCTCTTATATGGTTTCGAACAATGTTTTGATAGTGAATACTAAAGAATATGCGAGGGTAATGGGCACAAAATTTGTAGCCCTATGTCTTAGGGTTCTATGTATAAAATTTCGTGCACATCCGAGGTGTGTAGAGGGCGATACAGTCAAAATACTAAGAGATGAACGAACATAAGGAAAAAACTTGCGAAAATTGCCCTCAAAAAGGGGAATTTTTTTTGAAATGTTGACTTAATGCACCGTTTCGACTCCAATATATTCATTTACCCATGAGATCTCTTGGGGGAAAATATCGAACGAGTTGAACACGAGGGTAATAAATTTCGGAGAAATTAGTGAAATCTCCAATTCACCAAAGGGGTACCCCTATCAGAAATCTTCGATTTCTCTTATATGGTTTCGAGCAATGTTTTGATAGTGAATACTAAAGAATATGCGAGGGTAATGGGCACAAAATTTGTAGCCCTATGTCTTAGGGTTCTATGTATAAAATTTCGTGCACATCCGAGGTGTGTAGAGGGCGATACAGTCAAAATACTAAGAGATGAACGAACATAAGGAAAAAACTTGCGAAAATTGCCTTCAAAAAGGGGAATTTTTTTTGAAATGTTTACTTAAGGCTCCGTTTCGACTCCAATATATTCATTTACCCATGAGATCTCTTGGGGAAAAATATCGAACGAGTTGAACACGAGGGTAATACATTTCGGAGAAATTAGTGAAATCTCCTATTCACCAAAGGGGTACCCCTTTCAGAAATCTTCGATTTTTCTAATATGGTTTCGAGCAATATTTTGATAGTGAATACTAAAGAATATGCGAGGGTCATGGGCACAAATTTTTTAGCCCTATGTCTTAGGGTTCTATGTATAAAATTTCGTGCACATCCGAGGTGTGTAGAGGGCGATACAGTCAAATTTCTGAGAGATGAACGAACATAAGGAAAAAACTTGCGAAAATTGCCCTCAAAAAGGGGAATTTTTTTTGAAATGTTGACTTAAGTCTCCGTTTCCACTCCAATATATTCATTTACCCATGAGATCTCTTGGGGAAAAATATCGAACTAGTTGAACACGAGGGTAATACATTTCGGAGAAATTAGTGAAATCTCCAATTCACCAAAGGGGTACCCCTATCAGAAATCTTCGATTTCTCTAATATGGTTTCGAGCAATGTTTTGATAGTGAATACTAAAGAATATGCGAGGGTCATGGGCACAAAATTTGTAGCCCTATGTCTTAGGGTTCTATGTATAAAATTTCGTGCACATCCGAGGTGTGTAGAGGGCGATACAGTCAAAATACTGAGACATGAACGAACATAAGGAAAAAACTTGCGAAAATTGCCCTCAAAAAGGGGAATTTTTTTTGAAATGTTGACTTAAGGCTCCGTTTCGACTCCAATATATTCATTTACCCATGAGATCTCTTGGGGAAAAATATCGAACTAGTTGAACACGAGGGTAATACATTTCGGAGAAATTAGTGAAATCTCCAATTCACCAAAGGGGTACCCCTTTCAGAAATCTTCGATTTCTCTTATATGGTTTCGAGCAATGTTTTGATAGTGAATTCTAAAGAATATGCGAGGGTCATGGGCACAAAATTTGTAGCCCTATGTCTTAGGGTTCTAATTATAAAATTTCGTGGACATGCGAGGTGTGTAGAGGGCGATACAGTCAAATTTCTGAGAGATGAACGAACATAAGGAAAAAACTTGCAAAAATTGCCCTCAAAAAGGGGAATTTTTTTTGAAATGTTGACTTAAGTCTCCGTTTCCACTCCAATATATTCATTTACCCATGAGATCTCTTGGGGAAAAATATCGAATGAGTAGAACACGAGGGTAATACATTTCGGAGAAATTAGTGAAATCTCCAATTCACCAAAGGGGTACCCCTTTCAGAAATCTTCGATTTCTCTTATATGGATTCGAGCAATGTTTTGATAGTGAATTCTAAAGAATATGCGAGGTTCATGGGCACAAAATTTGTAGCCCTATGTCTTAGGGTTCTATGTATAAAATTCCGTACACATGCGAGGTGTGTAGAGGGCGATACAGTCAAAATACTGATAGATGAACGAACATAAGGAAAAAACTTGCGAAAATTGCTCTCAAAAAGGGGAATTTTTTTTGAAATGTTGACTTAAGGCTCCGTTTCGACTCCAATATATTCATTTACCCATGAGATCTCTTGCGGAAAAATATCGAACGAGTTGAACACGAGGGTAATAAATTTCGGAGAAATTAGTGAAATCTCCAATTCACCAAAGGGGTACCCCTATCAGAAATCTTCGATTTCTCTTATATGGTTTCGAGCAATGTTTTGATAGTGAATACTAAAGAATATGCGAGGGTAATGGGCACAAAATTTGTAGCCCTATGTCTTAGGGTTCTATGTATAATATTTCGTGCACATCCGAGGTGTGTAGAGGGCGATACAGTCAAAATACTAAGAGATGAACGAACATAAGGAAAAAACTTGCGAAAATTGCCCTCAAAAAGGGGAATTTTTTTTGAAATGTTGACTTAATGCACCGTTTCGACTCCAATATATTCATTTACCCATGAGATCTCTTGGGGAAAAATATCGAACGAGTTGAACACGAGGGTAATAAATTTCGGAGAAATTAGTGAAATCTCCAATTCACCAAAGGGGTACCCCTATCAGAAATCTTCGATTTCTCTTATATGGTTTCGAGCAATGTTTTGATAGTGAATACTAAAGAATATGCGAGGGTAATGGGCACAAAATTTGTAGCCCTATGTCTTAGGGTTCTATGTATAAAATTTCGTGCACATCCGAGGTGTGTAGAGGGCGATACAGTCAAAATACTAAGAGATGAACGAACATAAGGAAAAAACTTGCGAAAATTGCCTTCAAAAAGGGGAATTTTTTTTGAAATGTTTACTTAAGGCTCCGTTTCGACTCCAATATATTCATTTACCCATGAGATCTCTTGGGGAAAAATATCGAACGAGTTGAACACGAGGGTAATACATTTCGGAGAAATTAGTGAAATCTCCTATTCACCAAAGGGGTACCCCTTTCAGAAATCTTCGATTTTTCTAATATGGTTTCGAGCAATATTTTGATAGTGAATACTAAAGAATATGCGAGGGTCATGGGCACAAATTTTTTAGCCCTATGTCTTAGGGTTCTATGTATAAAATTTCGTGCACATCCGAGGTGTGTAGAGGGCGATACAGTCAAATTTCTGAGAGATGAACGAACATAAGGAAAAAACTTGCGAAAATTGCCCTCAAAAAGGGGAATTTTTTTTGAAATGTTGACTTAAGTCTCCGTTTCCACTCCAATATATTCATTTACCCATGAGATCTCTTGGGGAAAAATATCGAACTAGTTGAACACGAGGGTAATACATTTCGGAGAAATTAGTGAAATCTCCAATTCACCAAAGGGGTACCCCTATCAGAAATCTTCGATTTCTCTAATATGGTTTCGAGCAATGTTTTGATAGTGAATACTAAAGAATATGCGAGGGTCATGGGCACAAAATTTGTAGCCCTATGTCTTAGGGTTCTATGTATAAAATTTCGTGCACATCCGAGGTGTGTAGAGGGCGATACAGTCAAAATACTGAGACATGAACGAACATAAGGAAAAAACTTGCGAAAATTGCCCTCAAAAAGGGGAATTTTTTTTGAAATGTTGACTTAAGGCTCCGTTTCGACTCCAATATATTCATTTACCCATGAGATCTCTTGGGGAAAAATATCGAACTAGTTGAACACGAGGGTAATACATTTCGGAGAAATTAGTGAAATCTCCAATTCACCAAAGGGGTACCCCTTTCAGAAATCTTCGATTTCTCTTATATGGTTTCGAGCAATGTTTTGATAGTGAATTCTAAAGAATATGCGAGGGTCATGGGCACAAAATTTGTAGCCCTATGTCTTAGGGTTCTAATTATAAAATTTCGTGGACATGCGAGGTGTGTAGAGGGCGATACAGTCAAATTTCTGAGAGATGAACGAACATAAGGAAAAAACTTGCAAAAATTGCCCTCAAAAAGGGGAATTTTTTTTGAAATGTTGACTTAAGTCTCCGTTTCCACTCCAATATATTCATTTACCCATGAGATCTCTTGGGGAAAAATATCGAATGAGTAGAACACGAGGGTAATACATTTCGGAGAAATTAGTGAAATCTCCAATTCACCAAAGGGGTACCCCTTTCAGAAATCTTCGATTTCTCTTATATGGTTTCGAGCAATGTTTTGATAGTGAATTCTAAAGAATATGCGAGGGTCATGGGCACAAAATTTGTAGCCCTATGTCTTAGGGTTCTAATTATAAAATTTCGTGGACATGCGAGGTGTGTAGAGGGCGATACAGTCAAATTTCTGAGAGATGAACGAACATAAGGAAAAAACTTGCAAAAATTGCCCTCAAAAAGGGGAATTTTTTTTGAAATGTTGACTTAAGTCTCCGTTTCCACTCCAATATATTCATTTACCCATGAGATCTCTTGGGGAAAAATATCGAATGAGTAGAACACGAGGGTAATACATTTCGGAGAAATTAGTGAAATCTCCAATTCACCAAAGGGGTACCCCTTTCAGAAATCTTCGATTTCTCTTATATGGTTTCGAGCAATGTTTTGATAGTGAATTCTAAAGAATATGCGAGGTTCATGGGCACAAAATTTGTAGCCCTATGTCTTAGGGTTCTATGTATAAAATTCCGTACACATGCGAGGTGTGTAGAGGGCGATACAGTCAAAATACTGATAGATGAACGAACATAAGGAAAAAACTTGCGAAAATTGCTCTCAAAAAGGGGAATTTTTTTTGAAATGTTGACTTAAGGCTCCGTTTCGACTCCAATATATTCATTTACCCATGAGATCTCTTGCGGAAAAATATCGAACGAGTTGAACACGAGGGTAATAAATTTCGGAGAAATTAGTGAAATCTCCAATTCACCAAAGGGGTACCCCTATCAGAAATCTTCGATTTCTCTTATATGGTTTCGAGCAATGTTTTGATAGTGAATACTAAAGAATATGCGAGGGTAATGGGCACAAAATTTGTAGCCCTATGTCTTAGGGTTCTATGTATAAAATTTCGTGCACATCCGAGGTGTGTAGAGGGCGATACAGTCAAAATACTAAGAGATGAACGAACATAAGGAAAAAACTTGCGAAAATTGCCCTCAAAAAGGGGAATTTTTTTTGAAATGTTGACTTAATGCACCGTTTCGACTCCAATATATTCATTTACCCATGAGATCTCTTGGGGAAAAATATCGAACGAGTTGAACACGAGGGTAATAAATTTCGGAGAAATTAGTGAAATCTCCAATTCACCAAAGGGGTACCCCTATCAGAAATCTTCGATTTCTCTTATATGGTTTCGAGCAATGTTTTGATAGTGAATACTAAAGAATATGCGAGGGTAATGGGCACAAAATTTGTAGCCCTATGTCTTAGGGTTCTATGTATAAAATTTCGTGCACATCCGAGGTGTGTAGAGGGCGATACAGTCAAAGTACTAAGAGATGAACGAACATAAGGAAAAAACTTGCGAAAATTGCCTTCAAAAAGGGGAATTTTTTTTGAAATGTTTACTTAAGGCTCCGTTTCGACTCCAATATATTCATTTACCCATGAGATCTCTTGGGGAAAAATATCGAACGAGTTGAACACGAGGGTAATACATTTCGGAGAAATTAGTGAAATCTCCTATTCACCAAAGGGGTACCCCTTTCAGAAATCTTCGATTTTTCTAATATGGTTTCGAGCAATATTTTGATAGTGAATACTAAAGAATATGCGAGGGTCATGGGCACAAATTTTTTAGCCCTATGTCTTAGGGTTCTATGTATAAAATTTCGTGCACATCCGAGGTGTGTAGAGGGCGATACAGTCAAATTTCCGAGAGATGAACGAACATAAGGAAAAAACTTGCGAAAATTGCCCTCAAAAAGGGGAATTTTTTTTGAAATGTTGACTTAAGTCTCCGTTTCCACTCCAATATATTCATTTACCCATGAGATCTCTTGGGGAAAAATATCGAACTAGTTGAACACGAGGGTAATACATTTCGGAGAAATTAGTGAAATCTCCAATTCACCAAAGGGGTACCCCTATCAGAAATCTTCGATTTCTCTAATATGGTTTCGAGCAATGTTTTGATAGTGAATACTAAAGAATATGCGAGGGTCATGGGCACAAAATTTGTAGCCCTATGTCTTAGGGTTCTATGTATAAAATTTCGTGCACATCCGAGGTGTGTAGAGGGCGATACAGTCAAAATACTGAGACATGAACGAACATAAGGAAAAAACTTGCGAAAATTGCCCTCAAAAAGGGGAATTTTTTTTGAAATGTTGTCTTAAGGCTCTGTTTCGACTCCAATATATTCATTTACCCATGAGATCTCTTGGGGAAAAATATCGAACGAGTTGAACACGAGGGTAATACATTTCGGAGAAATTAGTGAAATCTCCAATTCACCAAAGGGGTACCCCTATCAGAAATCTTCGATTTCTCTTATATGGTTTCGAGCAATGTTTTGATAGTGAATACTAAAGAATATGCGAGGGTCATGGGCACAAAATTTGTAGCCCTATGTCTTAGGGTTCTATGTATAAAATTTTGTGCACATCCGACGTGTGTAGAGGGCGATACAGTCAAAATACTGAGACATGAACGAACATAAGGAAAAAACTTGCGAAAATTGCCCTCAAAAAGGGGAATTTTTTTTGAAATGTTGACTTAAGTCTCCGTTTCCACTCCAATATATTCATTTACCCATGATATCTCTTGGGGAAAAATATCGAATGAGTAGAACACGAGGGTAATACATTTCGGAGAAATTAGTGAAATCTCCAATTCACCAAAGGGGTACCCCTTTCAGAAATCTTCGATTTCTCTTATATGGTTTCGAGCAATGTTTTGATAGTGAATTCTAAAGAATATGCGAGGGTCATGGGCACAAAATTTGTAGCCCTATGTCTTAGGGTTCTATGTATAAAATTCCGTACACATGCGAGGTGTGTAGAGGGCGATACAGTCAAAATACTGATAGATGAACGAACATAAGGAAAAAACTTGCGAAAATTGCTCTCAAAAAGGGGAATTTTTTTTGAAATGTTGACTTAAGGCTCCGTTTCGACTCCAATATATTCATTTACCCATGAGATCTCTTGCGGAAAAATATCGAACGAGTTGAACACGAGGGTAATACATTTCGGAGAAATTAGTGAAATCTCCTATTCACCAAAGGGGTACCCCTTTCAGAAATCTTCGATTTTTCTAATATGGTTTCGAGCAATATTTTGATAGTGAATACTAAAGAATATGCGAGGGTCATGGGCACAAATTTTTTAGCCCTATGTCTTAGGGTTCTATGTATAAAATTTCGTGCACATCCGAGGTGTGTAGAGGGCGATACAGTCAAATTTCTGAGAGATGAACGAACATAAGGAAAAAACTTGCGAAAATTGCCCTCAAAAAGGGGAATTTTTTTTGAAATGTTGACTTAATGCACCGTTTCGACTCCAATATATTCATTTACCCATGAGATCTCTTGGGGAAAAATATCGAACGAGTTGAACACGAGGGTAATAAATTTCGGAGAAATTAGTGAAATCTCCAATTCACCAAAGGGGTACCCCTATCAGAAATCTTCGATTTCTCTTATATGGTTTCGAGCAATGTTTTGATAGTGAATACTAAAGAATATGCGAGGGTAATGGGCACAAAATTTTTAGCCCTATGTCTTAGGGTTCTATGTATAAAATTTCGTGCACATCCGAGGTGTGTAGAGGGCGATACAGTCAAAATACTAAGAGATGAACGAACATAAGGAAAAAACTTGCGAAAATTGCCTTCAAAAAGGGGAATTTTTTTTGAAATGTTTACTTAAGGCTCCGTTTCGACTCCAATATATTCATTTACCCATGAGATCTCTTGGGGAAAAATATCGAACGAGTTGAACACGAGGGTAATACATTTCGGAGAAATTAGTGAAATCTCCTATTCACCAAAGGGGTACCCCTTTCAGAAATCTTCGATTTTTCTAATATGGTTTCGAGCAATATTTTGATAGTGAATACTAAAGAATATGCGAGGGTCATGGGCACAAATTTTTTAGCCCTATGTCTTAGGGTTCTATGTATAAAATTTCGTGCACATCCGAGGTGTGTAGAGGGCGATACAGTCAAATTTCTGAGAGATGAACGAACATAAGGAAAAAACTTGCGAAAATTGCCCTCAAAAAGGGGAATTTTTTT
The DNA here is from genome assembly GCF_963169125.1 of Humulus lupulus. Lineage (NCBI taxonomy): Eukaryota > Viridiplantae > Streptophyta > Magnoliopsida > Rosales > Cannabaceae > Humulus > Humulus lupulus. The sequence continues at coordinate 2,924,024 of NC_084793.1, forward strand.
TGAAATGTTGACTTAAGTCTCCGTTTCCACTCCAATATATTCATTTACCCATGAGATCTCTTGGGGAAAAATATCGAACTAGTTGAACACGAGGGTAATACATTTCGGAGAAATTAGTGAAATCTCCAATTCACCAAAGGGGTACCCCTATCAGAAATCTTCGATTTCTCTAATATGGTTTCGAGCAATGTTTTGATAGTGAATACTAAAGAATATGCGAGGGTCATGGGCACAAAATTTGTAGCCCTATGTCTTAGGGTTCTATGTATAAAATTTCGTGCACATCCGAGGTGTGTAGAGGGCGATACAGTCAAAATACTGAGACATGAACGAACATAAGGAAAAAACTTGCGAAAATTGCCCTCAAAAAGGGGAATTTTTTTTGAAATGTTGTCTTAAGGCTCTGTTTCGACTCCAATATATTCATTTACCCATGAGATCTCTTGGGGAAAAATATCGAACGAGTTGAACACGAGGGTAATACATTTCGGAGAAATTAGTGAAATCTCCAATTCACCAAAGGGGTACCCCTATCAGAAATCTTCGATTTCTCTTATATGGTTTCGAGCAATGTTTTGATAGTGAATACTAAAGAATATGTGAGGGTCATGGGCACAAAATTTGTAGCCCTATGTCTTAGGGTTCTATGTATAAAATTTTGTGCACATCCGACGTGTGTAGAGGGCGATACAGTCAAAATACTGAGACATGAACGAACATAAGGAAAAAACTTGCGAAAATTGCCCTCAAAAAGGGGAATTTTTTTTGAAATGTTGACTTAAGTCTCCGTTTCCACTCCAATATATTCATTTACCCATGAGATCTCTTGGGGAAAAATATCGAATGAGTAGAACACGAGGGTAATACATTTCGGAGAAATTAGTGAAATCTCCAATTCACCAAAGGGGTACCCCTTTCAGAAATCTTCGATTTCTCTTATATGGTTTCGAGCAATGTTTTGATAGTGAATTCTAAAGAATATGCGAGGGTCATGGGCACAAAATTTGTAGCCCTATGTCTTAGGGTTCTATGTATAAAATTCCGTACACATGCGAGGTGTGTAGAGGGCGATACTGTCAAAATACTGATAGATGAACGAACATAAGGAAAAAACTTGCGAAAATTGCTCTCAAAAAGGGGAATTTTTTTTGAAATGTTGACTTAAGGCTCCGTTTCGACTCCAATATATTCATTTACCCATGAGATCTCTTGCGGAAAAATATCGAACGAGTTGAACACGAGGGTAATACATTTCGGAGAAATTAGTGAAATCTCCTATTCACCAAAGGGGTACCCCTTTCAGAAATCTTCGATTTCTCTAATATGGTTTCGAGAAATATTTTGATAGTGAATACTAAAGAATATGCGAGGGTCATGGGCACAAATTTTCTAGCCCTATGTCTTAGGGTTCTATGTATAAAATTTCGTGCACATCCGAGGTGTGTAGAGGGCGATACAGTCAAATTTCTGAGAGATGAACGAACATAAGGAAAAAACTTGCGAAAATTGCCCTCAAAAAGGGGAATTTTTTTTGAAATGTTGACTTAATGCACCGTTTCGACTCCAATATATTCATTTACCCATGAGATCTCTTGGGGAAAAATATCGAACGAGTTGAACACGAGGGTAATAAATTTCGGAGAAATTAGTGAAATCTCCAATTCACCAAAGGGGTACCCCTATCAGAAATCTTCGATTTCTCTTATATGGTTTCGAGCAATGTTTTGATAGTGAATACTAAAGAATATGCGAGGGTAATGGGCACAAAATTTGTAGCCCTATGTCTTAGGGTTCTATGTATAAAATTTCGTGCACATCCGAGGTGTGTAGAGGGCGATACAGTCAAAATACTAAGAGATGAACGAACATAAGGAAAAAACTTGCGAAAATTGCCTTCAAAAAGGGGAATTTTTTTTGAAATGTTTACTTAAGGCTCCGTTTCGACTCCAATATATTCATTTACCCATGAGATCTCTTGGGGAAAAATATCGAACGAGTTGAACACGAGGGTAATACATTTCGGAGAAATTAGTGAAATCTCCTATTCACCAAAGGGGTACCCCTTTCAGAAATCTTCGATTTTTCTAATATGGTTTCGAGCAATATTTTGATAGTGAATACTAAAGAATATGCGAGGGTCATGGGCACAAATTTTTTAGCCCTATGTCTTAGGGTTCTATGTATAAAATTTCGTGCACATCCGAGGTGTGTAGAGGGCGATACAGTCAAATTTCTGAGAGATGAACGAACATAAGGAAAAAACTTGCGAAAATTGCCCTCAAAAAGGGGAATTTTTTTTGAAATGTTGACTTAAGTCTCCGTTTCCACTCCAATATATTCATTTACCCATGAGATCTCTTGGGGAAAAATATCGAACTAGTTGAACACGAGGGTAATACATTTCGGAGAAATTAGTGAAATCTCCAATTCACCAAAGGGGTACCCCTTTCAGAAATCTTCGATTTCTCTTATATGGTTTCGAGCAATGTTTTGATAGTGAATTCTAAAGAATATGCGAGGGTAATTGGCACAAAATTTGTAGCCCTATGTCTTAGGGTTCTATGTATAAAATTTCGTGCACATGCGAGGTGTGTAGAGGGCGATACAGTCAAAATACTGAGAGATGAACGAACATAAGGAAAAAACTTGCGAAAATTGCTCTCAAAAAGGGGAATTTTTTTTGAAATGTTGACTTAAGGCTCCGTTTCGACTCCAATATATTCATTTACCCATGAGATCTCTTGGGGAAAAATATCTAACTAGTTGAACACGAGGGTAATACATTTCGGAGAAATTAGTGAAATCTCCAATTCACCAAAGGGGTACCCCTATCAGAAATCTTCGATTTCTCTTATATGGTTTCGAGCAATGTTTTGATAGTGAATACTAAAGAATATGCGAGGGTCATGGGCACAAATTTTTTAGCCCTATGTCTTAGGGTTCTATGTATAAAATTCCGTACACATGCGAGGTGTGTAGAGGGCGATACAGTCAAAATACTGATAGATGAACGAACATAAGGAAAAAACTTGCGAAAATTGCTCTCAAAAAGGGGAATTTTTTTTGAAATGTTGACTTAAGGCTCCGTTTCGACTCCAATATATTCATTTACCCATGAGATCTCTTGCGGAAAAATATCGAACGAGTTGAACACGAGGGTAATAAATTTCGGAGAAATTAGTGAAATCTCCAATTCACCAAAGGGGTACCCCTATCAGAAATCTTCGATTTCTCTTATATGGTTTCGAGCAATGTTTTGATAGTGAATACTAAAGAATATGCGAGGGTAATGGGCACAAAATTTGTAGCCCTATGTCTTAGGGTTCTATGTATAAAATTTCGTGCACATCCGAGGTGTGTAGAGGGCGATACAGTCAAAATACTAAGAGATGAACGAACATAAGGAAAAAACTTGCGAAAATTGCCCTCAAAAAGGGGAATTTTTTTTGAAATGTTGACTTAATGCACCGTTTCGACTCCAATATATTCATTTACCCATGAGATCTCTTGGGGAAAAATATCGAACGAGTTGAACACGAGGGTAATAAATTTCGGAGAAATTAGTGAAATCTCCAATTCACCAAAGGGGTACCCCTATCAGAAATCTTCGATTTCTCTTATATGGTTTCGAGCAATGTTTTGATAATGAATACTAAAGAATATGCGAGGGTAATGGGCACAAAATTTGTAGCCCTATGTCTTAGGGTTCTATGTATAAAATTTCGTGCACATCCGAGGTGTGTAGAGGGCGATACAGTCAAAATACTAAGAGATGAACGAACATAAGGAAAAAACTTGGGAAAATTGCCTTCAAAAAGGGGAATTTTTTTTGAAATGTTTACTTAAGGCTCCGTTTCGACTCCAATATATTCATTTACCCATGAGATCTCTTGGGGAAAAATATCGAACGAGTTGAACACGAGGGTAATACATTTCGGAGAAATTAGTGAAATCTCCTATTCACCAAAGGGGTACCCCTTTCAGAAATCTTCGATTTTTCTAATATGGTTTCGAGCAATATTTTGATAGTGAATACTAAAGAATATGCGAGGGTCATGGGCACAAATTTTTTAGCCCTATGTCTTAGGGTTCTATGTATAAAATTTCGTGCACATCCGAGGTGTGTAGAGGGCGATACAGTCAAATTTCTGAGAGATGAACGAACATAAGGAAAAAACTTGCGAAAATTGCCCTCAAAAAGGGGAATTTTTTTTGAAATGTTGACTTAAGTCTCCGTTTCCACTCCAATATATTCATTTACCCATGAGATCTCTTGGGGAAAAATATCGAATGAGTAGAACACGAGGGTAATACATTTCGGAGAAATTAGTGAAATCTCCAATTCACCAAAGGGGTACCCCTTTCAGAAATCTTCGATTTCTCTTATATGGTATCGAGCAATGTTTTGATAGTGAATTCTAAAGAATATGCGAGGGTCATGGGCACAAAATTTGTAGCCCTATGTCTTAGGGTTCTATGTATAAAATTCCGTACACATGCGAGGTGTGTAGAGGGCGATACTGTCAAAATACTGATAGATGAACGAACATAAGGAAAAAACTTGCGAAAATTGCTCTCAAAAAGGGGAATTTTTTTTGAAATGTTGACTTAAGGCTCCGTTTCGACTCCAATATATTCATTTACCCATGAGATCTCTTGCGGAAAAATATCGAACGAGTTGAACACGAGGGTAATACATTTCGGAGAAATTAGTGAAATCTCCTATTCACCAAAGGGGTACCCCTTTCAGAAATCTTCGATTTCTCTAATATGGTTTCGAGCAATATTTTGATAGTGAATACTAAAGAATATGCGAGGGTCATGGGCACAAATTTTCTAGCCCTATGTCTTAGGGTTCTATGTATAAAATTTCGTGCACATCCGAGGTGTGTAGAGGGCGATACAGTCAAATTTCTGAGAGATGAACGAACATAAGGAAAAAACTTGCGAAAATTGCCCTCAAAAAGGGGAATTTTTTTTGAAATGTTGACTTAATGCACCGTTTCGACTCCAATATATTCATTTACCCATGAGATCTCTTGGGGAAAAATATCGAACGAGTTGAACACGAGGGTAATAAATTTCGGAGAAATTAGTGAAATCTCCAATTCACCAAAGGGGTACCCCTATCAGAAATCTTCGATTTCTCTTATATGGTTTCGAGCAATGTTTTGATAGTGAATACTAAAGAATATGCGAGGGTAATGGGCACAAAATTTGTAGCCCTATGTCTTAGGGTTCTATGTATAAAATTTCGTGCACATCCGAGGTGTGTAGAGGGCGATACAGTCAAAATACTAAGAGATGAACGAACATAAGGAAAAAACTTGCGAAAATTGCCTTCAAAAAGGGGAATTTTTTTTGAAATGTTTACTTAAGGCTCCGTTTCGACTCCAATATATTCATTTACCCATGAGATCTCTTGGGGAAAAATATCGAACGAGTTGAACACGAGGGTAATACATTTCGGAGAAATTAGTGAAATCTCCTATTCACCAAAGGGGTACCCCTTTCAGAAATCTTCGATTTTTCTAATATGGTTTCGAGCAATATTTTGATAGTGAATACTAAAGAATATGCGAGGGTCATGGGCACAAATTTTTTAGCCCTATGTCTTAGGGTTCTATGTATAAAATTTCGTGCACATCCGAGGTGTGTAGAGGGCGATACAGTCAAATTTCTGAGAGATGAACGAACATAAGGAAAAAACTTGCGAAAATTGCCCTCAAAAAGGGGAATTTTTTTTGAAATGTTGACTTAAGTCTCCGTTTCCACTCCAATATATTCATTTACCCATGAGATCTCTTGGGGAAAAATATCGAACTAGTTGAACACGAGGGTAATACATTTCGGAGAAATTAGTGAAATCTCCAATTCACCAAAGGGGTACCCCTTTCAGAAATCTTCGATTTCTCTTATATGGTTTCGAGCAATGTTTTGATAGTGAATTCTAAAGAATATGCGAGGGTAATTGGCACAAAATTTGTAGCCCTATGTCTTAGGGTTCTATGTATAAAATTTCGTGCACATGCGAGGTGTGTAGAGGGCGATACAGTCAAAATACTGAGAGATGAACGAACATAAGGAAAAAACTTGCGAAAATTGCTCTCAAAAAGGGGAATTTTTTTTGAAATGTTGACTTAAGGCTCCGTTTCGACTCCAATATATTCATTTACCCATGAGATCTCTTGGGGAAAAATATCTAACTAGTTGAACACGAGGGTAATACATTTCGGAGAAATTAGTGAAATCTCCAATTCACCAAAGGGGTACCCCTATCAGAAATCTTCGATTTCTCTTATATGGTTTCGAGCAATGTTTTGATAGTGAATACTAAAGAATATGCGAGGGTCATGGGCACAAATTTTTTAGCCCTATGTCTTAGGGTTCTATGTATAAAATTCCGTACACATGCGAGGTGTGTAGAGGGCGATACAGTCAAAATACTGATAGATGAACGAACATAAGGAAAAAACTTGCGAAAATTGCTCTCAAAAAGGGGAATTTTTTTTGAAATGTTGACTTAAGGCTCCGTTTCGACTCCAATATATTCATTTACCCATGAGATCTCTTGCGGAAAAATATCGAACGAGTTGAACACGAGGGTAATAAATTTCGGAGAAATTAGTGAAATCTCCAATTCACCAAAGGGGTACCCCTATCAGAAATCTTCGATTTCTCTTATATGGTTTCGAGCAATGTTTTGATAGTGAATACTAAAGAATATGCGAGGGTAATGGGCACAAAATTTGTAGCCCTATGTCTTAGGGTTCTATGTATAAAATTTCGTGCACATCCGAGGTGTGTAGAGGGCGATACAGTCAAAATAGTAAGAGATGAACGAACATAAGGAAAAAACTTGCGAAAATTGCCCTCAAAAAGGGGAATTTTTTTTGAAATGTTGACTTAATGCACCGTTTCGACTCCAATATATTCATTTACCCATGAGATCTCTTGGGGAAAAATATCGAACGAGTTGAACACGAGGGTAATAAATTTCGGAGAAATTAGTGAAATCTCCAATTCACCAAAGGGGTACCCCTATCAGAAATCTTCGATTTCTCTTATATGGTTTCGAGCAATGTTTTGATAGTGAATACTAAAGAATATGCGAGGGTAATGGGCACAAAATTTGTAGCCCTATGTCTTAGGGTTCTATGTATAAAATTTCGTGCACATCCGAGGTGTGTAGAGGGCGATACAGTCAAAATACTAAGAGATGAACGAACATAAGGAAAAAACTTGGGAAAATTGCCTTCAAAAAGGGGAATTTTTTTTGAAATGTTTACTTAAGGCTCCGTTTCGACTCCAATATATTCATTTACCCATGAGATCTCTTGGGGAAAAATATCGAACGAGTTGAACACGAGGGTAATACATTTCGGAGAAATTAGTGAAATCTCCTATTCACCAAAGGGGTACCCCTTTCAGAAATCTTCGATTTTTCTAATATGGTTTCGAGCAATATTTTGATAGTGAATACTAAAGAATATGCGAGGGTCATGGGCACAAATTTTTTAGCCCTATGTCTTAGGGTTCTATGTATAAAATTTCGTGCACATCCGAGGTGTGTAGAGGGCGATACAGTCAAATTTCTGAGAGATGAACGAACATAAGGAAAAAACTTGCGAAAATTGCCCTCAAAAAGGGGAATTTTTTTTGAAATGTTGACTTAAGTCTCCGTTTCCACTCCAATATATTCATTTACCCATGAGATCTCTTGGGGAAAAATATCGAACTAGTTGAACACGAGGGTAATACATTTCGGAGAAATTAGTGAAATCTCCAATTCACCAAAGGGGTACCCCTATCAGAAATCTTCGATTTCTCTAATATGGTTTCGAGCAATGTTTTGATAGTGAATACTAAAGAATATGCGAGGGTCATGGGCAAAAAATTTGTAGCCCTATGTCTTAGGGTTCTATGTATAAAATTTCGTGCACATCTGAGGTGTGTAGAGGGCGATACAGTCAAAATACTGAGACATGAACGAACATAAGGAAAAAACTTGCGAAAATTGCTCTCAAAAAGGGGAATTTTTTTTGAAATGTTGTCTTAAGGCTCTGTTTCGACTCCAATATATTCATTTACCCATGAGATCTCTTGGGGAAAAATATCGAATGAGTTGAACACGAGGGTAATACATTTCGGAGAAATTAGTGAAATCTCCAATTCACCAAAGGGGTACCCCTATCAGAAATCTTCGATTTCTCTTATATGGTTTCGAGCAATGTTTTGATAGTGAATACTAAAGAATATGCGAGGGTCATGGGCACAAAATTTGTAGCCCTATGTCTTAGGGTTCTATGTATAAAATTTTGTGCACATCCGACGTGTGTAGAGGGCGATACAGTCAAAATACTGAGACATGAACGAACATAAGGAAAAAACTTGCGAAAATTGCCCTCAAAAAGGGGAATTTTTTTTGAAATGTTGACTTAAGTCTCCGTTTCCACTCCAATATATTCATTTACCCATGAGATCTCTTGGGGAAAAATATCGAATGAGTAGAACACGAGGGTAATACATTTCGGAGAAATTAGTGAAATCTCCAATTCACCAAAGGGGTACCCCTTTCAGAAATCTTCGATTTCTCTTATATGGTTTCGAGCAATGTTTTGATAGTGAATTCTAAAGAATATGCGAGGGTCATGGGCACAAAATTTGTAGCCCTATGTCTTAGGGTTCTATGTATAAAATTCCGTACACATGCGAGGTGTGTAGAGGGCGATACAGTCATAATACTGATAGATGAACGAACATAAGGAAAAAACTTGCGAAAATTGCTCTCAAAAAGGGGAATTTTTTTTGAAATGTTGACTTAAGGCTCCGTTTCGACTCCAATATATTCATTTACCCATGAGATCTCTTGCGGAAAAATATCGAACGAGTTGAACACGAGGGTAATACATTTCGGAGAAATTAGTGAAATCTCCTATTCACCAAAGGGGTACCCCTTTCAGAAATCTTCGATTTTTCTAATATGGTTTCGAGCAATATTTTGATAGTGAATACTAAAGAATATGCGAGGGTCATGGGCACAAATTTTTTAGCCCTATGTCTTAGGGTTCTATGTATAAAATTTCGTGCACATCCGAGGTGTGTAGAGGGCGATACAGTCAAATTTCTGAGAGATGAACGAACATAAGGAAAAAACTTGCGAAAATTGCCTTCAAAAAGGGGAATTTTTTTTGAAATGTTTACTTAAGGCTCCGTTTCGACTCCAATATATTCATTTACCCATGAGATCTCTTGGGGAAAAATATCGAACGAGTTGAACACGAGGGTAATACATTTCGGAGAAATTAGTGAAATCTCCTATTCACCAAAGGGGTACCCCTTTCAGAAATCTTCGATTTTTCTAATATGGTTTCGAGCAATATTTTGATAGTGAATACTAAAGAATATGCGAGGGTCATGGGCACAAATTTTTTAGCCCTATGTCTTAGGGTTCTATGTATAAAATTTCGTGCACATCCGAGGTGTGTAGAGGGCGATACAGTCAAATTTCTGAGAGATGAACGAACATAAGGAAAAAACTTGCGAAAATTGCCCTCAAAAAGGGGAATTTTTTTTGAAATGTTGACTTAAGTCTCCGTTTCCACTCCAATATATTCATTTACCCATGAGATCTCTTGGGGAAAAATATCGAACTAGTTGAACACGAGGGTAATACATTTCGGAGAAATTAGTGAAATCTCCAATTCACCAAAGGGGTACCCCTTTCAGAAATCTTCGATTTCTCTTATATGGTTTCGAGCAATGTCTTGATAGTGAATTCTAAAGAATATGCGAGGGTAATTGGCACAAAATTTGTAGCCCTATGTCTTAGGGTTCTATGTATAAAATTTCGTGCACATGCGAGGTGTGTAGAGGGCGATACAGTCAAAATACTGAGAGATGAACGAACATAAGGAAAAAACTTGCGAAAATTGCTCTCAAAAAGGGGAATTTTTTTTGAAATGTTGACTTAAGGCTCCGTTTCGACTCCAATATATTCATTTACCCATGAGATCTCTTGCGGAAAAATATCGAACGAGTTGAACACGAGGGTAATACATTTCGGAGAAATTAGTGAAATCTCCTATTCACCAAAGGGGTACCCCTTTCAGAAATCTTCGATTTTTCTAATATGGTTTCGAGCAATATTTTGATAGTGAATACTAAAGAATATGCGAGGGTCATGGGCACAAATTTTTTAGCCCTATGTCTTAGGGTTCTATGTATAAAATTTCGTGCACATCCGAGGTGTGTAGAGGGCGATACAGTCAAATTTCTGAGAGATGAACGAACATAAGGAAAAAACTTGCGAAAATTGCCTTCAAAAAGGGGAATTTTTTTTGAAATGTTTACTTAAGGCTCCGTTTCGACTCCAATATATTCATTTACCCATGAGATCTCTTGGGGAAAAATATCGAACGAGTTGAACACGAGGGTAATACATTTCGGAGAAATTAGTGAAATCTCCTATTCACCAAAGGGGTACCCCTTTCAGAAATCTTCGATTTTTCTAATATGGTTTCGAGCAATATTTTGATAGTGAATACTAAAGAATATGCGAGGGTCATGGGCACAAATTTTTTAGCCCTATGTCTTAGGGTTCTATGTATAAAATTTCGTGCACATCCGAGGTGTGTAGAGGGCGATACAGTCAAATTTCTGAGAGATGAACGAACATAAGGAAAAAACTTGCGAAAATTGCCCTCAAAAAGGGGAATTTTTTTTGAAATGTTGACTTAAGTCTCCGTTTCCACTCCAATATATTCATTTACCCATGAGATCTCTTGGGGAAAAATATCGAACTAGTTGAACACGAGGGTAATACATTTCGGAGAAATTAGTGAAATCTCCAATTCACCAAAGGGGTACCCCTTTCAGAAATCTTCGATTTCTCTTATATGGTTTCGAGCAATGTCTTGATAGTGAATTCTAAAGAATATGCGAGGGTAATTGGCACAAAATTTGTAGCCCTATGTCTTAGGGTTCTATGTATAAAATTTCGTGCACATGCGAGGTGTGTAGAGGGCGATACAGTCAAAATACTGAGAGATGAACGAACATAAGGAAAAAACTTGCGAAAATTGCTCTCAAAAAGGGGAATTTTTTTTGAAATGTTGACTTAAGGCTCCGTTTCGACTCCAATATATTCATTTACCCATGAGATCTCTTGGGGAAAAATATCGAACGAGTTGAACACGAGGGTAATACATTTCGGAGAAATTAGTGTAATCTCCAATTCACCAAAGGGGTACCCCTATCAGAAATCTTCGATTTCTCTTATATGGTTTCGAGCAATGTTTTGATAGTGAATACTAAAGAATATGCGAGGGTCATGGGCACAAAATTTGTAGCCCTATGTCTTAGGGTTCTATGTATAAAATTTTGTGCACATCCGACGTGTGTAGAGGGCGATACAGTCAAAATACTGAGACATGAACGAACATAAGGAAAAAACTTGCGAAAATTGCCCTCAAAAAGGGGAATTTTTTTTGAAATGTTGACTTAAGGCACCGTTTCGACTCCAATATATTCATTTACCCATGAGATCTCTTGGGGAAAAATATCGAACTAGTTGAACACGAGGGTAATACATTTCGGAGAAATTAGTGAAATCTCCAATTCACCAAAGGGGTACCCCTTTCAGAAATCTTCGATTTCTCTTATATGGTTTCGAGCAATGTTTTGATAGTGAATACTAAAGAATATGCGAGGGTCATGGGCACAAAATTTGTAGCCCTATGTCTTAGGGTTCTAATTATAAAATTTCGTGGACATGCGAGGTGTGTAGAGGGCGATACAGTCAAATTTCTGAGAGATGAACGAACATAAGGAAAAAACGTGCAAAAATTGCCCTCAAAAAGGGGAATTTTTTTTGAAATGTTGACTTAAGTCTCCGTTTCCACTCCAATATATTCATTTACCCATGAGATCTCTTGGGGAAAAATATCGAATGAGTAGAACACGAGGGTAATACATTTCGGAGAAATTAGTGAAATCTCCAATTCAACAAAGGGGTACCCCTTTCAGAAATCTTCGATTTCTCTTATATGGTTTCGAGCAATGTTTTGATAGTGAATTCTAAAGAATATGCGAGGGTCATGGGCACAAAATTTGTAGCCCTATGTCTTAGGGTTCTATGTATAAAATTCCGTACACATGCGAGGTGTGTAGAGGGCGATACAGTCAAAATACTGATAGATGAACGAACATAAGGAAAAAACTTGCGAAAATTGCTCTCAAAAAGGGGAATTTTTTTTGAAATGTTGACTTAAGGCTCCGTTTCGACTCCAATATATTCATTTACCCATGAGATCTCTTGCGGAAAAATATCGAACGAGTTGAACACGAGGGTAATAAATTTCGGAGAAATTAGTGAAATCTCCTATTCACCAAAGGGGTACCCCTTTCAGAAATCTTCGATTTCTCTTATATGGTTTCGAGCAATGTTTTGATAGTGAATACTAAAGAATATGCGAGGGTCATGGGCACAAATTTTTTAGCCCTATGTCTTAGGGTTCTATGTATAAAATTTCGTGCACATTCGAGGTGTGTAGAGGCCGATACAGTCAAAATACTGAGAGATGTACGAACATAAGGAAAAAACTTGCGAAAATTGCCTTCAAAAAGGGGAATTTTTTTTGAAATGTTGACTTAAGGCTCCGTTTCGACTCCAATATATTCATTTACCCATGAGATCTCTTGGGGAAAAATATCGAACGAGTTGAACACGAGGGTATTACATTTCGGAGAAATTAGTTAAATCTCCTATTCACCAAAGGGGTACCCCTTTCAGAAATCTTCGATTTCTCTAATATGGTTTCGAGCAATGTTTTGATAGTCAATACTAAAGAATATACGAGGGTCATGGGCACAAATATTTTAGCCCTATGTCTTAGGGTTCTATGTATAAAATTTCGTGCACATCCGAGGTGTGTAGAGGGCGATACAGTCAAATTTCTGAGAGATGAACGAACATAAGGAAAAAACTTGCGAAAATTGCCCTCAAAAAGGGGAATTTTTTTTGAAATGTTGACTTAAGTCTCCGTTTCCACTCCAATATATTCATTTACCCATGAGATCTCTTGGGGAAAAATATCGAACTAGTTGAACACGAGGGTAATACATTTCGGAGAAATTAGTGAAATCTCCAATTCACCAAAGGGGTACCCCTTTCAGAAATCTTCGATTTCTCTTATATGGTTTCGAGCAATGTTTTGATAGTGAATTCTAAAGAATATGCGAGGGTAATTGGCACAAAATTTGTAGCCCTATGTCTTAGGGTTCTATGTATAAAATTTCGTGCACATGCGAGGTGTGTAGAGGGCGATACAGTCAAAATACTGAGAGATGAACGAACATAAGGAAAAAACTTGCGAAAATTGCTCTCAAAAAGGGGAATTTTTTTTGAAATGTTGACTTAAGGCTCCGTTTCGACTCCAATATATTCATTTACCCATGAGATCTCTTGGGGAAAAATATCTAACTAGTTGAACACGAGGGTAATACATTTCGGAGAAATTAGTGAAATCTCCAATTCACCAAAGGGGTACCCCTATCAGAAATCTTCGATTTCTCTTATATGGTTTCGAGCAATGTTTTGATAGTGAATACTAAAGAATATGCGAGGGTCATGGGCACAAATTTTTTAGCCCTATGTCTTAGGGTTCTATGTATAAAATTTCGTGCACATTCAAGGTGTGTAGAGGGGGATACAGTCATAATACTGAGAGATGTACGAACATAAGGAAAAAACTTGCGAAAATTGCCTTCAAAAAGGGGAATTTTTTTTGAAATGTTGACTTAAGGCTCCGTTTCAACTCCAATATATTCATTTACCCATGAGATCTCTTGGGGAAAAATATCTAACTAGTTGAACACGAGGGTAATACATTTCGGAGAAATTAGTGAAATCTCCAATTCACCAAAGGGGTACCCCTATCAGAAATCTTCGATTTCTCTTATATGGTTTCGAGCAATGTTTTGATAGTGAATACTAAAGAATATGCGAGGGTCATGGGCACAAATTTTTTAGCCCTATGTCTCAGGGTTCTATGTATAAAATTTCGTGCACATTCAAGGTGTGTAGAGGGCGATACAGTCAAAATACTGAGAGATGTACGAACATAAGGAAAAAACTTGCGAAAATTGCCTTCAAAAAGGGGAATTTTTTTTGAAATGTTGACTTAAGGCTCCGTTTCGACTCCAATATATTCATTTACCCATGAGATCTCTTGGGGAAAAATATCGAACGAGTTGAACACGAGGGTATTACATTTCGGAGAAATTAGTTAAATCTCCTATTCACCAAAGGGGTACCCCTTTCAGAAATCTTCGATTTCTCTAATATGGTTTCGAGCAATGTTTTGATAGTCAATACTAAAGAATATACGAGGGTCATGGGCACAAATTTTTTAGCCCTATGTCTTAGGGTTCTATGTATAAAATTTCGTGCACATCCGAGGTGTGTAGAGGGCGATACAGTCAAATTTCTGAGAGATGAACGAACATAAGGAAAAAACTTGCGAAAATTGCCCTCAAAAAGGGGAATTTTTTTTGAAATGTTGACTTAAGTCTCCGTTTCCACTCCAATATATTCATTTACCCATGAGATCTCTTGGGGAAAAATATCGAACTAGTTGAACACGAGGGTAATACATTTCGGAGAAATTAGTGAAATCTCCAATTCACCAAAGGGGTACCCCTTTCAGAAATCTTCGATTTCTCTTATATGGTTTCGAGCAATGTTTTGATAGTGAATTCTAAAGAATATGCGAGGGTAATTGGCACAAAATTTGTAGCCCTATGTCTTAGGGTTCTATGTATAAAATTTCGTGCACATGCGAGGTGTGTAGAGGGCGATACAGTCAAAATACTGAGAGATGAACGAACATAAGGAAAAAACTTGCGAAAATTGCTCTCAAAAAGGGGAATTTTTTTTGAAATGTTGACTTAAGGCTCAGTTTAGACTCCAATATATTCATTTACCCATGAGATCTCTTGGGGAAAAATATCTAACTAGTTGAACACGAGGGTAATACATTTCGGAGAAATTAGTGAAATCTCCAATTCACCAAAGGGGTACCCCTATCAGAAATCTTCGATTTCTCTTATATGGTTTCGAGCAATGTTTTGATAGTGAATACTAAAGAATATGCGAGGGTCATGGGCACAAATTTTTTAGCCCTATGTCTTAGGGTTCTATGTATAAAATTTCGTGCACATTCAAGGTGTGTAGAGGGGGATACAGTCAAAATACTGAGAGATGTACGAACATAAGGAAAAAACTTGCGAAAATTGCCTTCAAAAAGGGGAATTTTTTTTGAAATGTTGACTTAAGGCTCCGTTTCGACTCCAATATATTCATTTACCCATGAGATCTCTTGGGGAAAAATATCTAACTAGTTGAACACGAGGGTAATACATTTCGGAGAAATTAGTGAAATCTCCAATTCACCAAAGGGGTACCCCTATCAGAAATCTTCGATTTCTCTTATATGGTTTCGAGCAATGTTTTGATAGTGAATACTAAAGAATATGCGAGGGTCATGGGCACAAATTTTTTAGCCCTATGTCTTAGGGTTCTATGTATAAAATTTCGTGCACATTCGAGGTGTGTAGAGGCCGATACAGTCAAAATACTGAGAGATGTACGAACATAAGGAAAAAACTTGCGAAAATTGCCTTCAAAAAGGGGAATTTTTTTTGAAATGTTGACTTAAGGCTCCGTTTCGACTCCAATATATTCATTTACCCATGAGATCTCTTGGGGAAAAATATCGAACGAGTTGAACACGAGGGTATTACATTTCGGAGAAATTAGTTAAATCTCCTATTCACCAAAGGGGTACCCCTTTCAGAAATCTTCGATTTCTCTAATATGGTTTCGAGCAATGTTTTGATAGTCAATACTAAAGAATATACGAGGGTCATGGGCACAAATTTTTTAGCCCTATGTCTTAGGGTTCTATGTATAAAATTTCGTGCACATCCGAGGTGTGTAGAGGGCGATACAGTCAAATTTCTGAGAGATGAACGAACATAAGGAAAAAACTTGCGAAAATTGCCCTCAAAAAGGGGAATTTTTTTTGAAATGTTGACTTAAGTCTCCGTTTCCACTCCAATATATTCATTTACCCATGAGATCTCTTGGGGAAAAATATCGAACTAGTTGAACACGAGGGTAATACATTTCGGAGAAATTAGTGAAATCTCCAATTCACCAAAGGGGTACCCCTTTCAGAAATCTTCGATTTCTCTTATATGGTTTCGAGCAATGTTTTGATAGTGAATTCTAAAGAATATGCGAGGGTAATTGGCACAAAATTTGTAGCCCTATGTCTTAGGGTTCTATGTATAAAATTTCGTGCACATGCGAGGTGTGTAGAGGGCGATACAGTCAAAATACTGAGAGATGAACGAACATAAGGAAAAAACTTGCGAAAATTGCTCTCAAAAAGGGGAATTTTTTTTGAAATGTTGACTTAAGGCTCCGTTTCGACTCCAATATATTCATTTACCCATGAGATCTCTTGGGGAAAAATATCTAACTAGTTGAACACGAGGGTAATACATTTCGGAGAAATTAGTGAAATCTCCAATTCACCAAAGGGGTACCCCTTTCAGAAATCTTCGATTTCTCTTATATGGTTTCGAGCAATGTTTTGATAGTGAATACTAAAGAATATGCGAGGGTCATGGGCACAAATTTTTTAGCCCTATGTCTTAGGGTTCTATGTATAAAATTTCGTGCACATCCGAGGTGTGTAGAGGGCGATACAGTCAAAATACTGATAGATGAACGAACATAAGGAAAAAACTTGCGAAAATTGCCTTCAAAAAGGGGAATTTTTTTTGAAATGCTGACTTAAGGCACCGTTTCGACTCCAATATATTCATTTACCCATGAGATCTCTTGGGGAAAAATATCGAACTAGTTGAACACGAGGGTAATACATTTCGGAGAAATTAGTGAAATCTCCAATTCACCAAAGGGGTACCCCTTTCAGAAATCTTCGATTTCTCTTATATGGTTTCGAGCAATGTTTTGATAGTCAATACTAAAGAATATGCGAGGGTCATGGGCACAAATTTTTTAGCCCTATGTCTTAGGGTTCTATGTATAAAATTTCGTGCACATCCGAGGTGTGTAGAGGGCGATACAGTCAAATTTCTGAGAGATGAACGAACATAAGGAAAAAACTTGCGAAAATTGCTCTCAAAAAGGGGAATTTTTTTTGAAATGTTGACTTAAGGCTCCGTTTCGACTCCAATATATTCATTTACCCATAAGATCTCTTGGGGAAAAATATCGAACGAGTTGAACACGAGGGTATTACATTTCGGAGAAATTAGTGAAATCTCCAATTCACCAAAGGGGTACCCCTTTCAGAAATCTTCGATTTCTCTTATATGGTTTCGAGCAATGTTTTGATAGTGAATTCTAAAGAATATGCGAGGGTAATTGGCACAAAATTTGTAGCCCTATGTCTTAGGGTTCTATGTATAAAATTTCGTGCACATGCGAGGTGTGTAGAGGGCGATACAGTCAAAATACTGAGAGATGAACGAACATAAGGAAAAAACTTGCGAAAATTGCTCTCAAAAAGGGGAATTTTTTTTGAAATGTTGACTTAAGGCTCCGTTTCGACTCCAATATATTCATTTACCCATGAGATCTCTTGGGGAAAAATATCGAACGAGTTGAACACGAGGGTAATACATTTCGGAGAAATTAGTGTAATCTCCAATTCACCAAAGGGGTACCCCTATCAGAAATCTTCGATTTCTCTTATATGGTTTCGAGCAATGTTTTGATAGTGAATACTAAAGAATATGCGAGGGTCATGGGCACAAAATTTGTAGCCCTATGTCTTAGGGTTCTATGTATAAAATTTTGTGCACATCCGACGTGTGTAGAGGGCGATACAGTCAAAATACTGAGACATGAACGAACATAAGGAAAAAACTTGCGAAAATTGCCCTCAAAAAGGGGAATTTTTTTTGAAATGTTGACTTAAGGCACCGTTTCGACTCCAATATATTCATTTACCCATGAGATCTCTTGGGGAAAAATATCGAACTAGTTGAACACGAGGGTAATACATTTCGGAGAAATTAGTGAAATCTCCAATTCACCAAAGGGGTACCCCTTTCAGAAATCTTCGATTTCTCTTATATGGTTTCGAGCAATGTTTTGATAGTGAATTCTAAAGAATATGCGAGGGTCATGGGCACAAAATTTGTAGCCCTATGTCTTAGGGTTCTAATTATAAAATTTCGTGGACATGCGAGGTGTGTAGAGGGCGATACAGACAAATTTCTGAGAGATGAACGAACATAAGGAAAAAACGTGCAAAAATTGCCCTCAAAAAGGGGAATTTTTTTTGAAATGTTGACTTAAGTCTCCGTTTCCACTCCAATATATTCATTTACCCATGAGACCTCTTGGGGAAAAATATCGAATGAGTAGAACACGAGGGTAATACATTTCGGAGAAATTAGTGAAATCTCCAATTCACCAAAGGGGTACCCCTTTCAGAAATCTTCGATTTCTCTTATATGGTTTCGAGCAATGTTTTGATAGTGAATTCTAAAGAATATGCGAGGATCATGGGCACAAAATTTGTAGCCCTATGTCTTAGGGTTCTATGTATAAAATTCCGTACACATGCGAGGTGTGTAGAGGGCGATACAGTCAAAATACTGATAGATGAACGAACATAAGGAAAAAACTTGCGAAAATTGCTCTCAAAAAGGGGAATTTTTTTTGAAATGTTGACTTAAGGCTCCGTTTCGACTCCAATATATTCATTTACCCATGAGATCTCTTGCGGAAAAATATCGAACGAGTTGAACACGAGGGTAATAAATTTCGGAGAAATTAGTGAAATCTCCTATTCACCAAAGGGGTACCCCTTTCAGAAATCTTCGATTTCTCTTATATGGTTTCGAGCAATGTTTTGATAGTGAATACTAAAGAATATGCGAGGGTCATGGGCACAAATTTTTTAGCCCTATGTCTTAGGGTTCTATGTATAAAATTTCGTGCACATTCGAGGTGTGTAGAGGCCGATACAGTCAAAATACTGAGAGATGTACGAACATAAGGAAAAAACTTGCGAAAATTGCCTTCAAAAAGGGGAATTTTTTTTGAAATGTTGACTTAAGGCTCCGTTTCGACTCCAATATATTCATTTACCCATGAGATCTCTTGGGGAAAAATATCGAACGAGTTGAACACGAGGGTATTACATTTCGGAGAAATTAGTTAAATCTCCTATTCACCAAAGGGGTACCCCTTTCAGAAATCTTCGATTTCTCTAATATGGTTTCGAGCAATGTTTTGATAGTCAATACTAAAGAATATACGAGGGTCATGGGCACAAATATTTTAGCCCTATGTCTTAGGGTTCTATGTATAAAATTTCGTGCACATCCGAGGTGTGTAGAGGGCGATACAGTCAAATTTCTGAGAGATGAACGAACATAAGGAAAAAACTTGCGAAAATTGCCCTCAAAAAGGGGAATTTTTTTTGAAATGTTGACTTAAGTCTCCGTTTCCACTAAAATATATTCATTTACCCATGAGATCTCTTGGGGAAAAATATCGAACTAGTTGAACACGAGGGTAATACATTTCGGAGAAATTAGTGAAATCTCCAATTCACCAAAGGGGTACCCCTTTCAGAAATCTTCGATTTCTCTTATATGGTTTCGAGCAATGTTTTGATAGTGAATTCTAAAGAATATGCGAGGGTAATTGGCACAAAATTTGTAGCCCTATGTCTTAGGGTTCTATGTATAAAATTTCGTGCACAAGCGAGGTGTGTAGAGGGCGATACAGTCAAAATACTGAGAGATGAACGAACATAAGGAAAAAACTTGCGAAAATTGCTCTCAAAAAGGGGAATTTTTTTTGAAATGTTGACTTAAGGCTCCGTTTCGACTCCAATATATTCATTTACCCATGAGATCTCTTGGGGAAAAATATCTAACTAGTTGAACACGAGGGTAATACATTTCGGAGAAATTAGTGAAATCTCCAATTCACCAAAGGGGTACCCCTATCAGAAATCTTCGATTTCTCTTATATGGTTTCGAGCAATGTTTTGATAGTGAATACTAAAGAATATGCGAGGGTCATGGGCACAAATTTTTTAGCCCTATGTCTTAGGGTTCTATGTATAAAATTTCGTGCACATTCAAGGTGTGTAGAGGGGGATACAGTCATAATACTGAGAGATGTACGAACATAAGGAAAAAACTTGCGAAAATTGCCTTCAAAAAGGGGAATTTTTTTTGAAATGTTGACTTAAGGCTCCGTTTCGACTCCAATATATTCATTTACCCATGAGATCTCTTGGGGAAAAATATCTAACTAGTTGAACACGAGGGTAATACATTTCGGAGAAATTAGTGAAATCTCCAATTCACCAAAGGGGTACCCCTATCAGAAATCTTCGATTTCTCTTATATGGTTTCGAGCAATGTTTTGATAGTGAATACTAAAGAATATGCGAGGGTCATGGGCACAAATTTTTTAGCCCTATGTCTTAGGGTTCTATGTATAAAATTTCGTGCACATTCGAGGTGTGTAGAGGCCGATACAGTCAAAATACTGAGAGATGTACGAACATAAGGAAAAAACTTGCGAAAATTGCCTTCAAAAAGGGGAATTTTTTTTGAAATGTTGACTTAAGGCTCCGTTTCGACTCCAATATATTCATTTACCCATGAGATCTCTTGGGGAAAAATATCGAACGAGTTGAACACGAGGGTATTACATTTCGGAGAAATTAGTTAAATCTCCTATTCACCAAAGGGGTACCCCTTTCAGAAATCTTCGATTTCTCTAATATGGTTTCGAGCAATGTTTTGATAGTCAATACTAAAGAATATACGAGGGTCATGGGCACAAATTTTTTAGCCCTATGTCTTAGGGTTCTATGTATAAAATTTCGTGCACATCCGAGGTGTGTAGAGGGCGATACAGTCAAATTTCTGAGAGATGAACGAACATAAGGAAAAAACTTGCGAAAATTGCCCTCAAAAAGGGGAATTTTTTTTGAAATGTTGACTTAAGTCTCCGTTTCCACTCCAATATATTCATTTACCCATGAGATCTCTTGGGGAAAAATATCGAACTAGTTGAACACGAGGGTAATACATTTCGGAGAAATTAGTGAAATCTCCAATTCACCAAAGGGGTACCCCTTTCAGAAATCTTCGATTTCTCTTATATGGTTTCGAGCAATGTTTTGATAGTGAATTCTAAAGAATATGCGAGGGTAATTGGCACAAAATTTGTAGCCCTATGTCTTAGGGTTCTATGTATAAAATTTCGTGCACATGCGAGGTGTGTAGAGGGCGATACAGTCAAAATACTGAGAGATGAACGAACATAAGGAAAAAACTTGCGAAAATTGCTCTCAAAAAGGGGAATTTTTTTTGAAATGTTGACTTAAGGCTCCGTTTCGACTCCAATATATTCATTTACCCATGAGATCTCTTGGGGAAAAATATCTAACTAGTTGAACACGAGGGTAATACATTTCGGAGAAATTAGTGAAATCTCCAATTCACCAAAGGGGTACCCCTATCAGAAATCTTCGATTTCTCTTATATGGTTTCGAGCAATGTTTTGATAGTGAATACTAAAGAATATGCGAGGGTCATGGGCACAAATTTTTTAGCCCTATGTCTCAGGGTTCTATGTATAAAATTTCGTGCACATTCAAGGTGTGTAGAGGGCGATACAGTCAAAATACTGAGAGATGTACGAACATAAGGAAAAAACTTGCGAAAATTGCCTTCAAAAAGGGGAATTTTTTTTGAAATGTTGACTTAAGGCTCCGTTTCGACTCCAATATATTCATTTACCCATGAGATCTCTTGGGGAAAAATATCGAACGAGTTGAACACGAGGGTATTACATTTCGGAGAAATTAGTTAAATCTCCTATTCACCAAAGGGGTACCCCTTTCAGAAATCTTCGATTTCTCTAATATGGTTTCGAGCAATGTTTTGATAGTCAATACTAAAGAATATACGAGGGTCATGGGCACAAATTTTTTAGCCCTATGTCTTAGGGTTCTATGTATAAAATTTCGTGCACATCCGAGGTGTGTAGAGGGCGATACAGTCAAATTTCTGAGAGATGAACGAACATAAGGAAAAAACTTGCGAAAATTGCCCTCAAAAAGGGGAATTTTTTTTGAAATGTTGACTTAAGGCTCCGTTTCGACTCCAATATATTCATTTACCCATGAGATCTCTTGGGGAAAAATATCTAACTAGTTGAACACGAGGGTAATACATTTCGGAGAAATTAGTGAAATCTCCAATTCACCAAAGGGGTACCCCTATCAGAAATCTTCGATTTCTCTTATATGGTTTCGAGCAATGTTTTGATAGTGAATACTAAAGAATATGCGAGGGTCATGGGCACAAATTTTTTAGCCCTATGTCATAGGGTTCTATGTATAAAATTTCGTGCACATTCAAGGTGTGTAGAGGGGGATACAGTCATAATACTGAGAGATGTACGAACATAAGGAAAAAACTTGCGAAAATTGCCTTCAAAAAGGGGAATTTTTTTTGAAATGTTGACTTAAGGCTCCGTTTCGACTCCAATATATTCATTTACCCATGAGATCTCTTGGGGAAAAATATCTAACTAGTTGAACACGAGGGTAATACATTTCGGAGAAATTAGTGAAATTTCCAATTCACCAAAGGGGTACCCCTATCAGAAATCTTCGATTTCTCTTATATGGTTTCGAGCAATGTTTTGATAGTGAATACTAAAGAATATGCGAGGGTCATGGGCACAAATTTTTTAGCCCTATGTCTTAGGGTTCTATGTATAAAATTTCGTGCACATTCGAGGTGTGTAGAGGCCGATACAGTCAAAATAATGAGAGATGTACGAACATAAGGAAAAAACTTGCGAAAATTGCCTTCAAAAAGGGGAATTTTTTTTGAAATGTTGACTTAAGGCTCCGTTTCGACTCCAATATATTCATTTACCCATGAGATCTCTTGGGGAAAAATATCGAACGAGTTGAACACGAGGGTATTACATTTCGGAGAAATTAGTTAAATCTCCTATTCACCAAAGGGGTACCCCTTTCAGAAATCTTCGATTTCTCTAATATGGTTTCGAGCAATGTTTTGATAGTCAATACTAAAGAATATACGAGGGTCATGGGCACAAATTTTTTAGCCCTATGTCTTAGGGTTCTATGTATAAAATTTCGTGCACATCCGAGGTGTGTAGAGGGCGATACAGTCAAATTTCTGAGAGATGAACGAACATAAGGAAAAAACTTGCGAAAATTGCCCTCAAAAAGGGGAATTTTTTTTGAAATGTTGACTTAAGTCTCCGTTTCCACTCCAATATATTCATTTACCCATGAGATCTCTTGGGGAAAAATATCGAACTAGTTGAACACGAGGGTAATACATTTCGGAGAAATTAGTGAAATCTCCAATTCACCAAAGGGGTACCCCTTTCAGAAATCTTCGATTTCTCTTATATGGTTTCGAGCAATGTTTTGATAGTGAATTCTAAAGAATATGCGAGGGTAATTGGCACAAAATTTGTAGCCCTATGTCTTAGGGTTCTATGTATAAAATTTCGTGCACATGCGAGGTGTGTAGAGGGCGATACAGTCAAAATACTGAGAGATGAACGAACATAAGGAAAAAACTTGCGAAAATTGCTCTCAAAAAGGGGAATTTTTTTTGAAATGTTGACTTAAGGCTCCGTTTCGACTCCAATATATTCATTTACCCATGAGATCTCTTGGGGAAAAATATCTAACTAGTTGAACACGAGGGTAATACATTTCGGAGAAATTAGTGAAATCTCCAATTCACCAAAGGGGTACCCCTATCAGAAATCTTCGATTTCTCTTATATGGTTTCGAGCAATGTTTTGATAGTGAATACTAAAGAATATGCGAGGGTCATGGGCACAAATTTTTTAGCCCTATGTCTCAGGGTTCTATGTATAAAATTTCGTGCACATTCAAGGTGTGTAGAGGGCGATACAGTCAAAATACTGAGAGATGTACGAACATAAGGAAAAAACTTGCGAAAATTGCCTTCAAAAAGGGGAATTTTTTTTGAAATGTTGACTTAAGGCTCCGTTTCGACTCCAATATATTCATTTACCCATGAGATCTCTTGGGGAAAAATATCGAACGAGTTGAACACGAGGGTATTACATTTCGGAGAAATTAGTTAAATCTCCTATTCACCAAAGGGGTACCCCTTTCAGAAATCTTCGATTTCTCTAATATGGTTTCGAGCAATGTTTTGATAGTCAATACTAAAGAATATACGAGGGTCATGGGCACAAATTTTTTAGCCCTATGTCTTAGGGTTCTATGTATAAAATTTCGTGCACATCCGAGGTGTGTAGAGGGCGATACAGTCAAATTTCTGAGAGATGAACGAACATAAGGAAAAAACTTGCGAAAATTGCCCTCAAAAAGGGGAATTTTTTTTGAAATGTTGACTTAAGTCTCCGTTTCCACTCCAATATATTCATTTACCCATGAGATCTCTTGGGGAAAAATATCGAACTAGTTGAACACGAGGGTAATACATTTCGGAGAAATTAGTGAAATCTCCAATTCACCAAAGGGGTACCCCTTTCAGAAATCTTCGATTTCTCTTATATGGTTTCGAGCAATGTTTTGATAGTGAATTCTAAAGAATATGCGAGGGTAATTGGCACAAAATTTGTAGCCCTATGTCTTAGGGTTCTATGTATAAAATTTCGTGCACATGCGAGGTGTGTAGAGGGCGATACAGTCAAAATACTGAGAGATGAACGAACATAAGGAAAAAACTTGCGAAAATTGCTCTCAAAAAGGGGAATTTTTTTTGAAATGTTGACTTAAGGCTCAGTTTCGACTCCAATATATTCATTTACCCATGAGATCTCTTGGGGAAAAATATCTAACTAGTTGAACACGAGGGTAATACATTTCGGAGAAATTAGTGAAATCTCCAATTCACCAAAGGGGTACCCCTATCAGAAATCTTCGATTTCTCTTATATGGTTTCGAGCAATGTTTTGATAGTGAATACTAAAGAATATGCGAGGGTCATGGGCACAAATTTTTTAGCCCTATGTCTTAGGGTTCTATGTATAAAATTTCGTGCACATTCAAGGTGTGTAGAGGGGGATACAGTCAAAATACTGAGAGATGTACGAACATAAGGAAAAAACTTGCGAAAATTGCCTTCAAAAAGGGGAATTTTTTTTGAAATGTTGACTTAAGGCTCCGTTTCGACTCCAATATATTCATTTACCCATGAGATCTCTTGGGGAAAAATATCTAACTAGTTGAACACGAGGGTAATACATTTCGGAGAAATTAGTGAAATCTCCAATTCACCAAAGGGGTACCCCTATCAGAAATCTTCGATTTCTCTTATATGGTTTCGAGCAATGTTTTGATAGTGAATACTAAAGAATATGCGAGGGTCATGGGCACAAATTTTTTAGCCCTATGTCTTAGGGTTCTATGTATAAAATTTCGTGCACATTCGAGGTGTGTAGAGGCCGATACAGTCAAAATACTGAGAGATGTACGAACATAAGGAAAAAACTTGCGAAAATTGCCTTCAAAAAGGGGAATTTTTTTTGAAATGTTGACTTAAGGCTCCGTTTCGACTCCAATATATTCATTTACCCATGAGATCTCTTGGGGAAAAATATCGAACGAGTTGAACACGAGGGTATTACATTTCGGAGAAATTAGTTAAATCTCCTATTCACCAAAGGGGTACCCCTTTCAGAAATCTTCGATTTCT
This sequence comes from Humulus lupulus, assembly GCF_963169125.1. Classification (NCBI taxonomy): domain Eukaryota; kingdom Viridiplantae; phylum Streptophyta; class Magnoliopsida; order Rosales; family Cannabaceae; genus Humulus; species Humulus lupulus. Next base: position 2,949,854 of record NC_084793.1, read on the forward strand.
CTAATATGGTTTCGAGCAATGTTTTGATAGTCAATACTAAAGAATATACGAGGGTCATGGGCACAAATTTTTTAGCCCTATGTCTTAGGGTTCTATGTATAAAATTTCGTGCACATCCGAGGTGTGTAGAGGGCGATACAGTCAAATTTCTGAGAGATGAACGAACATAAGGAAAAAACTTGCGAAAATTGCCCTCAAAAAGGGGAATTTTTTTTGAAATGTTGACTTAAGTCTCCGTTTCCACTCCAATATATTCATTTACCCATGAGATCTCTTGGGGAAAAATATCGAACTAGTTGAACACGAGGGTAATACATTTCGGAGAAATTAGTGAAATCTCCAATTCACCAAAGGGGTACCCCTTTCAGAAATCTTCGATTTCTCTTATATGGTTTCGAGCAATGTTTTGATAGTGAATACTAAAGAATATGCGAGGGTCATGGGCACAAATTTTTTAGCCCTATGTCTTAGGGTTCTATGTATAAAATTTCGTGCACATCCGAGGTGTGTAGAGGGCGATACAGTCAAATTTCTGAGAGATGAACGAACATAAGGAAAAAACTTGCGAAAATTGCTCTTAAAAAGGGGAATTTTTTTTGAAATGTTGACTTAAGGCTCCGTTTCGACTCCAATATATTCATTTACCCATAAGATCTCTTGGGGAAAAATATCGAACGAGTTGAACACGAGGGTATTACATTTCGGAGAAATTAGTGAAATCTCCAATTCACCAAAGGGGTACCCCTATCAGAAATCTTCGATTTCTCTTATATGGTTTCGAGCAATGTTTTGATAGTGAATACTAAAGAATATGCGAGGGTCATGGGCACAAATTTTTTAGCCCTATGTCTTAGGGTTCTATGTATAAAATTTCGTGCACATCCGAGGTGTGTAGAGGGCGATACAGTCAAATTTCTGAGAGATGAACGAACATAAGGAAAAAACTTGCGAAAATTGCCCTCAAAAAGGGGAATTTTTTTTGAAATGTTGACTTAAGGCTCCGTTTCGACTCCAATATATTCATTTACCCATGAGATCTCTTGGGGAAAAATATCGAACTAGTTGAACACGAGGGTAATACATTTCGGAGAAATTAGTGAAATCTCCAATTCACCAAAGGGGTACCCCTTTCAGAAATCTTCGATTTCTCTTATATGGTTTCGAGCAATGGTTTGATAGTGAATACTAAAGAATATGCGAGGGTCATGGGCACAAAATTTGTAGCCCTATGTCTCAGGGTTCTATGTATAAAATTTCGTGCACATGCGAGGTGTGTAGAGGGCGATACAGTCAAAATACTGAGACATGAACGAACATAAGGAAAAAACTTGCGAAAATTGCCCTCAAAAAGGGGAATTTTTTTTGAAATGTTGACTTAAGGCACCGTTTCGACTCCAACATATTCATTTACCCATGAGATCTCTTGTGGAAAAATATCGAACTAGTTGAACACGAGGGTAATACATTTCGGAGAAATTAGTGAAATCTCCAATTCACCAAAGGGGTACCCCTTTCAGAAATCTTCGATTTCTCTTATATGGTTTCGAGCCATGTTTTGATAGTGAATTCTAAAGAATATGCGAGGGTCATGGGCACAAAATTTGTAGCCCTATGTCTTAGGGTTCTATGTATAAAATTCCGTGGACATGCGAGGTGTGTAGAGGGCGATACAGTCAAAATACTGAGAGAAGTACGAACATAAGGAAAAAACTTGCGAAAATTGCCTTCAAAAAGGGGAATTTTTTTTGAAATGTTGACTTAAGGCTCCGTTTCGACTCCAATATATTCATTTACCCATGAGATCTCTTGGGGAAAAATATCGAACTAGTTGAACACGAGGGTAATACATTTCGGAGAAATTAGTGAAATCTCCAATTCACCAAAGGGGTACCCCTATCAGAAATCTTCGATTTCTCTTATATGGTTTCGAGCAATGTTTTGATAGTGAATACTAAAGAATATGCGAGGGTCATGGGCACAAATTTTTTAGCCCTATGTCTTAGGGTTCTATGTATAAAATTTCGTGCACATCCGAGGTGTGTAGAGGGCGATACAGTCAAATTTCTGAGAGATGAACGAACATAAGGAAAAAACTTGCGAAAATTGCCCTCAAAAAGGGGAATTTTTTTTGAAATGTTGACTTAAGGCTCCGTTTCGACTCTAATATATTCATTTACCCATGAGATCTCTTGGGGAAAAATATCGAACTAGTTGAACACGAGGGTAATACATTTCGGAGAAATTAGTGAAATCTCCAATTCACCAAAGGGGTACCCCTATCAGAAATCTTCGATTTCTCTTATATGGTTTCGAGCAATGTTTTGATAGTGAATACTAAAGAATATGCGAGGGTCATGGGCACAAATTTTTTAGCCCTATGTCTTAGGGTTCTATGTATAAAATTTCGTGCACATCCGAGGTGTGTAGAGGGCGATACAGTCAAAATACTGATAGATGAACGAACATAAGGAAAAAACTTGCGAAAATTGCCCTCAAAAAGGGGAATTTTTTTTTGAAATGCTGACTTAAGGCACCGTTTCGACTCCAATATATTCATTTACCCATGAGATCTCTTGGGGAAAAATATCGAACTAGTTGAACACGAGGGTAATACATTTCGGAGAAATTAGTGAAATCTCCAATTCACCAAAGGGGTACCCCTTTCAGAAATCTTCGATTTCTCTTATATGGTTTCGAGCAATGTTTTGATAGTGAATACTAAAGAATATGCGAGGGTCATGGGCACAAATTTTTTAGCCCTATGTCTTAGGGTTCTATGTATAAAATTTCGTGCACATCCGAGGTGTGTAGAGGGCGATACAGTCAAATTTCTGAGAGATGAACGAACATAAGGAAAAAACTTGCGAAAATTGCTCTCAAAAAGGGGAATTTTTTTTGAAATGTTGACTTAAGGCTCCGTTTCGACTCCAATATATTCATTTACCCATAAGATCTCTTGGGGAAAAATATCGAACGAGTTGAACACGAGGGTATTACATTTCGGAGAAATTAGTGAAATCTCCAATTCACCAAAGGGGTACCCCTATCAGAAATCTTCGATTTCTCTTATATGGTTTCGAGCAATGTTTTGATAGTGAATACTAAAGAATATGCGAGGGTCATGGGCACAAATTTTTTAGCCCTATGTCTTAGGGTTCTATGTATAAAATTTCGTGCACATCCGAGGTGTGTAGAGGGCGATACAGTCAAATTTCTGAGAGATGAACGAACATAAGGAAAAAACTTGCGAAAATTGCCCTCAAAAAGGGGAATTTTTTTTGAAATGTTGACTTAAGGCTCCGTTTCGACTCCAATATATTCATTTACCCATGAGATCTCTTGGGGAAAAATATCGAACTAGTTGAACACGAGGGTAATACATTTCGGAGAAATTAGTGAAATCTCCAATTCACCAAAGGGGTACCCCTTTCAGAAATCTTCGATTTCTCTTATATGGTTTCGAGCAATGGTTTGATAGTGAATACTAAAGAATATGCGAGGGTCATGGGCACAAAATTTGTAGCCCTATGTCTCAGGGTTCTATGTATAAAATTTCGTGCACATGCGAGGTGTGTAGAGGGCGATACAGTCAAAATACTGAGACATGAACGAACATAAGGAAAAAACTTGCGAAAATTGCCCTCAAAAAGGGGAATTTTTTTTGAAATGTTGACTTAAGGCTCCGTTTCGACTCCAATATATTCATTTACCCATGAGATCTCTTGGGGAAAAATATCGAACTAGTTGAACACGAGGGTAATACATTTCGGAGAAATTAGTGAAATCTCCAATTCACCAAAGGGGTACCCCTTTCAGAAATCTTCGATTTCTCTTATATGGTTTCGAGCAATGGTTTGATAGTGAATACTAAAGAATATGCGAGGGTCATGGGCACAAAATTTGTAGCCCTATGTCTCAGGGTTCTATGTATAAAATTTCGTGCACATGCGAGGTGTGTAGAGGGCGATACAGTCAAAATACTGAGACATGAACGAACATAAGGAAAAAACTTGCGAAAATTGCCCTCAAAAAGGGGAATTTTTTTTGAAATGTTGACTTAAGGCACCGTTTCGACTCCAACATATTCATTTACCCATGAGATCTCTTGTGGAAAAATATCGAACTAGTTGAACACGAGGGTAATACATTTCGGAGAAATTAGTGAAATCTCCAATTCACCAAAGGGGTACCCCTTTCAGAAATCTTCGATTTCTCTTATATGGTTTCGAGCCATGTTTTGATAGTGAATTCTAAAGAATATGCGAGGGTCATGGGCACAAAATCTGTAGCCCTATGTCTTAGGGTTCTATGTATAAAATTTCGTGCACATCCGAGGTGTGTAGAGGGCGTTACAGTCAAAATACTGAGACATGAACGAACATAAGGAAAAAACTTGCGAAAATTGCCCTCAAAAAGGGGAATTTTTTTTGAAATGTTGACTTAAGGCACCGTTTCGACTCCAATATATTCATTTACCCATGAGATCTCTTGTGGAAAAATATCGAACTAGTTGAACACGAGGGTAATACATTTCGGAGAAATTAGTGAAATCTCCAATTCACCAAAGGGGTACCCCTTTCAGAAATCTTCGATTTCTCTTATATGGTTTCGAGCAATGTTTTGATAGTGAATTCTAAAGAATATGCGAGGGTCATGGGCACAAAATTTGTAGCCCTATGTCTTAGGGTTCTATGTATAAAATTCCGTGGACATGCGAGGTGTGTAGAGGGCGATACAGTCAAAATACTGAGAGAAGTACGAACATAAGGAAAAAACTTGCGAAAATTGCCCTCAAAAAGGGGAATTTTTTTTGAAATGTTGACTTAAGGCTCCGTTTCGACTCCAATATATTCATTTACCCATGAGATCTCTTGGGGAAAAATATCGAACTAGTTGAACACGAGGGTAATACATTTCGGAGAAATTAGTGAAATCTCCAATTCACCAAAGGGGTACCCCTATCAGAAATCTTCGATTTCTCTTATATGGTTTCGAGCAATGTTTTGATAGTGAATACTAAAGAATATGCGAGGGTCATGGGCACAAATTTTTTAGCCCTATGTCTTAGGGTTCTATGTATAAAATTTCGTGCACATCCGAGGTGTGTAGAGGGCGATACAGTCAAATTTCTGAGAGATGAACGAACATAAGGAAAAAACTTGCGAAAATTGCCCTCAAAAAGGGGAATTTTTTTTGAAATGTTGACTTAAGTCTCCGTTTCCACTCCAATATATTCATTTACCCATGAGATCTCTTGGGTAAAAATATCGAACTAGTTGAACACGAGGGTAATACATTTCGGAGAAATTAGTGAAATCTCCAATTCACCAAAGGGGTACCCCTTTCAGAAATCTTCGATTTCTCTTATATGGTTTCGAGCAATGGTTTGATAGTGAATACTAAAGAATATGCGAGGGTCATGGGCACAAAATTTGTAGCCCTATGTCTTAGGGTTCTATGTATAAAATTTCGTGCACATGCGAGGTGTGTAGAGGGCGATACAGTCAAAATACTGAGACATGAACGAACATAAGGAAAAAACTTGCGAAAATTGCCCTCAAAAAGGGGAATTTTTTTTGAAATGTTGACTTAAGGCACCGTTTCGACTCCAACATATTCATTTACCCATGAGATCTCTTGTGGAAAAATATCGAACTAGTTGAACACGAGGGTAATACATTTCGGAGAAATTAGTGAAATCTCCAATTCACCAAAGGGGTACCCCTTTCAGAAATCTTCGATTTCTCTTATATGGTTTCGAGCAATGTTTTGATAGTGAATTCTAAAGAATATGCGAGGGTCATGGGCACAAAATTTGTAGCCCTATGTCTTAGGGTTCTATGTATAAAATTCCGTGGACATGCGAGGTGTGTAGAGGGCGATACAGTCAAAATACTGAGAGAAGTACGAACATAAGGAAAAAACTTGCGAAAATTGCCTTCAAAAAGGGGAATTTTTTTTGAAATGTTGACTTAAGGCTCCGTTTCGACTCCAATATATTCATTTACCCATGAGATCTCTTGGGGAAAAATATCGAACTAGTTGAACACGAGGGTAATACATTTCGGAGAAATTAGTGAAATCTCCAATTCACCAAAGGGGTACCCCTATCAGAAATCTTCGATTTCTCTTATATGGTTTCGAGCAATGTTTTGATAGTGAATACTAAAGAATATGCGAGGGTCATGGGCACAAATTTTTTAGCCCTATGTCTTAGGGTTCTATGTATAAAATTTCGTGCACATCCGAGGTGTGTAGAGGGCGATACAGTCAAATTTCTGAGAGATGAACGAACATAAGGAAAAAACTTGCGAAAATTGCCCTCAAAAAGGGGAATTTTTTTTGAAATGTTGACTTAAGGCTCCGTTTCGACTCTAATATATTCATTTACCCATGAGATCTCTTGGGGAAAAATATCGAACTAGTTGAACACGAGGGTAATACATTTCGGAGAAATTAGTGAAATCTCCAATTCACCAAAGGGGTACCCCTTTCAGAAATCTTCGATTTCTCTTATATGGTTTCGAGCAATGGTTTGATAGTGAATACTAAAGAATATGCGAGGGTCATGGGCACAAAATTTGTAGCCCTATGTCTTAGGGTTCTATGTATAAAATTTCGTGCACATCCGAGGTGTGTAGAGGGCGTTACAGTCAAAATTCTGAGACATGAACGAACATAAGGAAAAAACTTGCGAAAATTGCCCTCAAAAAGGGGAATTTTTTTTGAAATGTTGACTTAAGGCACCGTTTCGACTCCAATATATTCATTTACCCATGAGATCTCTTGTGGAAAAATATCGAACTAGTTGAACACGAGGGTAATACATTTCGGAGAAATTAGTGAAATCTCCAATTCACCAAAGGGGTACCCCTTTCAGAAATCTTCGATTTCTCTTATATGGTTTCGAGCAATGTTTTGATAGTGAATTCTAAAGAATATGCGAGGGTCATGGGCACAAAATTTGTAGCCCTATGTCTTAGGGTTCTATGTATAAAATTCCGTGGACATGCGAGGTGTGTAGAGGGCGATACAGTCAAAATACTGAGAGAAGTACGAACATAAGGAAAAAACTTGCGAAAATTGCCCTCAAAAAGGGGAATTTTTTTTGAAATGTTGACTTAAGGCTCCGTTTCGACTCCAATATATTCATTTACCCATGAGATCTCTTGGGGAAAAATATCGAACTAGTTGAACACGAGGGTAATACATTTCGGAGAAATTAGTGAAATCTCCAATTCACCAAAGGGGTACCCCTATCAGAAATCTTCGATTTCTCTTATATGGTTTCGAGCAATGTTTTGATAGTGAATACTAAAGAATATGCGAGGGTCATGGGCACAAATTTTTTAGCCCTATGTCTTAGGGTTCTATGTATAAAATTTCGTGCACATCCGAGGTGTGTAGAGGGCGATACAGTCAAATTTCTGAGAGATGAACGAACATAAGGAAAAAACTTGCGAAAATTGCCCTCAAAAAGGGGAATTTTTTTTGAAATGTTGACTTAAGGCTCCGTTTCGACTCTAATATATTCATTTACCCATGAGATCTCTTGGGGAAAAATATCGAACTAGTTGAACACGAGGGTAATACATTTCGGAGAAATTAGTGAAATCTCCAATTCACCAAAGGGGTACCCCTTTCAGAAATCTTCGATTTCTCTTATATGGTTTCGAGCAATGGTTTGATAGTGAATACTAAAGAATATGCGAGGGTCATGGGCACAAAATTTGTAGCCCTATGTCTTAGGGTTCTATGTATAAAATTTCGTGCACATCCGAGGTGTGTAGAGGGCGTTACAGTCAAAATTCTGAGACATGAACGAACATAAGGAAAAAACTTGCGAAAATTGCCCTCAAAAAGGGGAATTTTTTTTGAAATGTTGACTTAAGGCACCGTTTCGACTCCAATATATTCATTTACCCATGAGATCTCTTGTGGAAAAATATCGAACTAGTTGAACACGAGGGTAATACATTTCGGAGAAATTAGTGAAATCTCCAATTCACCAAAGGGGTACCCCTTTCAGAAATCTTCGATTTCTCTTATATGGTTTCGAGCAATGTTTTGATAGTGAATTCTAAAGAATATGCGAGGGTCATGGGCACAAAATTTGTAGCCCTATGTCTTAGGGTTCTATGTATAAAATTCCGTGGACATGCGAGGTGTGTAGAGGGCGATACAGTCAAAATACTGAGAGAAGTACGAACATAAGGAAAAAACTTGCGAAAATTGCCCTCAAAAAGGGGAATTTTTTTTGAAATGTTGACTTAAGGCTCCGTTTCGACTCCAATATATTCATTTACCCATGAGATCTCTTGGGGAAAAATATCGAACTAGTTGAACACGAGGGTAATACATTTCGGAGAAATTAGTGAAATCTCCAATTCACCAAAGGGGTACCCCTATCAGAAATCTTCGATTTCTCTTATATGGTTTCGAGCAATGTTTTGATAGTGAATACTAAAGAATATGCGAGGGTCATGGGCACAAATTTTTTAGCCCTATGTCTTAGGGTTCTATGTATAAAATTTCGTGCACATCCGAGGTGTGTAGAGGGCGATACAGTCAAATTTCTGAGAGATGAACGAACATAAGGAAAAAACTTGCGAAAATTGCCCTCAAAAAGGGGAATTTTTTTTGAAATGTTGACTTAAGTCTCCGTTTCCACTCCAATATATTCATTTACCAATGAGATCTCTTGGGTAAAAATATCGAACTAGTTGAACACGAGGGTAATACATTTCGGAGAAATTAGTGAAATCTCCAATTCACCAAAGGGGTACCCCTTTCAGAAATCTTCGATTTCTCTTATATGGTTTCGAGCAATGGTTTGATAGTGAATACTAAAGAATATGCGAGGGTCATGGGCACAAAATTTGTAGCCCTATGTATTAGGGTTCTATGTATAAAATTTCGTGCACATCCGAGGTGTGTAGAGGGCGATACAGTCAAAATACTGAGACATGAACGAACATAAGGAAAAAACTTGCGAAAATTGCCCTCAAAAAGGGGAATTTTTTTTGAAATGTTGACTTAAGGCACCGTTTCGACTCCAATATATTCAATTACCCATGAGATCTCTTGTGGAAAAATATCGAACTAGTTGAACACGAGGGTAATACATTTCGGAGAAATTAGTGAAATCTCCAATTCACCAAAGGGGTACCCCTTTCAGAAATCATCGATTTCTCTTATATGGTTTCGAGCAATGTTTTGATAGTGAATTCTAAAGAATATGCGAGGGTCATGGGCACAAAATTTGTAGCCCTATGTCTTAGGGTTCTATGTATAAAATTCCGTGGACATGCGAGGTGTGTAGAGGGCGATACAGTCAAAATACTGAGAGAAGTACGAACATAAGGAAAAAACTTGCGAAAATTGCCCTCAAAAAGGGGAATTTTTTTTGAAATGTTGACTTAAGGCTCCGTTTCGACTCCAATATATTCATTTACCCATGAGATCTCTTGGGGAAAAATATCGAACTAGTTGAACACGAGGGTAATACATTTCGGAGAAATTAGTGAAATCTCCAATTCACCAAAGGGGTACCCCTATCAGAAATCTTCGATTTCTCTTATATGGTTTCGAGCAATGTTTTGCTAGTGAATACTAAAGAATATGCGAGGGTCATGGGCACAAATTTTTTAGCCCTATGTCTTAGGGTTCTATGTATAAAATTCCGTGCACATCCGAGGTGTGTAGAGGGCGATACAGTCAAATTTCTGAGAGATGAACGAACATAAGGAAAAAACTTGCGAAAATTGCCCTCAAAAAGGGGAATTTTTTTTGAAATGTTGACTTAAGGCTCCGTTTCGACTCCAATATATTCATTTACCCATGAGATCTCTTGGGGAAAAATATCGAACTAGTTGAACACGAGGGTAATACATTTCGGAGAAATTAGTGAAATCTCCAATTCACCAAAGGGGTACCCCTATCAGAAATCTTCGATTTCTCTTATATGGTTTCGAGCAATGTTTTGATAGTGAATACTAAAGAATATGCGAGGGTCATGGGCACAAAATTTGTAGCCCTATGTATTAGGGTTCTATGTATAAAATTTCGTGCACATCCGAGGTGTGTAGAGGGCGATACAGTCAAATTTCTGAGACATGAACGAACATAAGGAAAAAACTTGCGAAAATTGCCCTCAAAAAGGGGAATTTTTTTTGAAATGTTGACTTAAGTCTCCGTTTCCACTCCAATATATTCATTTACCCATGAGATCTCTTGGGTAAAAATATCGAACTAGTTGAACACGAGGGTAATACATTTCGGAGAAATTAGTGAAATCTCCAATTCACCAAAGGGGTACCCCTTTCAGAAATCTTCGATTTCTCTTATATGGTTTCGAGCAATGGTTTGATAGTGAATACTAAAGAATATGCGAGGGTCATGGGCACAAAATTTGTAGCCCTATGTATTAGGGTTCTATGTATAAAATTTCGTGCACATCCGAGGTGTGTAGAGGGCGATACAGTCAAAATACTGAGACATGAACGAACATAAGGAAAAAACTTGCGAAAATTGCCCTCAAAAAGGGGAATTTTTTTTGAAATGTTGACTTAAGGCACCGTTTCGACTCCAATATATTCATTTACCCATGAGATCTCTTGTGGAAAAATATCGAACTAGTTGAACACGAGGGTAATACATTTCGGAGAAATTAGTGAAATCTCCAATTCACCAAAGGGGTACCCCTTTCAGAAATCTTCGATTTCTCTTATATGGTTTCGAGCAATGTTTTGATAGTGAATTCTAAAGAATATGCGAGGGTCATGGGCACAAAATTTGTAGCCCTATGTCTTAGGGTTCTATGTATAAAATTCCGTGGACATGCGAGGTGTGTAGAGGGCGATACAGTCAAAATACTAAGAGAAGTACGAACATAAGGAAAAAACTTGCGAAAATTGCCCTCAAAAAGGGGAATTTTTTTTGAAATGTTGACTTAAGGCTCCGTTTCGACTCCAATATATTCATTTACCCATGAGATCTCTTGGGGAAAAATATCGAACTAGTTGAACACGAGGGTAATACATTTCGGAGAAATTAGTGAAATCTCCAATTCACCAAAGGGGTACCCCTTTCAGAAATCTTCGATTTCTCTTATATGGTTTCGAGCAATGTTTTGATAGTGAATTCTAAAGAATATGCGAGGGTCATGGGCACAAAATTTGTAGCCCTATGTCTTAGGGTTCTATGTATAAAATTCCGTGGACATGCGAGGTGTGTAGAGGGCGATACAGTCAAAATACTGAGGGAAGTACGAACATAAGGAAAAAACTTGCGAAAATTGCCTTCAAAAAGGGGAATTTTTTTTGAAATGTTGACTTAAGGCTCCGTTTCGACTCCAATATATTCATTTACCCATGAGATCTCTTGGGGAAAAATATCTAACTAGTTGAACACGAGGGTAATACATTTCGGAGAAATTAGTGAAATCTCCAATTCACCAAAGGGGTACCCCTATCAGAAATCTTCGATTTCTCTTATATGGTTTCGAGCAATGTTTTGATAGTGAATACTAAAGAATATGCGAGGGTCATGGGCACAAATTTTTTAGCCCTATGTCTTAGGGTTCTATGTATAAAATTTCGTGCACATCCGAGGTGTGTAGAGGGCGATACAGTCAAATTTCTGAGAGATGAACGAACATAAGGAAAAAACTTGCGAAAATTGCCCTCAAAAAGGGGAATTTTTTTTGAAATGTTGACTTAAGTCTCCGTTTCCACTCCAATATATTCATTTACCCATGAGATCTCTTGGGGAAAAATATCGAACTAGTTGAACACGAGGGTAATACATTTCGGAGAAATTAGTGAAATCTCCAATTCACCAAAGGGGTACCCCTTTCAGAAATCTTCGATTTCTCTTATATGGTTTCGAGCAATGGTTTGATAGTGAATACTAAAGAATATGCGAGGGTCATGGGCACAAAATTTGTAGCCCTATGTCTTAGGGTTCTATGTATAAAATTTCGTGCACATCCGAGGTGTGTAGAGGGCGATACAGTTAAAATACTGAGAGAAGTACGAACATAAGGAAAAAACTTGCGAAAATTGCCTTCAAAAAGGGGAATTTTTTTTGAAATGTTGACTTAAGGCACCGTTTCGACTCCAATATATTCATTTACCCATGAGATCTCTTGGGGAAAAATATCGAACTAGTTGAACACGAGGGTAATACATTTCGGAGAAATTAGTGAAATCTCCAATTCACCAAAGGGGTACCCCTTTCAGAAATCTTCGATTTCTCTTATATGGTTTCGAGCAATGTTTTGATAGTGAATTCTAAAGAATATGCGAGGGTCATGGGCACAAAATTTGTAGCCCTATGTCTTAGGGTTCTATGTATAAAATTCCGTGGACATGCGAGGTGTGTAGAGGGCGATACAGTCAAAATACTGAGAGAAGTACGAACATAAGGAAAAAACTTGCGAAAATTGCCTTCAAAAAGGGGAATTTTTTTTGAAATGTTGACTTAAGGCTCCGTTTCGACTCCAATATATTCATTTACCCATGAGATCTCTTGGGGAAAAATATCTAACTAGTTGAACACGAGGGTAATACATTTCGGAGAAATTAGTGAAATCTCCAATTCACCAAAGGGGTACCCCTATCAGAAATCTTCGATTTCTCTTATATGGTTTCGAGCAATGTTTTGATAGTGAATACTAAAGAATATGCGAGGGTCATGGGCACAAATTTTTTAGCCCTATGTCTTAGGGTTCTATGTATAAAATTTCGTGCACATCCGAGGTGTGTAGAGGGCGATACAGTCAAATTTCTGAGAGATGAACGAACATAAGGAAAAAACTTGCGAAAATTGCCCTCAAAAAGGGGAATTTTTTTTGAAATGTTGACTTAAGTCTCCGTTTCCACTCCAATATATTCATTTACCCATGAGATCTCTTGGGGAAAAATATCGAACTAGTTGAACACGAGGGTAATACATTTCGGAGAAATTAGTGAAATCTCCAATTCACCAAAGGGGTACCCCTTTCAGAAATCTTCGATTTCTCTTATATGGTTTCGAGCAATGGTTTGATAGTGAATACTAAAGAATATGCGAGGGTCATGGGCACAAAATTTGTAGCCCTATGTCTTAGGGTTCTATGTATAAAATTTCGTGCACATCCGAGGTGTGTAGAGGGCGATACAGTCAAAATACTGAGACATGAACGAACATAAGGAAAAAACTTGCGAAAATTGCCCTCAAAAAGGGGAATTTTTTTTGAAATGTTGACTTAAGGCACCGTTTCGACTCCAATATATTCATTTACCCATGAGATCTCTTGTGGAAAAATATCGAACTAGTTGAACACGAGGGTAATACATTTCGGAGAAATTAGTGAAATCTCCAATTCACCAAAGGGGTACCCCTTTCAGAAATCTTCGATTTCTCTTATGTGGTTTCGAGCAATGTTTTGATAGTGAATTCTAAAGAATATGCGAGGGTCATGGGCACAAAATTTGTAGCCCTATGTCTTAGGGTTCTATGTATAAAATTCCGTGGACATGCGAGGTGTGTAGAGGGCGATACAGTCAAAATACTGAGAGAAGTACGAACATAAGGAAAAAACTTGCGAAAATTGCCTTCAAAAAGGGGAATTTTTTTTGAAATGTTGACTTAAGGCTCCGTTTCGACTCCAATATATTCATTTACCCATGAGATCTCTTGGGGAAAAATATCTAACTAGTTGAACACGAGGGTAATACATTTCGGAGAAATTAGTGAAATCTCCAATTCACCAAAGGGGTACCCCTTTCAGAAATCTTCGATTTCTCTTATATGGTTTCGAGCAATGTTTTGATAGTGAATTCTAAAGAATATGCGAGGGTAATTGGCACAAATTTTTTAGCCCTATGTCTTAGGGTTCTATGTATAAAATTTCGTGCACATCCGAGGTGTGTAGAGGGCGATACAGTCAAATTTCTGAGAGATGAACGAACATAAGGAAAAAACTTGCGAAAATTGCCCTCAAAAAGGGGAATTTTTTTTGAAATGTTGACTTAAGTCTCCGTTTCCACTCCAATATATTCATTTACCCATGAGATCTCTTGGGGAAAAATATCGAACTAGTTGAACACGAGGGTAATACATTTCGGAGAAATTAGTGAAATCTCCAATTCACCAAAGGGGTACCCCTTTCAGAAATCTTCGATTTCTCTTATATGGTTTCGAGCAATGTTTTGATAGTGAATTCTAAAGAATATGCGAGGGTAATTGGCACAAAATTTGTAGCCCTATGTCTTAGGGTTCTATGTATAAAATTTCGTGCACATGCGAGGTGTGTAGAGGGCGATACAGTCAAAATACTGAGAGATGAACGAACATAAGGAAAAAACTTGCGAAAATTGCTCTCAAAAAGGGGAATTTTTTTTGAAATGTTGACTTAAGGCTCCGTTTCGACTCCAATATATTCATTTACCCATGAGATCTCTTGGGAAAAAATATCTAACTAGTTGAACACGAGGGTAATACATTTCGGAGAAATTAGTGAAATCTCCAATTCACCAAAGGGGTACCCCTATCAGAAATCTTCGATTTCTCTTATATGGTTTCGAGCAATGTTTTGATAGTGAATACTAAAGAATATGCGAGGGTCATGGGCACAAATTTTTTAGCCCTATGTCTTAGGGTTCTATGTATAAAATTTCGTGCACATTCGAGGTGTGTAGAGGGCGATACAGTCAAAATACTGAGAGATGTACGAACATAAGGAAAAAACTTGCGAAAATTGCCTTCAAAAAGGGGAATTTTTTTTGAAATGTTGACTTAAGGCTCCGTTTCGACTCCAATATATTCATTTACCCATGAGATCTCTTGGGGAAAAATATCTAACTAGTTGAACACGAGGGTAATACATTTCGGAGAAATTAGTGAAATCTCCAATTCACCAAAGGGGTACCCCTTTCAGAAATCTTCGATTTCTCTTATATGGTTTCGAGCAATGTTTTGATAGTGAATTCTAAAGAATATGCGAGGGTCATGGGCACAAAATTTGTAGCCCTATGTCTTAGGGTTCTATGTATAAAATTTCGTACACATGCGAGGTGTGTAGAGGGCGATACAGTCAAAATACTGAGAGATGTACGAACATAAGGAAAAAACTTGCGAAAATTGCCTTCAAAAAGGGGAATTTTTTTTGAAATGTTGACTTAAGTCTCCGTTTCCACTCCAATATATTCATTTACCCATGAGATCTCTTGGGGAAAAATATCGAACTAGTTGAACACGAGGGTAATACATTTCGGAGAAATTAGTGAAATCTCCAATTCACCAAAGGGGTACCCCTTTCAGAAATCTTCGATTTCTCTTATATGGTTTCGAGCAATGTTTTGATAGTGAATTCTAAAGAATATGCGAGGGTCATGGGCACAAAATTTGTAGCCCTATGTCTTAGGGTTCTATGTATAAAATTTCGTGGACATGCGAGGTGTGTAGAGGGCGATACAGTCAAAATACTGAGAGAAGTACGAACATAAGGAAAAAACTTGCGAAAATTGCCTTCAAAAAGGGGAATTTTTTTTGAAATGTTGACTTAAGGCTCCGTTTCGACTCCAATATATTCATTTACCCATGAGATCTCTTGGGGAAAAATATCGAACGAGTTGAACACGAGGGTAATACATTTCGGAGAAATTAGTGAAATCTCCAATTCACCAAAGGGGTACCCCTATCAGAAATCTTCGATTTCTCTTATATGGTTTCGAGCAATGTTTTGATAGTGAATACTAAAGAATATGCGAAGGTCATGGGCACAAATTTTTTAGCCCTATGTCTTAGGGTTCTATGTATAAAATTTCGTGCACATTCGAGGTGTGTAGAGGGCGATACAGTCAAAATACTGAGAGATGTACGAACATAAGGAAAAAACTTGCGAAAATTGCCTTCAGAAAGGGGAATTTTTTTTGAAATGTTGACTTAAGGCTCCGTTTCCACTCCAATATATTCATTTACCCATGAGATCTCTTGGGGAAAAATATCGAACGAGTTGAACACGAGGGTATTACATTTCGGAGAAATTAGTTATATCTCCTATTCACCAAAGGGGTACCCCTTTCAGAAATCTTCGATTTCTCTTATATGGTTTCGAGCAATGTTTTGATAGTGAATACTAAATAATATACGAGGGTCATGGGCACAAAATTTGTAGCCCTATGTCTTAGGGTTCTATGTATAAAATTTCGTGCACATCCGAGGTGTGTAGAGGGCGATACAGTCAAATTTCTGAGAGATGAACGAACATAAGGAAAAAACTTGCGAAAATTGCCCTCAAAAAGGGGAATTTTTTTTGAAATGTTGACTTAAGTCTCCGTTTCCACTCCAATATATTCATTTACCCATGAGATCTCTTGGGGAAAAATATCGAACTAGTTGAACACGAGGGTAATACATTTCGGAGAAATTAGTGAAATCTCCAATTCACCAAAGGGGTACCCCTTTCAGAAATCTTCGATTTCTCTTATATGGTTTCGAGCAATGTTTTGATAGTGAATTCTAAAGAATATGCGAGGGTAATTGGCACAAAATTTGTAGCCCTATGTCTTAGGGTTCTATGTATAAAATTTCGTGCACATGCGAGGTGTGTAGAGGGCGATACAGTCAAAATACTGAGAGAAGTACGAACATAAGGAAAAAACTTGCGAAAATTGCCTTCAAAAAGGGGAATTTTTTTTGAAATGTTGACTTAAGGCTCCGTTTCGACTCCAATATATTCATTTACCCATGAGATCTCTTGGGGAAAAATATCGAACGAGTTGAACACGAGGGTAATACATTTCGGAGAAATTAGTGAAATCTCCAATTCACCAAAGGGGTACCCCTATCAGAAATCTTCGATTTCTCTTATATGGTTTCGAGCAATGTTTTGATAGTGAATACTAAAGAATATGCGAAGGTCATGGGCACAAATTTTTTAGCCCTATGTCTTAGGGTTCTATGTATAAAATTTCGTGCACATTCGAGGTGTGTAGAGGGCGATACAGTCAAAATACTGAGAGATGTACGAACATAAGGAAAAAACTTGCGAAAATTGCCTTCAGAAAGGGGAATTTTTTTTGAAATGTTGACTTAAGGCTCCGTTTCCACTCCAATATATTCATTTACCCATGAGATCTCTTGGGGAAAAATATCGAACGAGTTGAACACGAGGGTATTACATTTCGGAGAAATTAGTTATATCTCCTATTCACCAAAGGGGTACCCCTTTCAGAAATCTTCGATTTCTCTTATATGGTTTCGAGCAATGTTTTGATAGTGAATACTAAATAATATACGAGGGTCATGGGCACAAAATTTGTAGCCCTATGTCTTAGGGTTCTATGTATAAAATTTCGTGCACATCCGAGGTGTGTAGAGGGCGATACAGTCAAATTTCTGAGAGATGAACGAACATAAGGAAAAAACTTGCGAAAATTGCCCTCAAAAAGGGGAATTTTTTTTGAAATGTTGACTTAAGTCTCCGTTTCCACTCCAATATATTCATTTACCCATGAGATCTCTTGGGGAAAAATATCGAACTAGTTGAACACGAGGGTAATACATTTCGGAGAAATTAGTGAAATCTCCAATTCACCAAAGGGGTACCCCTTTCAGAAATCTTCGATTTCTCTTATATGGTTTCGAGCAATGTTTTGATAGTGAATTCTAAAGAATATGCGAGGGTAATTGGCACAAAATTTGTAGCCCTATGTCTTAGGGTTCTATGTATAAAATTTCGTGCACATGCGAGGTGTGTAGAGGGCGATACAGTCAAAATACTGAGAGATGAACGAACATAAGGAAAAAACTTGCGAAAATTGTTCTCAAAAAGGGGAATTTTTTTTGAAATGTTGACTTAAGGCTCCGTTTCGACTCCAATATATTCATTTACCCATGAGATCTCTTGGGGAAAAATATCTAACTAGTTGAACACGAGGGTAATACATTTCGGAGAAATTAGTGAAATCTCCAATTCACCAAAGGGGTACCCCTATCAGAAATCTTCGATTTCTCTTATATGGTTTCGAGCAATGTTTTGATAGTGAATACTAAAGAATATGCGAGGGTCATGGGCACAAATTTTTTAGCCCTATGTCTTAGGGTTCTATGTATAAAATTTCGTGCACATTCGAGGTGTGTAGAGGGCGATACAGTCAAAATACTGAGAGATGTACGAACATAAGGAAAAAACTTGCGAAAATTGCCTTCAAAAAGGGGAATTTTTTTTGAAATGTTGACTTAAGGCTCCGTTTCGACTCCAATATATTCATTTACCCATGAGATCTCTTGGGGAAAAATATCTAACTAGTTGAACACGAGGGTAATACATTTCGGAGAAATTAGTGAAATCTCCAATTCACCAAAGGGGTACCCCTATCAGAAATCTTCGATTTCTCTTATATGGTTTCGAGCAATGTTTTGATAGTGAATACTAAAGAATATGCGAGGGTCATGGGCACAAATTTTTTAGCCCTATGTCTTAGGGTTCTATGTATAAAATTTCGTGCACATTCGAGGTGTGTAGAGGGCGATACAGTCAAAATACTGAGAGATGTACGAACATAAGGAAAAAACTTGCGAAAATTGCCTTCAGAAAGGGGAATTTTTTTTGAAATGTTGACTTAAGGCTCCGTTTCGACTCCAATATATTCATTTACCCATGAGATCTCTTGGGGAAAAATATCGAACGAGTTGAACACGAGGGTATTACATTTCGGAGAAATTAGTTAAATCTCCTATTCACCAAAGGGGTACCCCTTTCAGAAATCTTCGATTTCTCTAATATGGTTTCGAGCAATGTTTTGATAGTGAATACTAAAGAATATACGAGGGTCATGGGCACAAATTTTTTAGCCCTATGTCTTAGGGTTCTATGTATAAAATTTCGTGCACATCCGAGGTGTGTAGAGGGCGATACAGTCAAATTTCTGAGAGATGAACGAACATAAGGAAAAAACTTGCGAAAATTGCCCTCAAAAAGGGGAATTTTTTTTGAAATGTTGACTTAAGTCTCCGTTTCCACTCCAATATATTCATTTACCCATGAGATCTCTTGGGGAAAAATATCTAACTAGTTGAACACGAGGGTAATACATTTCGGAGAAATTAGTGAAATCTCCAATTCACCAAAGGGGTACCCCTTTCAGAAATCTTCGATTTCTCTTATATGGTTTCGAGCAATGGTTTGATAGTGAATTCTAAAGAATATGCGAGGGTCATGGGCACAAAATTTGTAGCCCTATGTCTTATGGTTCTATGTATAAAATTTCGTGCACATGCGAGGTGTGTAGAGGGCGATACAGTCAAAATACTGAGACATGAACGAACATAAGGAAAAAACTTGCGAAAATTGCCCTCAAAAAGGGGAATTTTTTTTGAAATGTTGACTTAAGGCTCCGTTTCGACTCCAATATATTCATTTACCCATGAGATCTCTTGGGGAAAAATATCGAACTAGTTGAACACGAGGGTAATACATTTCGGAGAAATTAGTGAAATCTCCAATTCACCAAAGGGGTACCCCTTTCAGAAATCTTCGATTTCTCTTATATGGTTTCGAGCAATGTTTTGATAGTGAATTCTAAAGAATATGCGAGGGTCATGGGCACAAAATTTGTAGCCCTATGTCTTAGGGTTCTATGTATAAAATTCCGTGGACATGCGAGGTGTGTAGAGGGCGATACAGTCAAAATACTGAGAGAAGTACGAACATAAGGAAAAAACTTGCGAAAATTGCCTTCAAAAAGGGGAATTTTTTTTGAAATGTTGACTTAAGGCTCCGTTTCGACTCCAATATATTCATTTACCCATGAGATCTCTTGGGGAAAAATATCTAACTAGTTGAACACGAGGGTAATACATTTCGGAGAAATTAGTGAAATCTCCAATTCACCAAAGGGGTACCCCTATCAGAAATCTTCGATTTCTCTTATATGGTTTCGAGCAATGTTTTGATAGTGAATACTAAAGAATATGCGAGGGTCATGGGCACAAATTTTTTAGCCCTATGTCTTAGGGTTCTATGTATAATATTTCGTGCACATCCGAGGTGTGTAGAGGGCGATACAGTCAAATTTCTGAGAGATGAACGAACATAAGGAAAAAACTTGCGAAAATTGCCCTCAAAAAGGGGAATTTTTTTTGAAATGTTGACTTAAGTCTCCGTTTCCACTCCAATATATTCATTTACCCATGAGATCTCTTGGGGAAAAATATCGAACTAGTTGAACACGAAGGTAATACATTTCGGAGAAATTAGTGAAATCTCCAATTCACCAAAGGGGTACCCCTTTCAGAAATCTTCGATTTCTCTTATATGGTTTCGAGCAATGGTTTGATAGTGAATACTAAAGAATATGCGAGGGTCATGGGCACAAAATTTGTAGCCCTATGTCTTAGGGTTCTATGTATAAAATTTCGTGCACATCCGAGGTGTGTAGAGGGCGATACAGATAAAATTCTGAGACATGAACGAACATAAGGAAAAAACTTGCGAAAATTGCCCTCAAAAAGGGGAATTTTTTTTGAAATGTTGACTTAAGGCACCGTTTCGACTCCAATATATTCATTTACCCATGAGATCTCTTGTGGAAAAATATCGAACTAGTTGAACACGAGGGTAATACATTTCGGAGAAATTAGTGAAATCTCCAATTCACCAAAGGGGTACCCCTTTCAGAAATCTTCGATTTCTCTTATATGGTTTCGAGCAATGTTTTGATAGTGAATTCTAAAGAATATGCGAGGGTCATGGGCACAAAATTTATAGCCCTATGTCTTAGGGTTCTATGTATAAAATTCCGTGGACATGCGAGGTGTGTAGAGGGCGATACAGTCAAAATACTGAGAGAAGTACGAACATAAGGAAAAAACTTGCGAAAATTGCCTTCAAAAAGGGGAATTTTTTTTGAAATGTTGACTTAAGGCTCCGTTTCGACTCCAATATATTCATTTACCCATGAGATCTCTTGGGGAAAAATATCTAACTAGTTGAACACGAGGGTAATACATTTCGGAGAAATTAGTGAAATCTCCAATTCACCAAAGGGGTACCCCTATCAGAAATCTTCGATTTCTCTTATATGGTTTCGAGCAATGTTTTGATAGTGAATACTAAAGAATATGCGAGGGTCATGGGCACAAATTTTTTAGCCCTATGTCTTAGGGTTCTATGTATAATATTTCGTGCACATCCGAGGTGTGTAGAGGGCGATACAGTCAAATTTCTGAGAGATGAACGAACATAAGGAAAAAACTTGCGAAAATTGCCCTCAAAAAGGGGAATTTTTTTTGAAATGTTGACTTAAGTCTCCGTTTCCACTCCAATATATTCATTTACCCGTGAGATCTCTTGGGGAAAAATATCGAACTAGTTGAACACGAGGGTAATACATTTCAGAGAAATTAGTGAAATCTCCAATTCACCAAAGGGGTACCCCTATCAGAAATCTTCGATTTCTCTTATATGGTTTCGAGCAATGTTTTGATAGTGAATACTAAAGAATATGCGAGGGTCATGGGCACAAAATTTGTAGCCCTATGTCTTAGGGTTCTATGTATAAAATTTCGTGCACATGCGAGGTGTGTAGAGGGCGATACAGTCAAAATACTGAGACATGAACGAACATAAGGAAAAAACTTGCGAAAATTGCTCTCAAAAAGGGGAATTTTTTTTGAAATGTTGACTTAAGGCTCCGTTTCGACTCCAATATATTCATTTACCCATGAGATCTCTTGGGGAAAAATATCTAACTAGTTGAACACGAGGGTAATACATTTCGGAGAAATTAGTGAAATCTCCAATTCACCAAAGGGGTACCCCTATCAGAAATCTTCGATTTCTCTTATATGGTTTCGAGCAATGTTTTGATAGTGAATACTAAAGAATATGCGAGGGTCATGGGCACAAATTTTTTAGCCCTATGTCTTAGGGTTCTATGTATAATATTTCGTGCACATCCGAGGTGTGTAGAGGGCGATACAGTCAAATTTCTGAGAGATGAACGAACATAAGGAAAAAACTTGCGAAAATTGCCCTCAAAAAGGGGAATTTTTTTTGAAATGTTGACTTAAGTCTCCGTTTCCACTCCAATATATTCATTTACCCATGAGATCTCTTGGGGAAAAATATCGAACTAGTTGAACACGAGGGTAATACATTTCGGAGAAATTAGTGAAATCTCCAATTCACCAAAGGGGTACCCCTTTCAGAAATCTTCGATTTCTCTTATATGGTTTCGAGCAATGGTTTGATAGTGAATACTAAAGAATATGCGAGGGTCATGGGCACAAAATTTGTAGCCCTATGTCTTAGGGTTCTATGTATAAAATTTCGTGCACATCCGAGGTGTGTAGAGGGCGATACAGATAAAATTCTGAGACATGAACGAACATAAGGAAAAAACTTGCGAAAATTGCCCTCAAAAAGGGGAATTTTTTTTGAAATGTTGACTTAAGGCACCGTTTCGACTCCAATATATTCATTTACCCATGAGATCTCTTGTGGAAAAATATCGAACTAGTTGAACACGAGGGTAATACATTTCGGAGAAATTAGTGAAATCTCCAATTCACCAAAGGGGTACCCCTTTCAGAAATCTTCGATTTCTCTTATATGGTTTCGAGCAATGTTTTGATAGTGAATTCTAAAGAATATGCGAGGGTCATGGGCACAAAATTTATAGCCCTATGTCTTAGGGTTCTATGTATAAAATTCCGTGGACATGCGAGGTGTGTAGAGGGCGATACAGTCAAAATACTGAGAGAAGTACGAACATAAGGAAAAAACTTGCGAAAATTGCCTTCAAAAAGGGGAATTTTTTTTGAAATGTTGACTTAAGGCTCCGTTTCGACTCCAATATATTCATTTACCCATGAGATCTCTTGGGGAAAAATATCTAACTAGTTGAACACGAGGGTAATACATTTCGGAGAAATTAGTGAAATCTCCAATTCACCAAAGGGGTACCCCTATCAGAAATCTTCGATTTCTCTTATATGGTTTCGAGCAATGTTTTGATAGTGAATACTAAAGAATATGCGAGGGTCATGGGCACAAATTTTTTAGCCCTATGTCTTAGGGTTCTATGTATAATATTTCGTGCACATCCGAGGTGTGTAGAGGGCGATACAGTCAAATTTCTGAGAGATGAACGAACATAAGGAAAAAACTTGCGAAAATTGCCCTCAAAAAGGGGAATTTTTTTTGAAATGTTGACTTAAGTCTCCGTTTCCACTCCAATATATTCATTTACCCGTGAGATCTCTTGGGGAAAAATATCGAACTAGTTGAACACGAGGGTAATACATTTCAGAGAAATTAGTGAAATCTCCAATTCACCAAAGGGGTACCCCTATCAGAAATCTTCGATTTCTCTTATATGGTTTCGAGCAATGTTTTGATAGTGAATACTAAAGAATATGCGAGGGTCATGGGCACAAAATTTGTAGCCCTATGTCTTAGGGTTCTATGTATAAAATTTCGTGCACATTCGAGGTGTGTAGAGGGCGATACAGTCAAAATACTGAGAGAAGTACGAACATAAGGAAAAAACTTGCGAAAATTGCCTTCAAAAAGGGGAATTTTTTTTGAAATGTTGACTTAAGGCTCCGTTTCGACTCCAATATATTCATTTACCCATGAGATCTCTTGGGGAAAAATATCTAACTAGTTGAACACGAGGGTAATACATTTCGGAGAAATTAGTGAAATCTCCAATTCACCAAAGGGGTACCCCTATCAGAAATCTTCGATTTCTCTTATATGGTTTCGAGCAATGTTTTGATAGTGAATACTAAAGAATATGCGAGGGTCATGGGCACAAATTTTTTAGCCCTATGTCTTAGGGTTCTATGTATAATATTTCGTGCACATCCGAGGTGTGTAGAGGGCGATACAGTCAAATTTCTGAGAGATGAACGAACATAAGGAAAAAACTTGCGAAAATTGCCCTCAAAAAGGGGAATTTTTTTTGAAATGTTGACTTAAGTCTCCGTTTCCACTCCAATATATTCATTTACCCATGAGATCTCTTGGGGAAAAATATCGAACTAGTTGAACACGAGGGTAATACATTTCGGAGAAATTAGTGAAATCTCCAATTCACCAAAGGGGTACCCCTTTCAGAAATCTTCGATTTCTCTTATATGGTTTCGAGCAATGGTTTGATAGTGAATACTAAAGAATATGCGAGGGTCATGGGCACAAAATTTGTAGCCCTATGTCTTAGGGTTCTATGTATAAAATTTCGTGCACATCCGAGGTGTGTAGAGGGCGATACAGTCAAAATTCTGAGACATGAACGAACATAAGGAAAAAACTTGCGAAAATTGCCCTCAAAAAGGGGAATTTTTTTTGAAATGTTGACTTAAGGCACCGTTTCGACTCCAATATATTCATTTACCCATGAGATCTCTTGTGGAAAAATATCGAACTAGTTGAACACGAGGGTAATACATTTCGGAGAAATTAGTGAAATCTCCAATTCACCAAAGGGGTACCCCTTTCAGAAATCTTCGATTTCTCTTATATGGTTTCGAGCAATGTTTTGATAGTGAATTCTAAAGAATATGCAAGGGTCATGGGCACAAAATTTATAGCCCTATGTCTTAGGGTTCTATGTATAAAATTCCGTGGACATGCGAGGTGTGTAGAGGGCGATACAGTCAAAATACTGAGAGAAGTACGAACATAAGGAAAAAACTTGCGAAAATTGCCCTCAAAAAGGGGAATTTTTTTTGAAATGTTGACTTAAGGCTCCGTTTCGACTCCAATATATTCATTTACCCATGAGATCTCTTGGGGAAAAATATCTAACTAGTTGAACACGAGGGTAATACATTTCGGAGAAATTAGTGAAATCTCCAATTCACCAAAGGGGTACCCCTTTCAGAAATCTTCGATTTCTCTTATATGGTTTCGAGCAATGTTTTGATAGTGAATACTAAAGAATATGCGAGGGTCATGGGCACAAATTTTTTAGCCCTATGTCTTAGGGTTCTATGTATAAAATTTCGTGCACATCCGAGGTGTGTAGAGGGCGATACAGTCAAAATACTGAGACATGAACGAACATAAGGAAAAAACTTGCGAAAATTGCCTTCAAAAAGGGGAATTTTTTTTGAAATGTTGACTTAAGGCTCCGATTCGCCTCCAATATATTCATTTACCCATGAGATCTCTTGGGGAAAAATATCGAACGAGTTGAACACGAGGGTAATAAATTTCGGAGAAATTAGTGAAATCTCCAATTCACCAAAGGGGTACCCCTATCAGAAATCTTCGATTTCTCTTATATGGTTTCGAGCAATGTTTTGATAGTGAATACTAAAGAATATGCGAGGGTCATGGGCACAAAATTTGTAGCCCTATGTCTTAGGGTTCTATGTATAAAATTTCGTGCACATCCGAGGTGTGTAGAGGGCGATACAGTCAAAATACTGAGAGATGAACGAACATAAGGAAAAAACTTGCGAAAATTGCCCTCAAAAAGGGGAATTTTTTTTGAAATGTTGACTTAAGGCACCGTTTCGACTCCAATATATTCATTTACCCATGAGATCTCTTGGGGAAAAATATCGAACGAGTTGAACACGAGGGTAATACATTTCGGAGAAATTAGTGAAATCTCCAATTCACCAAAGGGGTACCCCTTTAAGAAATCTTCGATTTCTCTTATATGGTTTCGAGCAATGTTTTGATAGTGAATACTAAAGAATATGCGAGGGTCATGGGCACAAATTTTTTAGCCCTATGTCTTAGGGTTCTATGTATAAAATTTCGTGCACATTCGAGGTGTGTAGAGGGCGATACAGTCAAAATACTGAGAGATGAACGAACATAAGGAAAAAACTTGCCAAAATTGCTCTCAAAAAGGGGAATTTTTTTTGAAATGTTGACTTAAGGCTCCGTTTCGACTCCAATATATTCATTTACCCGTGAGATCTCTTGGGGAAAAATATCTAACTAGTTGAACACGAGGGTAATACATTTCGGAGAAATTAGTGAAATCTCCAATTCACCAAAGGGGTACCCCTATCAGAAATCTTCGATTTCTCTTATATGGTTTCGAGCAATGTTTTGATAGTGAATACTAAAGAATATGCGAGGGTCATGGGCACAAATTTTTTAGCCCTATGTCTTAGGGTTCTATGTATAAAATTTCGTGCACATCCGAGGTGTGTAGAGGGCGATACAGTCAAAATACTGAGAGATGTACGAACATAAGGAAAAAACTTGCGAAAATTGCCCTCAAAAAGGGGAATTTTTTTTGAAATGTTGACTTAAGGCACCGTTTCGACTCCAATATATTCATTTACCCATGAGATCTCTTGGGGAAAAATATCGAACGAGTTGAACACGAGGGTAATACATTTCGGAGAAATTAGTGAAATCTCCAATTCACCAAAGGGGTACCCCTTTAAGAAATCTTCGATTTCTCTTATATGGTTTCGAGCAATGTTTTGATAGTGAATACTAAAGAATATGCGAGGGTCATGGGCACAAAATTTGTAGCCCTATGTGTTAGGGCTCTATGTATAAAATTTTGTGCACATGCGAGGTGTGTAGAGGGCGATACAGTCAAAATACTGAGAGATGAACGAACATAAGGAAAAAACTTGCGAAAATTGCCCTCAAAAAGTGGAATTTTTTTTGAAATGTTGACTTAAGGCTCCGTTTCGACTCCAATATATTCATTTACCCATGAGATCTCTTGGGGAAAAATATCGAACGAGTTGAACACGAGGGTAATACATTTCGGAGAAATTAGTGAAATCTCCAATTCACCAAAGGGGTACCCCTTTCAGAAATCTTCGATTTCTCTTATATGGTTTCGAGCAATGTTTTGATAGTGAATACTAAAGAATATGCGAGGGTCATGGGCACAAATTTTTTAGCCCTATGTCTTAGGGTTCTATGTATAAAATTTCGTGCACATTCGAGGTGTGTAGAGGGCGATACAGTCAAAATACTGAGAGATGAACGAACATAAGGAAAAAACTTGCCAAAATTGCTCTCAAAAAGGGGAATTTTTTTTGAAATGTTGACTTAAGGCTCCGTTTCGACTCCAATATATTCATTTACCCGTGAGATCTCTTGGGGAAAAATATCTAACTAGTTGAACACGAGGGTAATACATTTCGGAGAAATTAGTGAAATCTCCAATTCACCAAAGGGGTACCCCTATCAGAAATCTTCGATTTCTCTTATATGGTTTCGAGCAATGTTTTGATAGTGAATACTAAAGAATATGCGAGGGTCATGGGCACAAATTTTTTAGCCCTATGTCTTAGGGTTCTATGTATAAAATTTCGTGCACATCCGAGGTGTGTAGAGGGCGATACAGTCAAAATACTGAGAGATGTACGAACATAAGGAAAAAACTTGCGAAAATTGCCCTCAAAAAGGGGAATTTTTTTTGAAATGTTGACTTAAGGCACCGTTTCGACTCCAATATATTCATTTACCCATGAGATCTCTTGGGGAAAAATATCGAACGAGTTGAACACGAGGGTAATACATTTCGGAGAAATTAGTGAAATCTCCAATTCACCAAAGGGGTACCCCTTTAAGAAATCTTCGATTTCTCTTATATGGTTTCGAGCAATGTTTTGATAGTGAATACTAAAGAATATGCGAGGGTCATGGGCACAAAATTTGTAGCCCTATGTGTTAGGGCTCTATGTATAAAATTTTGTGCACATGCGAGGTGTGTAGAGGGCGATACAGTCAAAATACTGAGAGATGAACGAACATAAGGAAAAAACTTGCGAAAATTGCCCTCAAAAAGTGGAATTTTTTTTGAAATGTTGACTTAAGGCTCCGTTTCGACTCCAATATATTCATTTACCCATGAGATCTCTTGGGGAAAAATATCGAACGAGTTGAACACGAGGGTAATACATTTCGGAGAAATTAGTGAAATCTCCAATTCACCAAAGGGGTACCCCTTTCAGAAATCTTCGATTTCTCTTATATGGTTTCGAGCAATGTTTTGATAGTGAATACTAAAGAATATGCGAGGGTCATGGGCACAAATTTTTTAGCCCTATGTCTTAGGGTTCTATGTATAAAATTTCGTGCACATTCGAGGTGTGTAGAGGGCGATACAGTCAAAATACTGAGAGATGAACGAACATAAGGAAAAAACTTGCCAAAATTGCTCTCAAAAAGGGGAATTTTTTTTGAAATGTTGACTTAAGGCTCCGTTTCGACTCCAATATATTCATTTACCCGTGAGATCTCTTGGGGAAAAATATCTAACTAGTTGAACACGAGGGTAATACATTTCGGAGAAATTAGTGAAATCTCCAATTCACCAAAGGGGTACCCCTATCAGAAATCTTCGATTTCTCTTATATGGTTTCGAGCAATGTTTTGATAGTGAATACTAAAGAATATGCGAGGGTCATGGGCACAAATTTTTTAGCCCTATGTCTTAGGGTTCTATGTATAAAATTTCGTGCACATCCGAGGTGTGTAGAGGGCGATACAGTCAAAATACTGAGAGATGTACGAACATAAGGAAAAAACTTGCGAAAATTGCCCTCAAAAAGGGGAATTTTTTTTGAAATGTTGACTTAAGGCACCGTTTCGACTCCAATATATTCATTTACCCATGAGATCTCTTGGGGAAAAATATCGAACGAGTTGAACACGAGGGTAATACATTTCGGAGAAATTAGTGAAATCTCCAATTCACCAAAGGGGTACCCCTTTAAGAAATCTTCGATTTCTCTTATATGGTTTCGAGCAATGTTTTGATAGTGAATACTAAAGAATATGCGAGGGTCATGGGCACAAAATTTGTAGCCCTATGTGTTAGGGCTCTATGTATAAAATTTTGTGCACATGCGAGGTGTGTAGAGGGCGATACAGTCAAAATACTGAGAGATGAACGAACATAAGGAAAAAACTTGCGAAAATTGCCCTCAAAAAGGGGAATTTTTTTTGAAATGTTGACTTAAGGCTCCGTTTCGACTCCAATATATTCATTTACCCATGAGATCTCTTGGGAAAAAATATCGAACGAGTTGAACACGAGGGTAATACATTTCGGAGAAATTAGTGAAATCTCCAATTCACCAAAGGGGTACCCCTTTAAGAAATCTTCGATTTCTCTTATATGGTTTCGAGCAATGTTTTGATAGTGAATACTAAAGAATATGCGAGGGTCATGGGCACAAATTTTTTAGCCCTATGTCTTAGGGTTCTATGTATAAAATTTCGTGCACATTCGAGGTGTGTAGAGGGCGATACAGTCAAAATACTGAGAGATGAACGAACATAAGGAAAAAACTTGCCAAAATTGCTCTCAAAAAGGGGAATTTTTTTTGAAATGTTGACTTAAGGCTCCGTTTCGACTCCAATATATTCATTTACCCGTGAGATCTCTTGGGGAAAAATATCTAACTAGTTGAACACGAGGGTAATACATTTCGCAGAAATTAGTGAAATCTCCAATTCACCAAAGGGGTACCCCTATCAGAAATCTTCGATTTCTCTTATATGGTTTCGAGCAATGTTTTGATAGTGAATACTAAAGAATATGCGAGGGTCATGGGCACAAATTTTTTATCCCTATGTCTTAGGGTTCTATGTATAAAATTTCGGGCACATCCGAGGTGTGTAGAGGGCGATACAGTCAAAATACTGAGAGATGTACGAACATAAGGAAAAAACTTGCGAAAATTGCCCTCAAAAAGGGGAATTTTTTTTGAAATGTTGACTTAAGGCACCGTTTCGACTCCAATATATTCATTTACCCATGAGATCTCTTGGGGAAAAATATCGAACGAGTTGAACACGAGGGTAATACATTTCGGAGAAATTAGTGAAATCTCCAATTCACCAAAGGGGTACCCCTTTAAGAAATCTTCGATTTCTCTTATATGGTTTCGAGCAATGTTTTGATAGTGAATACTAAAGAATATGCGAGGGTCATGGGCACAAAATTTGTAGCCCTATGTGTTAGGGCTCTATGTATAAAATTTTGTGCACATGCGAGGTGTGTAGAGGGCGATACAGTCAAAATACTGAGAGATGAACGAACATAAGGAAAAAACTTGCGAAAATTGCCCTCAAAAAGGGGAATTTTTTTTGAAATGTTGACTTAAGGCTCCGTTTCGACTCCAATATATTCATTTACCCATGAGATCTCTTGGGGAAAAATATCGAACGAGTTGAACACGAGGGTAATACATTTCAGAGAAATTAGTGAAATCTCCAATTCACCAAAGGGGTACCCCTTTCAGAAATCTTCGATTTCTCTTATATGGTTTCGAGCAATGTTTTGATAGTGAATACTAAAGAATATGCGAGGGTCATGGGCACAAATTTTTTAGCCCTATGTCTTAGGGTTCTATGTATAAAATTTCGTGCACATTCGAGGTGTGTAGAGGGCGATACAGTCAAAATACTGAGAGATGAACGAACATAAGGAAAAAACTTGCCAAAATTGCTCTCAAAAAGGGGAATTTTTTTTGAAATGTTGACTTAAGGCTCCGTTTCGACTCCAATATATTCATTTACCCGTGAGATCTCTTGGGGAAAAATATCTAACTAGTTGAACACGAGGGTAATACATTTCGGAGAAATTAGTGAAATCTCCAATTCACCAAAGGGGTACCCCTATCAGAAATCTTCGATTTCTCTTATATGGTTTCGAGCAATGTTTTGATAGTGAATACTAAAGAATATGCGAGGGTCATGGGCACAAATTTTTTAGCCCTATGTCTTAGGGTTCTATGTATAAAATTTCGTGCACATCCGAGGTGTGTAGAGGGCGATACAGTCAAAATACTGAGAGATGTACGAACATAAGGAAAAAACTTGCGAAAATTGCCCTCAAAAAGGGGAATTTTTTTTGAAATGTTGACTTAAGGCTCCGTTTCGACTCCAATATATTCATTTACCCATGAGATCTCTTGGGGAAAAATATCGAACGAGTTGAACACGAGGGTAATACATTTCGGAGAAATTAGTGAAATCTCCAATTCACCAAAGGGGTACCCCTTTCAGAAATCTTCGATTTCTCTTATATGGTTTCGAGCAATGTTTTGATAGTGAATACTAAAGAATATGCGAGGGTCATGGGCACAAATTTTTTAGCCCTATGTCTTAGGGTTCTATGAATAAAATTTCGTGCACATTCGAGGTGTGTAGAGGGCGATACAGTCAAAATACTGAGAGATGAACGAACATAAGGAAAAAACTTGCGAAAATTGCTCTCAAAAAGGGGAATTTTTTTTGAAATGTTGACTTAAGGCTCCGTTTCGACTCCAATATATTCATTTACCCGTGAGATCTCTTGGGGAAAAATATCGAACGAGTTGAACACGAGGGTAATACATTTCGGAGAAATTAGTGAAATCTCCAATTCACCAAAGGGGTACCCCTATCAGAAATCTTCGATTTCTCTTATATGGTTTCGAGCAATGTTTTGATAGTGAATACTAAAGAATATGCGAGGGTCATGGGCACAAAATTTGTAGCCCTATGTCTTAGGGTTCTATGTATAAAATTTCGTGCACATCCGAGGTGTGTAGAGGGCGATACAGTCAAAATACTGAGAGATGAAGGAACATAAGGAAAAAACTTGCGAAAATTGCCCTCAAAAAGGGGAATTTTTTTTGAAATGTTGACTTAAGGCACCGTTTCGACTCCAATATATTCATTTACCCATGAGATCTCTTGGGGAAAAATATCGAACGAGTTGAACACGAGGGTAATACATTTCGGAGAAATTAGTGAAATCTCCAATTCACCAAAGGGGTACCCCTTTCAGAAATCTTCGATTTCTCTTATATGGTTTCGAGCAATGTTTTGATAGTGAATTCTAAAGAATATGCGAGGGTAATTGGCACAAAATTTGTAGCCCTATGTCTTAGGGTTCTATGTATAAAATTTCGTGCACATGCGAGGTGTGTAGAAGGCGATACAGTCAAAATACTGAGAGATGAACGAACATAAGGAAAAAACTTGCGAAAATTGCTCTCAAAAAGGGGAATTTTTTTTGAAATGTTGACTTAAGGCTCCGTTTCGACTCCAATATATTCATTTACCCGTGAGATCTCTTGGGGAAAAATATCGAACGAGTTGAACACGAGGGTAATACATTTCGGAGAAATTAGTGAAATCTCCAATTCACCAAAGGGGTACCCCTATCAGAAATCTTCGATTTCTCTTATATGGTTTCGAGCAATGTTTTGATAGTGAATACTAAAGAATATGCGAGGGTCATGGGCACAAAATTTGTAGCCCTATGTCTTAGGGTTCTATGTATAAAATTTCGTGCACATCCGAGGTGTGTAGAGGGCGATACAGTCAAAATACTGAGAGATGAACGAACATAAGGAAAAAACTTGCGAAAATTGCCCTCAAAAAGGGGAATTTTTTTTGAAATGTTGACTTAAGGCACCGTTTCGACTCCAATATATTCATTTACCCATGAGATCTCTTGGGGAAAAATATCGAACGAGTTGAACACGAGGGTAATACATTTCGGAGAAATTAGTGAAATCTCCAATTCACCAAAGGGGTACCCCTTTCAGAAATCTTCGATTTCTCTTATATGGTTTCGAGCAATGTTTTGATAGTGAATTCTAAAGAATATGCGAGGGTAATTGGCACAAAATTTGTAGCCCTATGTCTTAGGGTTCTATGTATAAAATTTCGTGCACATGCGAGGTGTGTAGAGGGCGATACAGTCAAAATACTGAGAGATGAACGAACATAAGGAAAAAACTTGCGAAAATTTCTCTCAAAAAGGGGAATTTTTTTTGAAATGTTGACTTAAGGCTCCGTTTCGACTCCAATATATTCATTTACCCATGAGATCTCTTGGGGAAAAATATCTAACTAGTTGAACACGAGGGTAATACATTTCGGAGAAATTAGTGAAATCTCCAATTCACCAAAGGGGTAC
This sequence comes from Humulus lupulus, assembly GCF_963169125.1. Classification (NCBI taxonomy): domain Eukaryota; kingdom Viridiplantae; phylum Streptophyta; class Magnoliopsida; order Rosales; family Cannabaceae; genus Humulus; species Humulus lupulus. The sequence continues at coordinate 2,982,769 of NC_084793.1, forward strand.
CCCTATCAGAAATCTTCGATTTCTCTTATATGGTTTCGAGCAATGTTTTGATAGTGAATACTAAAGAATATGCGAGGGTCATGGGCACAAAATTTGTAGCCCTATGTCTTAGGGTTCTATGTATAAAATTTCGTGCACATCCGAGGTGTGTAGAGGGCGATACAGTCAAAATACTGAGAGATGAACGAACATAAGGAAAAAACTTGCGAAAATTGCCCTCAAAAAGGGGAATTTTTTTTGAAATGTTGACTTAAGGCACCGTTTCGACTCCAATATATTCATTTACCCATGAGATCTCTTGGGGAAAAATATCGAACGAGTTGAACACGAGGGTAATACATTTCGGAGAAATTAGTGAAATCTCCAATTCACCAAAGGCGTACCCCTTTCAGAAATCTTCGATTTCTCTTATATGGTTTCGAGCAATGTTTTGATAGTGAATACTAAAGAATATGCGAGGGTAATTGGCACAAAATTTGTAGCCCTATGTCTTAGGGTTCTATGTATAAAATTTCGTGCACATGCGAGGTGTGTAGTGGGCGATACAGTCAAAATACTGAGAGATGAACGAACATAAGGAAAAAACTTGCGAAAATTGCCTTCAAAAAGGGGAATTTTTTTTGAAATGTTGATTTAAGGCTCCGTTTCGACTCCAATATATTCATTTACCCATGAGATCTCTTGGGGAAAAATATCGAACGAGTTGAACACGAGGGTAATACATTTCGGAGAAATTAGTGAAATCTCCAATTCACCAAAGGGGTACCCCTATCAGAAATCTTCGATTTCTCTTATATGGTTTCGAGCAATGTTTTGATAGTGAATACTAAAGAATATGCGAGGGTCATGGGCACAAAATTTGTAGCCCTATGTCTTAGGGTTCTATGTATAAAATTTCGTGCACATCCGAGGTGTGTAGAGGGCGATACAGTCAAAATACTGAGAGATGAAGGAACATAAGGAAAAAACTTGCGAAAATTGCCCTCAAAAAGGGGAATTTTTTTTGAAATGTTGACTTAAGGCACCGTTTCGACTCCAATATATTCATTTACCCATGAGATCTCTTGGGGAAAAATATCGAACGAGTTGAACACGAGGGTAATACATTTCGGAGAAATTAGTGAAATCTCCAATTCACCAAAGGGGTACCCCTTTCAGAAATCTTCGATTTCTCTTATATGGTTTCGAGCAATGTTTTGATAGTGAATTCTAAAGAATATGCGAGGGTAATTGGCACAAAATTTGTAGCCCTATGTCTTAGGGTTCTATGTATAAAATTTCGTGCACATGCGAGGTGTGTAGAAGGCGATACAGTCAAAATACTGAGAGATGAACGAACATAAGGAAAAAACTTGCGAAAATTGCTCTCAAAAAGGGGAATTTTTTTTGAAATGTTGACTTAAGGCTCCGTTTCGACTCCAATATATTCATTTACCCGTGAGATCTCTTGGGGAAAAATATCGAACGAGTTGAACACGAGGGTAATACATTTCGGAGAAATTAGTGAAATCTCCAATTCACCAAAGGGGTACCCCTATCAGAAATCTTCGATTTCTCTTATATGGTTTCGAGCAATGTTTTGATAGTGAATACTAAAGAATATGCGAGGGTCATGGGCACAAAATTTGTAGCCCTATGTCTTAGGGTTCTATGTATAAAATTTCGTGCACATCCGAGGTGTGTAGAGGGCGATACAGTCAAAATACTGAGAGATGAACGAACATAAGGAAAAAACTTGCGAAAATTGCCTTCAAAAAGGGGAATTTTTTTTGAAATGTTGATTTAAGGCTCCGTTTCGACTCCAATATATTCATTTACCCATGAGATCTCTTGGGGAAAAATATCGAACGAGTTGAACACGAGGGTAATACATTTCGGAGAAATTAGTGAAATCTCCAATTCACCAAAGGGGTACCCCTTTCAGAAATCTTCGATTTCTCTTATATGGTTTCGAGCAATGTTTTGATAGTGAATACTAAAGAATATGCGAGGGTCATGGGCACAAAATTTGTAGCCCTATGTCTTAGGGTTCTATGTATAAAATTTCGTGCACATCCGAGGTGTGTAGAGGGCGATACAGTCAAAATACTGAGAGATGAAGGAACATAAGGAAAAAACTTGCGAAAATTGCCCTCAAAAAGGGGAATTTTTTTTGAAATGTTGACTTAAGGCACCGTTTCGACTCCAATATATTCATTTACCCATGAGATCTCTTGGGGAAAAATATCGAACGAGTTGAACACGAGGGTAATACATTTCGGAGAAATTAGTGAAATCTCCAATTCACCAAAGGGGTACCCCTATCAGAAATCTTCGATTTCTCTTATATGGTTTCGAGCAATGTTTTGATAGTGAATACTAAAGAATATGCGAGGGTCATGGGCACAAAATTTGTAGCCCTATGTCTTAGGGTTCTATGTATAAAATTTCGTGCACATCCGAGGTGTGTAGAGGGCGATACAGTCAAAATACTGAGAGATGAACGAACATAAGGAAAAAACTTGCGAAAATTGCCCTCAAAAAGGGGAATTTTTTTTGAAATGTTGACTTAAGGCACCGTTTCGACTCCAATATATTCATTTACCCATGAGATCTCTTGGGGAAAAATATCTAACTAGTTGAACACGAGGGTAATACATTTCGGAGAAATTAGTGAAATCTCCAATTCACCAAAGGGGTACCCCTATCAGAAATCTTCGATTTCTCTTATATGGTTTCGAGCAATGTTTTGATAGTGAATACTAAAGAATATGCGAGGGTCATGGGCACAAAATTTGTAGCCCTATGTCTTAGGGTTCTATGTATAAAATTTCGTGCACATCCGAGGTGTGTAGAGGGCGATACAGTCAAAATACTGAGAGATGAACGAACATAAGGAAAAAACTTGCGAAAATTGCCCTCAAAAAGGGGAATTTTTTTTGAAATGTTGACTTAAGGCACCGTTTCGACTCCAATATATTCATTTACCCATGAGATCTCTTGGGGAAAAATATCGAACGAGTTGAACACGAGGGTAATACATTTCGGAGAAATTAGTGAAATCTCCAATTCACCAAAGGCGTACCCCTTTCAGAAATCTTCGATTTCTCTTATATGGTTTCGAGCAATGTTTTGATAGTGAATACTAAAGAATATGCGAGGGTAATTGGCACAAAATTTGTAGCCCTATGTCTTAGGGTTCTATGTATAAAATTTCGTGCACATGCGAGGTGTGTAGTGGGCGATACAGTCAAAATACTGAGAGATGAACGAACATAAGGAAAAAACTTGCGAAAATTGCCTTCAAAAAGGGGAATTTTTTTTGAAATGTTGATTTAAGGCTCCGTTTCGACTCCAATATATTCATTTACCCATGAGATCTCTTGGGGAAAAATATCGAACGAGTTGAACACGAGGGTAATACATTTCGGAGAAATTAGTGAAATCTCCAATTCACCAAAGGGGTACCCCTATCAGAAATCTTCGATTTCTCTTATATGGTTTCGAGCAATGTTTTGATAGTGAATACTAAAGAATATGCGAGGGTCATGGGCACAAAATTTGTAGCCCTATGTCTTAGGGTTCTATGTATAAAATTTCGTGCACATCCGAGGTGTGTAGAGGGCGATACAGTCAAAATACTGAGAGATGAAGGAACATAAGGAAAAAACTTGCGAAAATTGCCCTCAAAAAGGGGAATTTTTTTTGAAATGTTGACTTAAGGCACCGTTTCGACTCCAATATATTCATTTACCCATGAGATCTCTTGGGGAAAAATATCGAACGAGTTGAACACGAGGGTAATACATTTCGGAGAAATTAGTGAAATCTCCAATTCACCAAAGGGGTACCCCTTTCAGAAATCTTCGATTTCTCTTATATGGTTTCGAGCAATGTTTTGATAGTGAATTCTAAAGAATATGCGAGGGTAATTGGCACAAAATTTGTAGCCCTATGTCTTAGGGTTCTATGTATAAAATTTCGTGCACATGCGAGGTGTGTAGAAGGCGATACAGTCAAAATACTGAGAGATGAACGAACATAAGGAAAAAACTTGCGAAAATTGCTCTCAAAAAGGGGAATTTTTTTTGAAATGTTGACTTAAGGCTCCGTTTCGACTCCAATATATTCATTTACCCGTGAGATCTCTTGGGGAAAAATATCGAACGAGTTGAACACGAGGGTAATACATTTCGGAGAAATTAGTGAAATCTCCAATTCACCAAAGGGGTACCCCTATCAGAAATCTTCGATTTCTCTTATATGGTTTCGAGCAATGTTTTGATAGTGAATACTAAAGAATATGCGAGGGTCATGGGCACAAAATTTGTAGCCCTATGTCTTAGGGTTCTATGTATAAAATTTCGTGCACATCCGAGGTGTGTAGAGGGCGATACAGTCAAAATACTGAGAGATGAACGAACATAAGGAAAAAACTTGCGAAAATTGCCTTCAAAAAGGGGAATTTTTTTTGAAATGTTGATTTAAGGCTCCGTTTCGACTCCAATATATTCATTTACCCATGAGATCTCTTGGGGAAAAATATCGAACGAGTTGAACACGAGGGTAATACATTTCGGAGAAATTAGTGAAATCTCCAATTCACCAAAGGGGTACCCCTTTCAGAAATCTTCGATTTCTCTTATATGGTTTCGAGCAATGTTTTGATAGTGAATACTAAAGAATATGCGAGGGTCATGGGCACAAAATTTGTAGCCCTATGTCTTAGGGTTCTATGTATAAAATTTCGTGCACATCCGAGGTGTGTAGAGGGCGATACAGTCAAAATACTGAGAGATGAAGGAACATAAGGAAAAAACTTGCGAAAATTGCCCTCAAAAAGGGGAATTTTTTTTGAAATGTTGACTTAAGGCACCGTTTCGACTCCAATATATTCATTTACCCATGAGATCTCTTGGGGAAAAATATCGAACGAGTTGAACACGAGGGTAATACATTTCGGAGAAATTAGTGAAATCTCCAATTCACCAAAGGGGTACCCCTTTCAGAAATCTTCGATTTCTCTTATATGGTTTCGAGCAATGTTTTGATAGTGAATTCTAAAGAATATGCGAGGGTAATTGGCACAAAATTTGTAGCCCTATGTCTTAGGGTTCTATGTATAAAATTTCGTGCACATGCGAGGTGTGTAGAAGGCGATACAGTCAAAATACTGAGAGATGAACGAACATAAGGAAAAAACTTGCGAAAATTGCTCTCAAAAAGGGGAATTTTTTTTGAAATGTTGACTTAAGGCTCCGTTTCGACTCCAATATATTCATTTACCCGTGAGATCTCTTGGGGAAAAATATCGAACGAGTTGAACACGAGGGTAATACATTTCGGAGAAATTAGTGAAATCTCCAATTCACCAAAGGGGTACCCCTATCAGAAATCTTCGATTTCTCTTATATGGTTTCGAGCAATGTTTTGATAGTGAATACTAAAGAATATGCGAGGGTCATGGGCACAAAATTTGTAGCCCTATGTCTTAGGGTTCTATGTATAAAATTTCGTGCACATCCGAGGTGTGTAGAGGGCGATACAGTCAAAATACTGAGAGATGAACGAACATAAGGAAAAAACTTGCGAAAATTGCCTTCAAAAAGGGGAATTTTTTTTGAAATGTTGATTTAAGGCTCCGTTTCGACTCCAATATATTCATTTACCCATGAGATCTCTTGGGGAAAAATATCGAACGAGTTGAACACGAGGGTAATACATTTCGGAGAAATTAGTGAAATCTCCAATTCACCAAAGGGGTACCCCTTTCAGAAATCTTCGATTTCTCTTATATGGTTTCGAGCAATGTTTTGATAGTGAATACTAAAGAATATGCGAGGGTCATGGGCACAAAATTTGTAGCCCTATGTCTTAGGGTTCTATGTATAAAATTTCGTGCACATCCGAGGTGTGTAGAGGGCGATACAGTCAAAATACTGAGAGATGAAGGAACATAAGGAAAAAACTTGCGAAAATTGCCCTCAAAAAGGGGAATTTTTTTTGAAATGTTGACTTAAGGCACCGTTTCGACTCCAATATATTCATTTACCCATGAGATCTCTTGGGGAAAAATATCGAACGAGTTGAACACGAGGGTAATACATTTCGGAGAAATTAGTGAAATCTCCAATTCACCAAAGGGGTACCCCTATCAGAAATCTTCGATTTCTCTTATATGGTTTCGAGCAATGTTTTGATAGTGAATACTAAAGAATATGCGAGGGTCATGGGCACAAAATTTGTAGCCCTATGTCTTAGGGTTCTATGTATAAAATTTCGTGCACATCCGAGGTGTGTAGAGGGCGATACAGTCAAAATACTGAGAGATGAACGAACATAAGGAAAAAACTTGCGAAAATTGCCCTCAAAAAGGGGAATTTTTTTTGAAATGTTGACTTAAGGCACCGTTTCGACTCCAATATATTCATTTACCCATGAGATCTCTTGGGGAAAAATATCGAACGAGTTGAACACGAGGGTAATACATTTCGGAGAAATTAGTGAAATCTCCAATTCACCAAAGGGGTACCCCTTTCAGAAATCTTCGATTTCTCTTATATGGTTTCGAGCAATGTTTTGATAGTGAATTCTAAAGAATATGCGAGGGTAATTGGCACAAAATTTGTAGCCCTATGTCTTAGGGTTCTATGTATAAAATTTCGTGCACATGCGAGGTGTGTAGAGGGCGATACAGTCAAAATACTGAGAGATGAACGAACATAAGGAAAAAACTTGCGAAAATTTCTCTCAAAAAGGGGAATTTTTTTTGAAATGTTGACTTAAGGCTCCGTTTCGACTCCAATATATTCATTTACCCATGAGATCTCTTGGGGAAAAATATCTAACTAGTTGAACACGAGGGTAATACATTTCGGAGAAATTAGTGAAATCTCCAATTCACCAAAGGGGTACCCCTATCAGAAATCTTCGATTTCTCTTATATGGTTTCGAGCAATGTTTTGATAGTGAATACTAAAGAATATGCGAGGGTCATGGGCACAAAATTTGTAGCCCTATGTCTTAGGGTTCTATGTATAAAATTTCGTGCACATCCGAGGTGTGTAGAGGGCGATACAGTCAAAATACTGAGAGATGAACGAACATAAGGAAAAAACTTGCGAAAATTGCCCTCAAAAAGGGGAATTTTTTTTGAAATGTTGACTTAAGGCACCGTTTCGACTCCAATATATTCATTTACCCATGAGATCTCTTGGGGAAAAATATCGAACGAGTTGAACACGAGGGTAATACATTTCGGAGAAATTAGTGAAATCTCCAATTCACCAAAGGCGTACCCCTTTCAGAAATCTTCGATTTCTCTTATATGGTTTCGAGCAATGTTTTGATAGTGAATACTAAAGAATATGCGAGGGTAATTGGCACAAAATTTGTAGCCCTATGTCTTAGGGTTCTATGTATAAAATTTCGTGCACATGCGAGGTGTGTAGTGGGCGATACAGTCAAAATACTGAGAGATGAACGAACATAAGGAAAAAACTTGCGAAAATTGCCTTCAAAAAGGGGAATTTTTTTTGAAATGTTGATTTAAGGCTCCGTTTCGACTCCAATATATTCATTTACCCATGAGATCTCTTGGGGAAAAATATCGAACGAGTTGAACACGAGGGTAATACATTTCGGAGAAATTAGTGAAATCTCCAATTCACCAAAGGGGTACCCCTATCAGAAATCTTCGATTTCTCTTATATGGTTTCGAGCAATGTTTTGATAGTGAATACTAAAGAATATGCGAGGGTCATGGGCACAAAATTTGTAGCCCTATGTCTTAGGGTTCTATGTATAAAATTTCGTGCACATCCGAGGTGTGTAGAGGGCGATACAGTCAAAATACTGAGAGATGAAGGAACATAAGGAAAAAACTTGCGAAAATTGCCCTCAAAAAGGGGAATTTTTTTTGAAATGTTGACTTAAGGCACCGTTTCGACTCCAATATATTCATTTACCCATGAGATCTCTTGGGGAAAAATATCGAACGAGTTGAACACGAGGGTAATACATTTCGGAGAAATTAGTGAAATCTCCAATTCACCAAAGGGGTACCCCTTTCAGAAATCTTCGATTTCTCTTATATGGTTTCGAGCAATGTTTTGATAGTGAATTCTAAAGAATATGCGAGGGTAATTGGCACAAAATTTGTAGCCCTATGTCTTAGGGTTCTATGTATAAAATTTCGTGCACATGCGAGGTGTGTAGAAGGCGATACAGTCAAAATACTGAGAGATGAACGAACATAAGGAAAAAACTTGCGAAAATTGCTCTCAAAAAGGGGAATTTTTTTTGAAATGTTGACTTAAGGCTCCGTTTCGACTCCAATATATTCATTTACCCGTGAGATCTCTTGGGGAAAAATATCGAACGAGTTGAACACGAGGGTAATACATTTCGGAGAAATTAGTGAAATCTCCAATTCACCAAAGGGGTACCCCTATCAGAAATCTTCGATTTCTCTTATATGGTTTCGAGCAATGTTTTGATAGTGAATACTAAAGAATATGCGAGGGTCATGGGCACAAAATTTGTAGCCCTATGTCTTAGGGTTCTATGTATAAAATTTCGTGCACATCCGAGGTGTGTAGAGGGCGATACAGTCAAAATACTGAGAGATGAACGAACATAAGGAAAAAACTTGCGAAAATTGCCTTCAAAAAGGGGAATTTTTTTTGAAATGTTGATTTAAGGCTCCGTTTCGACTCCAATATATTCATTTACCCATGAGATCTCTTGGGGAAAAATATCGAACGAGTTGAACACGAGGGTAATACATTTCGGAGAAATTAGTGAAATCTCCAATTCACCAAAGGGGTACCCCTTTCAGAAATCTTCGATTTCTCTTATATGGTTTCGAGCAATGTTTTGATAGTGAATACTAAAGAATATGCGAGGGTCATGGGCACAAAATTTGTAGCCCTATGTCTTAGGGTTCTATGTATAAAATTTCGTGCACATCCGAGGTGTGTAGAGGGCGATACAGTCAAAATACTGAGAGATGAAGGAACATAAGGAAAAAACTTGCGAAAATTGCCCTCAAAAAGGGGAATTTTTTTTGAAATGTTGACTTAAGGCACCGTTTCGACTCCAATATATTCATTTACCCATGAGATCTCTTGGGGAAAAATATCGAACGAGTTGAACACGAGGGTAATACATTTCGGAGAAATTAGTGAAATCTCCAATTCACCAAAGGGGTACCCCTTTCAGAAATCTTCGATTTCTCTTATATGGTTTCGAGCAATGTTTTGATAGTGAATTCTAAAGAATATGCGAGGGTAATTGGCACAAAATTTGTAGCCCTATGTCTTAGGGTTCTATGTATAAAATTTCGTGCACATGCGAGGTGTGTAGAAGGCGATACAGTCAAAATACTGAGAGATGAACGAACATAAGGAAAAAACTTGCGAAAATTGCTCTCAAAAAGGGGAATTTTTTTTGAAATGTTGACTTAAGGCTCCGTTTCGACTCCAATATATTCATTTACCCGTGAGATCTCTTGGGGAAAAATATCGAACGAGTTGAACACGAGGGTAATACATTTCGGAGAAATTAGTGAAATCTCCAATTCACCAAAGGGGTACCCCTATCAGAAATCTTCGATTTCTCTTATATGGTTTCGAGCAATGTTTTGATAGTGAATACTAAAGAATATGCGAGGGTCATGGGCACAAAATTTGTAGCCCTATGTCTTAGGGTTCTATGTATAAAATTTCGTGCACATCCGAGGTGTGTAGAGGGCGATACAGTCAAAATACTGAGAGATGAACGAACATAAGGAAAAAACTTGCGAAAATTGCCCTCAAAAAGGGGAATTTTTTTTGAAATGTTGACTTAAGGCACCGTTTCGACTCCAATATATTCATTTACCCATGAGATCTCTTGGGGAAAAATATCGAACGAGTTGAACACGAGGGTAATACATTTCGGAGAAATTAGTGAAATCTCCAATTCACCAAAGGGGTACCCCTTTCAGAAATCTTCGATTTCTCTTATATGGTTTCGAGCAATGTTTTGATAGTGAATTCTAAAGAATATGCGAGGGTAATTGGCACAAAATTTGTAGCCCTATGTCTTAGGGTTCTATGTATAAAATTTCGTGCACATGCGAGGTGTGTAGAGGGCGATACAGTCAAAATACTGAGAGATGAACGAACATAAGGAAAAAACTTGCGAAAATTTCTCTCAAAAAGGGGAATTTTTTTTGAAATGTTGACTTAAGGCTCCGTTTCGACTCCAATATATTCATTTACCCATGAGATCTCTTGGGGAAAAATATCTAACTAGTTGAACACGAGGGTAATACATTTCGGAGAAATTAGTGAAATCTCCAATTCACCAAAGGGGTACCCCTATCAGAAATCTTCGATTTCTCTTATATGGTTTCGAGCAATGTTTTGATAGTGAATACTAAAGAATATGCGAGGGTCATGGGCACAAAATTTGTAGCCCTATGTCTTAGGGTTCTATGTATAAAATTTCGTGCACATCCGAGGTGTGTAGAGGGCGATACAGTCAAAATACTGAGAGATGAACGAACATAAGGAAAAAACTTGCGAAAATTGCCCTCAAAAAGGGGAATTTTTTTTGAAATGTTGACTTAAGGCACCGTTTCGACTCCAATATATTCATTTACCCATGAGATCTCTTGGGGAAAAATATCGAACGAGTTGAACACGAGGGTAATACATTTCGGAGAAATTAGTGAAATCTCCAATTCACCAAAGGCGTACCCCTTTCAGAAATCTTCGATTTCTCTTATATGGTTTCGAGCAATGTTTTGATAGTGAATACTAAAGAATATGCGAGGGTAATTGGCACAAAATTTGTAGCCCTATGTCTTAGGGTTCTATGTATAAAATTTCGTGCACATGCGAGGTGTGTAGAGGGCGATACAGTCAAAATACTGAGAGATGAACGAACATAAGGAAAAAACTTGCGAAAATTGCCTTCAAAAAGGGGAATTTTTTTTGAAATGTTGATTTAAGGCTCCGTTTCGACTCCAATATATTCATTTACCCATGAGATCTCTTGGGGAAAAATATCGAACGAGTTGAACACGAGGGTAATACATTTCGGAGAAATTAGTGAAATCTCCAATTCACCAAAGGGGTACCCCTATCAGAAATCTTCGATTTCTCTTATATGGTTTCGAGCAATGTTTTGATAGTGAATACTAAAGAATATGCGAGGGTCATGGGCACAAAATTTGTAGCCCTATGTCTTAGGGTTCTATGTATAAAATTTCGTGCACATCCGAGGTGTGTAGAGGGCGATACAGTCAAAATACTGAGAGATGAACGAACATAAGGAAAAAACTTGCGAAAATTGCCCTCAAAAAGGGGAATTTTTTTTGAAATGTTGACTTAAGGCACCGTTTCGACTCCAATATATTCATTTACCCATGAGATCTCTTGGGGAAAAATATCGAACGAGTTGAACACGAGGGTAATACATTTCGGAGAAATTAGTGAAATCTCCAATTCACCAAAGGGGTACCCCTTTCAGAAATCTTCGATTTCTCTTATATGGTTTCGAGCAATGTTTTGATAGTGAATACTAAAGAATATGCGAGGGTCATGGGCACAAATTTTTTAGCCATATGTCTTAGGGTTCAATGTATAAAATTTCGTGCACATTCGAGGTGTGTAGAGGGCGATACAGTCAAAATACTGAGAGATGAACGAACATAAGGAAAAAACTTGCGAAAATTGCTCTCAAAAAGGTGAATTTTTTTTGAAATGTTGACTTAAGGCTCCGTTTCGACTCCAATATATTCATTTACCCGTGAGATCTCTTGGGGAAAAATATCGAACGAGTTGAACACGAGGGTAATAAATTTCGGAGAAATTAGTGAAATCTCCAATTCACCAAAGGGGTACCCCTATCAGAAATCTTCGATTTCTCTTATATGGTTTCGAGCAATGTTTTGATAGTGAATACTAAAGAATATGCGAGGGTCATGGGCACAAAATTTGTAGCCCTATGTCTTAGGGTTCTATGTATAAAATTTCGTGCACATCCGAGGTGTGTAGAGGGCGATACAGTCAAAATACTGAGAGATGAACGAACATAAGGAAAAAACTTGCGAAAATTGCCCTCAAAAAGGGGAATTTTTTTTGAAATGTTGACTTAAGGCACCGTTTCGACTCCAATATATTCATTTACCCATGAGATCTCTTGGGGAAAAATATCGAACGAGTTGAACACGAGGGTAATACATTTCGGAGAAATTAGTGAAATCTCCAATTCACCAAAGGCGTACCCCTTTCAGAAATCTTCGATTTCTCTTATATGGTTTCGAGCAATGTTTTGATAGTGAATACTAAAGAATATGCGAGGGTAATTGGCACAAAATTTGTAGCCCTATGTCTTAGGGTTCTATGTATAAAATTTCGTGCACATGCGAGGTGTGTAGAGGGCGATACAGTCAAAATACTGAGAGATGAACGAACATAAGGAAAAAACTTGCGAAAATTGCTCTCAAAAAGGGGAATTTTTTTTGAAATGTTGACTTAAGGCTCCGTTTCGACTCCAATATATTCATTTACCCATGAGATCTCTTGGGGAAAAATATCTAACTAGTTGAACACGAGGGTAATACATTTCGGAGAAATTAGTGAAATCTCCAATTCACCAAAGGGGTACCCCTATCAGAAATCTTCGATTTCTCTTATATGGTTTCGAGCAATGTTTTGATAGTGAATACTAAAGAATATGCGAGGGTCATGGGCACAAATTTTTTAGCCCTATGTCTTAGGGTTCTATGTATAAAATTTCGTGCACATTCGAGGTGTGTAGAGGGCGATACAGTCAAAATACTGAGAGATGTACGAACATAAGGAAAAAACTTGCGAAAATTGCCTTCAAAAAGGGGAATTTTTTTTGAAATGTTGATTTAAGGCTCCGTTTCGACTCCAATATATTCATTTACCCATGAGATCTCTTGGGGAAAAATATCGAACGAGTTGAACACGAGGGTAATACATTTCGGAGAAATTAGTGAAATCTCCAATTCACCAAAGGGGTACCCCTTTCAGAAATCTTCGATTTCTCTTATATGGTTTCGAGCAATGTTTTGATAGTGAATACTAAAGAATATGCGAGGGTCATGGGCACAAATTTTTTAGCCCTATGTCTTAGGGTTCTATGTATAAAATTTCGTGCACATCCGAGGTGTGTAGAGGGCGATACAGTCAAAATACTGAGAGATGAACGAACATAAGGAAAAAACTTGCGAAAATTGCCCTCAAAAAGGGGAATTTTTTTTGAAATGTTGACTTAAGGCACCGTTTCGACTCCAATATATTCATTTACCCGTGAGATCTCTTGGGGAAAAATATCGAACGAGTTGAACACGAGGGTAATACATTTCGGAGAAATTAGTGAAATCTCCAATTCACCAAAGGGGTACCCCTTTCAGAAATCTTCGATTTCTCTTATATGGTTTCGAGCAATGTTTTGATAGTGAATACTAAAGAATATGCGAGGGTAATTGGCACAAAATTTGTAGCCCTATGTCTTAGGGTTCGATGTATAAAATTTCGTGCACATCCGAGGTGTGTAGAGGGCGATACAGTCAAAATACTGAGAGATGAACGAACATAAGGAAAAAACTTGCGAAAATTGCCCTCAAAAAGGGGAATTTTTTTTGAAATGTTGACTTAAGGCACCGTTTCGACTCCAATATATTCATTTACCCATGAGATCTCTTGGGGAAAAATATCGAACGAGTTGAACACGAGGGTAATACATTTCGGAGAAATTAGTGAAATCTCCAATTCACCAAAGGGGTACCCCTATCAGAAATCTTCGATTTCTCTTATATGGTTTCGAGCAATGTTTTGATAGTGAATACTAAAGAATATGCGAGGGTCATGGGCACAAATTTTTTAGCCCTATGTCTTAGGGTTCTATGTATAAAATTTCGTGCACATTCGAGGTGTGTAGAGGGCGATACAGTCAAAATACTGAGAGATGTACGAACATAAGGAAAAAACTTGCGAAAATTGCCTTCAAAAAGGGGAATTTTTTTTGAAATGTTGATTTAAGGCTCCGTTTCGACTCCAATATATTCATTTACCCATGAGATCTCTTGGGGAAAAATATCGAACGAGTTGAACACGAGGGTAATACATTTCGGAGAAATTAGTGAAATCTCCAATTCACCAAAGGGGTACCCCTTTCAGAAATCTTCGATTTCTCTTATATGGTTTCGAGCAATGTTTTGATAGTGAATACTAAAGAATATGCGAGGGTCATGGGCACAAATTTTTTAGCCCTATGTCTTAGGGTTCTATGTATAAAATTTCGTGCACATCCGAGGTGTGTAGAGGGCGATACAGTCAAAATACTGAGAGATGAACGAACATAAGGAAAAAACTTGCGAAAATTGCCCTCAAAAAGGGGAATTTTTTTTGAAATGTTGACTTAAGGCACCGTTTCGACTCCAATATATTCATTTACCCGTGAGATCTCTTGGGGAAAAATATCGAACGAGTTGAACACGAGGGTAATACATTTCGGAGAGATTAGTGAAATCTCCAATTCACCAAAGGGGTACCCCTTTCAGAAATCTTCGATTTCTCTTATATGGTTTCGAGCAATGTTTTGATAGTGAATACTAAAGAATATGCGAGGGTAATTGGCACAAAATTTGTAGCCCTATGTCTTAGGGTTCGATGTATAAAATTTCGTGCACATCCGAGGTGTGTAGAGGGCGATACAGTCAAAATACTGAGAGATGAACGAACATAAGGAAAAAACTTGCGAAAATTGCCCTCAAAAAGGGGAATTTTTTTTGAAATGTTGACTTAAGGCACCGTTTCGACTCCAATATATTCATTTACCCATGAGATCTCTTGGGGAAAAATATCGAACGAGTTGAACACGAGGGTAATACATTTCGGAGAAATTAGTGAAATCTCCAATTCACCAAAGGGGTACCCCTATCAGAAATCTTCGATTTCTCTTATATGGTTTCGAGCAATGTTTTGATAGTGAATACTAAAGAATATGCGAGGGTCATGGGCACAAATTTTTTAGCCCTATGTCTTAGGGTTCTATGTATAAAATTTCGTGCACATTCGAGGTGTGTAGAGGGCGATACAGTCAAAATACTGAGAGATGTACGAACATAAGGAAAAAACTTGCGAAAATTGCCTTCAAAAAGGGGAATTTTTTTTGAAATGTTGATTTAAGGCTCCGTTTCGACTCCAATATATTCATTTACCCATGAGATCTCTTGGGGAAAAATATCGAACGAGTTGAACACGAGGGTAATACATTTCGGAGAAATTAGTGAAATCTCCAATTCACCAAAGGGGTACCCCTTTCAGAAATCTTCGATTTCTCTTATATGGTTTCGAGCAATGTTTTGATAGTGAATACTAAAGAATATGCGAGGGTCATGGGCACAAATTTTTTAGCCCTATGTCTTAGGGTTCTATGTATAAAATTTCGTGCACATCCGAGGTGTGTAGAGGGCGATACAGTCAAAATACTGAGAGATGAACGAACATAAGGAAAAAACTTGCGAAAATTGCCCTCAAAAAGGGGAATTTTTTTTGAAATGTTGACTTAAGGCACCGTTTCGACTCCAATATATTCATTTACCCGTGAGATCTCTTGGGGAAAAATATCGAACGAGTTGAACACGAGGGTAATACATTTCGGAGAAATTAGTGAAATCTCCAATTCACCAAAGGGGTACCCCTTTCAGAAATCTTCGATTTCTCTTATATGGTTTCGAGCAATGTTTTGATAGTGAATACTAAAGAATATGCGAGGGTAATTGGCACAAAATTTGTAGCCCTATGTCTTAGGGTTCTATGTATAAAATTTCGTGCACATCCGAGGTGTGTAGAGGGCGATACAGTCAAAATACTGAGAGATGAACGAACATAAGGAAAAAACTTGCGAAAATTGCCCTCAAAAAGGGGAATTTTTTTTGAAATGTTGACTTAAGGCACCGTTTCGACTCCAATATATTCATTTACCCATGAGATCTCTTGGGGAAAAATATCGAACGAGTTGAACACGAGGGTAATACATTTCGGAGAAATTAGTGAAATCTCCAATTCACCAAAGGGGTACCCCTTTCAGAAATCTTCGATTTCTCTTATATGGTTTCGAGCAATGTTTTGATAGTGAATACTAAAGAATATGCGAGGGTCATGGGCACAAATTTTTTAGCCATATGTCTTAGGGTTCAATGTATAAAATTTCGTGCACATTCGAGGTGTGTAGAGTGCGATACAGTCAAAATACTGAGAGATGAACGAACAAAAGGAAAAAACTTGCGAAAATTGCTCTCAAAAAGGGGAATTTTTTTTGAAATGTTGACTTAAGGCTCCGTTTCGACTCCAATATATTCATTTACCCGTGAGATCTCTTGGGGAAAAATATCGAACGAGTTGAACACGAGGGTAATAAATTTCGGAGAAATTAGTGAAATCTCCAATTCACCAAAGGGGTACCCCTATCAGAAATCTTCGATTTCTCTTATATGGTTTCGAGCAATGTTTTGATAGTGAATACTAAAGAATATGCGAGGGTCATGGGCACAAAATTTGTAGCCCTATGTCTTAGGGTTCTATGTATAAAATTTCGTGCACATCCGAGGTGTGTAGAGGGCGATACAGTCAAAATACTGAGAGATGAACGAACATAAGGAAAAAACTTGCGAAAATTGCCCTCAAAAAGTGGAATTTTTTTTGAAATGTTGACTTAAGGCACCGTTTCGACTCCAATATATTCATTTACCCATGAGATCTCTTGGGGAAAAATATCGAACGAGTTGAACACGAGGGTAATACATTTCGGAGAAATTAGTGAAATCTCCAATTCACCAAAGGCGTACCCCTTTCAGAAATCTTCGATTTCTCTTATATGGTTTCGAGCAATGTTTTGATAGTGAATACTAAAGAATATGCGAGGGTAATTGGCACAAAATTTGTAGCCCTATGTCTTAGGGTTCTATGTATAAAATTTCGTGCACATCCGAGGTGTGTAGAGGGCGATACAGTCAAAATACTGAGAGATGAACGAACATAAGGAAAAAACTTGCGAAAATTGCCCTCAAAAAGGGGAATTTTTTTTGAAATGTTGACTTAAGGCACCGTTTCGACTCCAATATATTCATTTACCCATGAGATCTCTTGGGGAAAAATATCGAACGAGTTGAACACGAGGGTAATACATTTCGGAGAAATTAGTGAAATCTCCAATTCACCAAAGGGGTACCCCTTTCAGAAATCTTCGATTTCTCTTATATGGTTTCGAGCAATGTTTTGATAGTGAATACTAAAGAATATGCGAGGGTCATGGGCACAAATTTTTTAGCCATATGTCTTAGGGTTCAATGTATAAAATTTCGTGCACATTCGAGGTGTGTAGAGTGCGATACAGTCAAAATACTGAGAGATGAACGAACATAAGGAAAAAACTTGCGAAAATTGCTCTCAAAAAGGGGAATTTTTTTTGAAATGTTGACTTAAGGCTCCGTTTCGACTCCAATATATTCATTTACCCGTGAGATCTCTTGGGGAAAAATATCGAACGAGTTGAACACGAGGGTAATAAATTTCGGAGAAATTAGTGAAATCTCCAATTCACCAAAGGGGTACCCCTATCAGAAATCTTCGATTTCTCTTATATGGTTTCGAGCAATGTTTTGATAGTGAATACTAAAGAATATGCGAGGGTCATGGGCACAAAATTTGTAGCCCTATGTCTTAGGGTTCTATGTATAAAATTTCGTGCACATCCGAGGTGTGTAGAGGGCGATACAGTCAAAATACTGAGAGATGAACGAACATAAGGAAAAAACTTGCGAAAATTGCCCTCAAAAAGGGGAATTTTTTTTGAAATGTTGACTTAAGGCACCGTTTCGACTCCAATATATTCATTTACCCATGAGATCTCTTGGGGAAAAATATCGAACGAGTTGAACACGAGGGTAATACATTTCGGAGAAATTAGTGAAATCTCCAATTCACCAAAGGCGTACCCCTTTCAGAAATCTTCGATTTCTCTTATATGGTTTCGAGCAATGTTTTGATAGTGAATACTAAAGAATATGCGAGGGTAATTGGCACAAAATTTGTAGCCCTATGTCTTAGGGTTCTATGTATAAAATTTCGTGCACATCCGAGGTGTGTAGAGGGCGATACAGTCAAAATACTGAGAGATGAACGAACATAAGGAAAAAACTTGCGAAAATTGCCCTCAAAAAGGGGAATTTTTTTTGAAATGTTGACTTAAGGCACCGTTTCGACTCCAATATATTCATTTACCCATGAGATCTCTTGGGGAAAAATATCGAACGAGTTGAACACGAGGGTAATACATTTCGGAGAAATTAGTGAAATCTCCAATTCACCAAAGGGGTACCCCTATCAGAAATCTTCGATTTCTCTTATATGGTTTCGAGCAATGTTTTGATAGTGAATACTAAAGAATATGCGAGGGTCATGGGCACAAATTTTTTAGCCCTATGTCTTAGGGTTCTATGTATAAAATTTCGTGCACATTCGAGGTGTGTAGAGGGCGATACAGTCAAAATACTGAGAGATGTACGAACATAAGGAAAAAACTTGCGAAAATTGCCTTCAAAAAGGGGAATTTTTTTTGAAATGTTGATTTAAGGCTCCGTTTCGACTCCAATATATTCATTTACCCATGAGATCTCTTGGGGAAAAATATCGAACGAGTTGAACACGAGGGTAATACATTTCGGAGAAATTAGTGAAATCTCCAATTCACCAAAGGGGTACCCCTTTCAGAAATCTTCGATTTCTCTTATATGGTTTCGAGCAATGTTTTGATAGTGAATACTAAAGAATATGCGAGGGTCATGGGCACAAATTTTTTAGCCCTATGTCTTAGGGTTCTATGTATAAAATTTCGTGCACATCCGAGGTGTGTAGAGGGCGATACAGTCAAAATACTGAGAGATGAACGAACATAAGGAAAAAACTTGCGAAAATTGCTCTCAAAAAGGGGAATTTTTTTTGAAATGTTGACTTAAGGCTCCGTTTCGACTCCAATATATTCATTTACCCATGAGATCTCTTGGGGAAAAATATCGAACGAGTTGAACACGAGGGTAATACATTTCGGAGAAATTAGTGAAATCTCCAATTCACCAAAGGGGTACCCCTTTCAGAAATCTTCGATTTCTCTTATATGGTTTCGAGCAATGTTTTGATAGTGAATACTAAAGAATATGCGAGGGTAATTGGCACAAAATTTGTAGCCCTATGTCTTAGGGTTCTATGTATAAAATTTCGTGCACATCCGAGGTGTGTAGAGGGCGATACAGTCAAAATACTGAGAGATGAACGAACATAAGGAAAAAACTTGCGAAAATTGCCCTCAAAAAGGGGAATTTTTTTTGAAATGTTGACTTAAGGCACCGTTTCGACTCCAATATATTCATTTACCCATGAGATCTCTTGGGGAAAAATATCGAACGAGTTGAACACGAGGGTAATACATTTCGGAGAAATTAGTGAAATCTCCAATTCACCAAAGGGGTACCCCTTTCAGAAATCTTCGATTTCTCTTATATGGTTTCGAGCAATGTTTTGATAGTGAATACTAAAGAATATGCGAGGGTCATGGGCACAAATTTTTTAGCCATATGTCTTAGGGTTCAATGTATAAAATTTCGTGCACATTCGAGGTGTGTAGAGGGCGATACAGTCAAAATACTGAGAGATGAACGAACATAAGGAAAAAACTTGCGAAAATTGCTCTCAAAAAGGGGAATTTTTTTTGAAATGTTGACTTAAGGCTCCGTTTCGACTCCAATATATTCATTTACCCGTGAGATCTCTTGGGGAAAAATATCGAACGAGTTGAACACGAGGGTAATACATTTCGGAGAAATTAGTGAAATCTCCAATTCACCAAAGGGGTACCCCTATCAGAAATCTTCGATTTCTCTTATATGGTTTCGAGCAATGTTTTGATAGTGAATACTAAAGAATATGCGAGGGTCATGGGCACAAATTTTTTAGCCCTATGTCTTAGGGTTCTATGTATAAAATTTCGTGCACATTCGAGGTGTGTAGAGGGCGATACAGTCAAAATACTGAGAGATGTACGAACATAAGGAAAAAACTTGCGAAAATTGCCTTCAAAAAGGGGAATTTTTTTTGAAATGTTGACTTAAGGCTCCGTTTCGACTCCAATATATTCATTTACCCATGAGATCTCTTGGGGAAAAATATCGAACGAGTTGAACACGAGGGTAATACATTTCGGAGAAATTAGTGAAATCTCCAATTCACCAAAGGGGTACCCCTATCAGAAATCTTCGATTTCTCTTATATGGTTTCGAGCAATGTTTTGATAGTGAATACTAAAGAATATGCGAGGGTCATGGGCACAAAATTTGTAGCCCTATGTCTTAGGGTCCTATGTATAAAATTTCGTGCACATCCGAGGTGTGTAGAGGGCGATACAGTCAAAATACTGAGAGATGAACGAACATAAGGAAAAAACTTGCGAAAATTGCCCTCAAAAAGGGGAATTTTTTTTGAAATGTTGACTTAAGGCACCGTTTCGACTCCAATATATTCATTTACCCATGAGATCTCTTGGGGAAAAATATCGAACGAGTTGAACACGAGGGTAATACATTTCGGAGAAATTAGTGAAATCTCCAATTCACCAAAGGGGTACCCCTTTCAGAAATCTTCGATTTCTCTTATATGGTTTCGAGCAATGTTTTGATAGTGAATACTAAAGAATATGCGAGGGTCATGGGCACAAATTTTTTAGCCATATGTCTTAGGGTTCTATGTATAAAATTTCGTGCACATTCGAGGTGTGTAGAGGGCGATACAGTCAAAATACTGAGAGATGAACGAACATAAGGAAAAAACTTGCGAAAATTGCTCTCAAAAAGGGGAATTTTTTTTGAAATGTTGACTTAAGGCTCCGTTTCGACTCCAATATATTCATTTACCCATGAGATCTCTTGGGGAAAAATATCGAACGAGTTGAACACGAGGGTAATACATTTCGGAGAAATTAGTGAAATCTCCAATTCACCAAAGGGGTACCCCTTTCAGAAATCTTCGATTTCTCTTATATGGTTTCGAGCAATGTTTTGATAGTGAATTCTAAAGAATATGCGAGGGTAATTGGCACAAAATTTGTAGCCCTATGTCTTAGGGTTCTATGTATAAAATTTCGTGCACATGCGAGGTGTGTAGAGGGCGATACAGTCAAAATACTGAGAGATGAACGAACATAAGGAAAAAACTTGCGAAAATTGCTCTCAAAAAGGGGAATTTTTTTTGAAATGTTGACTTAAGGCTCCGTTTCGACTCCAATATATTCATTTACCCATGAGATCTCTTGGGGAAAAATATCTAACTAGTTGAACACGAGGGTAATACATTTCGGAGAAATTAGTGAAATCTCCAATTCACCAAAGGGGTACCCCTATCAGAAATCTTCGATTTCTCTTATATGGTTTCGAGCAATGTTTTGATAGTGAATACTAAAGAATATGCGAGGGTCATGGGCACAAATTTTTTAGCCCTATGTCTTAGGGTTCTATGTATAAAATTTCGTGCACATTCGAGGTGTGTAGAGGGCGATACAGTCAAAATACTGAGAGATGTACGAACATAAGGAAAAAACTTGCGAAAATTGCCTTCAAAAAGGGGAATTTTTTTTGAAATGTTGATTTAAGGCTCCGTTTCGACTCCAATATATTCATTTACCCATGAGATCTCTTGGGGAAAAATATCGAACGAGTTGAACACGAGGGTAATACATTTCGGAGAAATTAGTGAAATCTCCAATTCACCAAAGGGGTACCCCTATCAGAAATCTTCGATTTCTCTTATATGGTTTCGAGCAATGTTTTGATAGTGAATACTAAAGAATATGCGAGGGTCATGGGCACAAAATTTGTAGCCCTATGTCTTAGGGTCCTATGTATAAAATTTCGTGCACATCCGAGGTGTGTAGAGGGCGATACAGTCAAAATACTGAGAGATGAACGAACATAAGGAAAAAACTTGCGAAAATTGCCCTCAAAAAGGGGAATTTTTTTTGAAATGTTGACTTAAGGCACCGTTTCGACTCCAATATATTCATTTACCCATGAGATCTCTTGGGGAAAAATATCGAACGAGTTGAACACGAGGGTAATACATTTCGGAGAAATTAGTGAAATCTCCAATTCACCAAAGGGGTACCCCTTTCAGAAATCTTCGATTTCTCTTATATGGTTTCGAGCAATGTTTTGATAGTGAATACTAAAGAATATGCGAGGGTCATGGGCACAAATTTTTTAGCCATATGTCTTAGGGTTCTATGTATAAAATTTCGTGCACATTCGAGGTGTGTAGAGGGCGATACAGTCAAAATACTGAGAGATGAACGAACATAAGGAAAAAACTTGCGAAAATTGCTCTCAAAAAGGGGAATTTTTTTTGAAATGTTGACTTAAGGCTCCGTTTCGACTCCAATATATTCATTTACCCATGAGATCTCTTGGGGAAAAATATCGAACGAGTTGAACACGAGGGTAATACATTTCGGAGAAATTAGTGAAATCTCCAATTCACCAAAGGGGTACCCCTTTCAGAAATCTTCGATTTCTCTTATATGGTTTCGAGCAATGTTTTGATAGTGAATTCTAAAGAATATGCGAGGGTAATTGGCACAAAATTTGTAGCCCTATGTCTTAGGGTTCTATGTATAAAATTTCGTGCACATGCGAGGTGTGTAGAGGGCGATACAGTCAAAATACTGAGAGATGAACGAACATAAGGAAAAAACTTGCGAAAATTGCTCTCAAAAAGGGGAATTTTTTTTGAAATGTTGACTTAAGGCTCCGTTTCGACTCCAATATATTCATTTACCCATGAGATCTCTTGGGGAAAAATATCTAACTAGTTGAACACGAGGGTAATACATTTCGGAGAAATTAGTGAAATCTCCAATTCACCAAAGGGGTACCCCTATCAGAAATCTTCGATTTCTCTTATATGGTTTCGAGCAATGTTTTGATAGTGAATACTAAAGAATATGCGAGGGTCATGGGCACAAATTTTTTAGCCCTATGTCTTAGGGTTCTATGTATAAAATTTCGTGCACATTCGAGGTGTGTAGAGGGCGATACAGTCAAAATACTGAGAGATGTACGAACATAAGGAAAAAACTTGCGAAAATTGCCTTCAAAAAGGGGAATTTTTTTTGAAATGTTGATTTAAGGCTCCGTTTCGACTCCAATATATTCATTTACCCATGAGATCTCTTGGGGAAAAATATCGAACGAGTTGAACACGAGGGTAATACATTTCGGAGAAATTAGTGAAATCTCCAATTCACCAAAGGGGTACCCCTTTCAGAAATCTTCGATTTCTCTTATATGGTTTCGAGCAATGTTTTGATAGTGAATACTAAAGAATATGCGAGGGTCATGGGCACAAATTTTTTAGCCATATGTCTTAGGGTTCTATGTATAAAATTTCGTGCACATTCGAGGTGTGTAGTGGGCGATACAGTCAAAATACTGAGAGATGAACGAACATAAGGAAAAAACTTGCGAAAATTGCTCTCAAAAAGGGGAATTTTTTTTGAAATGTTGACTTAAGGCTCCGTTTCGACTCCAATATATTCATTTACCCGTGAGATCTCTTGGGGAAAAATATCGAACGAGTTGAACACGAGGGTAATAAATTTCGGAGAAATTAGTGAAATCTCCAATTCACCAAAGGGGTACCCCTATCAGAAATCTTCGATTTCTCTTATATGGTTTCGAGCAATGTTTTGATAGTGAATACTAAAGAATATGCGAGGGTCATGGGCACAAAATTTGTAGCCCTATGTCTTAGGGTTCTATGTATAAAATTTCGTGCACATCCGAGGTGTGTAGAGGGCGATACAGTCAAAATACTGAGAGATGAACGAACATAAGGAAAAAACTTGCGAAAATTGCCCTCAAAAAGGGGAATTTTTTTTGAAATGTTGACTTAAGGCACCGTTTCGACTCCAATATATTCATTTACCCATGAGATCTCTTGGGGAAAAATATCGAACGAGTTGAACACGAGGGTAATACATTTCGGAGAAATTAGTGAAATCTCCAATTCACCAAAGGGGTACCCCTTTCAGAAATCTTCGATTTCTCTTATATGGTTTCGAGCAATGTTTTGATAGTGAATTCTAAAGAATATGCGAGGGTAATTGGCACAAAATTTGTAGCCCTATGTCTTAGGGTTCTATGTATAAAATTTCGTGCACATGCGAGGTGTGTAGAGGGCGATACAGTCAAAATACTGAGAGATGAACGAACATAAGGAAAAAACTTGCGAAAATTGCTCTCAAAAAGGGGAATTTTTTTTGAAATGTTGACTTAAGGCTCCGTTTCGACTCCAATATATTCATTTACCCATGAGATCTCTTGGGGAAAAATATCTAACTAGTTGAACACGAGGGTAATACATTTCGGAGAAATTAGTGAAATCTCCAATTCACCAAAGGGGTACCCCTATCAGAAATCTTCGATTTCTCTTATATGGTTTCGAGCAATGTTTTGATAGTGAATACTAAAGAATATGCGAGGGTCATGGGCACAAATTTTTTAGCCCTATGTCTTAGGGTTCTATGTATAAAATTTCGTGCACATTCGAGGTGTGTAGAGGGCGATACAGTCAAAATACTGAGAGATGTACGAACATAAGGAAAAAACTTGCGAAAATTGCCTTCAAAAAGGGGAATTTTTTTTGAAATGTTGATTTAAGGCTCCGTTTCGACTCCAATATATTCATTTACCCATGAGATCTCTTGGGGAAAAATATCGAACGAGTTGAACACGAGGGTAATACATTTCGGAGAAATTAGTGAAATCTCCAATTCACCAAAGGGGTACCCCTTTCAGAAATCTTCGATTTCTCTTATATGGTTTCGAGCAATGTTTTGATAGTGAATACTAAAGAATATGCGAGGGTCATGGGCACAAATTTTTTAGCCATATGTCTTAGGGTTCTATGTATAAAATTTCGTGCACATTCGAGGTGTGTAGTGGGCGATACAGTCAAAATACTGAGAGATGAACGAACATAAGGAAAAAACTTGCGAAAATTGCTCTCAAAAAGGGGAATTTTTTTTGAAATGTTGACTTAAGGCTCCGTTTCGACTCCAATATATTCATTTACCCGTGAGATCTCTTGGGGAAAAATATCGAACGAGTTGAACACGAGGGTAATAAATTTCGGAGAAATTAGTGAAATCTCCAATTCACCAAAGGGGTACCCCTATCAGAAATCTTCGATTTCTCTTATATGGTTTCGAGCAATGTTTTGATAGTGAATACTAAAGAATATGCGAGGGTCATGGGCACAAAATTTGTAGCCCTATGTCTTAGGGTTCTATGTATAAAATTTCGTGCACATCCGAGGTGTGTAGAGGGCGATACAGTCAAAATACTGAGAGATGAACGAACATAAGGAAAAAACTTGCGAAAATTGCCCTCAAAAAGGGGAATTTTTTTTGAAATGTTGACTTAAGGCACCGTTTCGACTCCAATATATTCATTTACCCATGAGATCTCTTGGGGAAAAATATCGAACGAGTTGAACACGAGGGTAATACATTTCGGAGAAATTAGTGAAATCTCCAATTCACCAAAGGGGTACCCCTTTCAGAAATCTTCGATTTCTCTTATATGGTTTCGAGCAATGTTTTGATAGTGAATTCTAAAGAATATGCGAGGGTAATTGGCACAAAATTTGTAGCCCTATGTCTTAGGGTTCTATGTATAAAATTTCGTGCACATGCGAGGTGTGTAGAGGGCGATACAGTCAAAATACTGAGAGATGAACGAACATAAGGAAAAAACTTGCGAAAATTGCTCTCAAAAAGGGGAATTTTTTTTGAAATGTTGACTTAAGGCTCCGTTTCGACTCCAATATATTCATTTACCCATGAGATCTCTTGGGGAAAAATATCTAACTAGTTGAACACGAGGGTAATACATTTCGGAGAAATTAGTGAAATCTCCAATTCACCAAAGGGGTACCCCTATCAGAAATCTTCGATTTCTCTTATATGGTTTCGAGCAATGTTTTGATAGTGAATACTAAAGAATATGCGAGGGTCATGGGCACAAATTTTTTAGCCCTATGTCTTAGGGTTCTATGTATAAAATTTCGTGCACATTCGAGGTGTGTAGAGGGCGATACAGTCAAAATACTGAGAGATGTACGAACATAAGGAAAAAACTTGCGAAAATTGCCTTCAAAAAGGGGAATTTTTTTTGAAATGTTGATTTAAGGCTCCGTTTCGACTCCAATATATTCATTTACCCATGAGATCTCTTGGGGAAAAATATCGAACGAGTTGAACACGAGGGTAATACATTTCGGAGAAATTAGTGAAATCTCCAATTCACCAAAGGGGTACCCCTTTCAGAAATCTTCGATTTCTCTTATATGGTTTCGAGCAATGTTTTGATAGTGAATACTAAAGAATATGCGAGGGTCATGGGCACAAATTTTTTAGCCATATGTCTTAGGGTTCTATGTATAAAATTTCGTGCACATTCGAGGTGTGTAGTGGGCGATACAGTCAAAATACTGAGAGATGAACGAACATAAGGAAAAAACTTGCGAAAATTGCTCTCAAAAAGGGGAATTTTTTTTGAAATGTTGACTTAAGGCTCCGTTTCGACTCCAATATATTCATTTACCCGTGAGATCTCTTGGGGAAAAATATCGAACGAGTTGAACACGAGGGTAATAAATTTCGGAGAAATTAGTGAAATCTCCAATTCACCAAAGGGGTACCCCTATCAGAAATCTTCGATTTCTCTTATATGGTTTCGAGCAATGTTTTGATAGTGAATACTAAAGAATATGCGAGGGTCATGGGCACAAAATTTGTAGCCCTATGTCTTAGGGTTCTATGTATAAAATTTCGTGCACATCCGAGGTGTGTAGAGGGCGATACAGTCAAAATACTGAGAGATGAACGAACATAAGGAAAAAACTTGCGAAAATTGCCCTCAAAAAGGGGAATTTTTTTTGAAATGTTGACTTAAGGCACCGTTTCGACTCCAATATATTCATTTACCCATGAGATCTCTTGGGGAAAAATATCGAACGAGTTGAACACGAGGGTAATACATTTCGGAGAAATTAGTGAAATCTCCAATTCACCAAAGGGGTACCCCTTTCAGAAATCTTCGATTTCTCTTATATGGTTTCGAGCAATGTTTTGATAGTGAATACTAAAGAATATGCGAGGGTAATTGGCACAAAATTTGTAGCCCTATGTCTTAGGGTTCTATGTATAAAATTTCGTGCACATGCGAGGTGTGTAGAGGGCGATACAGTCTAAATACTGAGAGATGAACGAACATAAGGAAAAAACTTGCGAAAATTGCTCTCAAAAAGGGGAATTTTTTTTGAAATGTTGACTTAAGGCTCCGTTTCGACTCCAATATATTCATTTACCCATGAGATCTCTTGGGGAAAAATATCTAACTAGTTGAACACGATGGTAATACATTTCGGAGAAATTAGTGAAATCTCCAATTCACCAAAGGGGTACCCCTATCAGAAATCTTCGATTTCTCTTATATGGTTTCGAGCAATGTTTTGATAGTGAATACTAAAGAATATGCGAGGGTCATGGGCACAAATTTTTTAGCCCTATGTCTTAGGGTTCTATGTATAAAATTTCGTGCACATTCGAGGTGTGTAGAGGGCGATACAGTCAAAATACTGAGAGATGAACGAACATAAGGAAAAAACTTGCGAAAATTGCCTTCAAAAAGGGGAATTTTTTTTGAAATATTGATTTAAGGCTCCGTTTCGACTCCAATATATTCATTTACCCATGAAATCTCTTGGGGAAAAATATCGAACGAGTTGAACACGAGGGCAATACATTTCGGAGAAATTAGTGAAATCTCCAATTCACCAAAGGGGTACCCCTTTCAGAAATCTTCGATTTCTCTTATATGGTTTCGAGCAATGTTTTGATAGTGAATACTAAAGAATATGCGAGGGTCATGGGCACAAATTTTTTAGCCCTATGTCTTAGGGTTCTATGTATAAAATTTCGTGCACATCCGAGGTGTGTAGAGGGCGATACAGTCAAAATACTGAGAGATGAACGAACATAAGGAAAAAACTTGCGAAAATTGCCCTCAAAAAGGGGAATTTATTTTTAAATGTTGACTTAAGGCACCGTTTCGAATCCAATATATTCATTTACCCGTGAGATCTCTTGGGGAAAAATATCGAACGAGTTGAACACGAGGGTAATACATTTCGGAGAAATTAGTGAAATCTCCAATTCACCAAAGGGGTACCCCTTTCAGAAATCTTCGATTTCTCTTATATGGTTTCGAGCAATGTTTTAATAGTGAATACTAAAGAATATGCGAGGGTAATTGGCACAAAATTTGTAGCCCTATGTCTTAGGGTTCTATGTATAAAATTTCGTGCACATGCGAGGTGTGTAGAGGGCGATACAGTCAAAATACTGAGAGATGAACGAACATAAGGAAAAAACTTGCGAAAATTGCTCTCAAAAAGGGGAATTTTTTTTGAAATGTTGACTTAAGGCTCATTTTCGACTCCAATATATTCATTTACCCATGAGATCTCTTGGGGAAAAATATCGAACGAGTTGAACACGAGGGTAATACATTTCGGAGAAATTAGTGAAATCTCCAATTCACCAAAGGGGTACCCCTATCAGAAATCTTCGATTTCTCTTATATGGTTTCGAGCAATGTTTTGATAGTGAATACTAAAGAATATGCGAGGGTCATGGGCACAAATTTTTTAGCCCTATGTCTTAGGGTTCTATGTATAAAATTTCGTGCACATTCGAGGTGTGTAGAGGGCGATACAGTCAAAATACTGAGAGATGTACGAACATAAGGAAAAAACTTGCGAAAATTGCCTTCAAAAAGGGGAATTTTTTTTGAAATGTTGACTTAAGGCTCCGTTTCGACTCCAATATATTCATTTACCCATGAGATCTCTTGGGGAAAAATATCGAACGAGTTGAACACGAGGGTAATACATTTCGGAGAAATTAGTGAAATCTCCAATTCACCAAAGGGGTACCCCTATCAGAAATCTTCGATTTCTCTTATATGGTTTCGAGCAATGTTTTGATAGTGAATACTAAAGAATATGCGAGGGTCATGGGCACAAAATTTGTAGCCCTATGTCTTAGGGTCCTATGTATAAAATTTCGTGCACATCCGAGGTGTGTAGAGGGCGATACAGTCAAAATACTGAGAGATGAACGAACATAAGGAAAAAACTTGCGAAAATTGCCCTCAAAAAGGGGAATTTTTTTTGAAATGTTGACTTAAGGCACCGTTTCGACTCCAATATATTCATTTACCCATGAGATCTCTTGGGGAAAAATATCGAACGAGTTGAACACGAGGGTAATACATTTCGGAGAAATTAGTGAAATCTCCAATTCACCAAAGGGGTACCCCTTTCAGAAATCTTCGATTTCTCTTATATGGTTTCGAGCAATGTTTTGATAGTGAATACTAAAGAATATGCGAGGGTCATGGGCACAAATTTTTTAGCCATATGTCTTAGGGTTCTATGTATAAAATTTCGTGCACATTCGAGGTGTGTAGAGGGCGATACAGTCAAAATACTGAGAGATGAACGAACATAAGGAAAAAACTTGCGAAAATTGCTCTCAAAAAGGGGAATTTTTTTTGAAATGTTGACTTAAGGCTCCGTTTCGACTCCAATATATTCATTTACCCAGGAGATCTCTTGGGGAAAAATATCGAACGAGTTGAACACGAGGGTAATACATTTCGGAGAAATTAGTGAAATCTCCAATTCACCAAAGGGGTACCCCTATCAGAAATCTTCGATTTCTCTTATATGGTTTCGAGCAATGTTTTGATAGTGAATACTAAAGAATATGCGAGGGTCATGGGCACAAATTTTTTAGCCATATGTCTTAGGGTTCTATGTATAAAATTTCGTGCACATTCGAGGTGTGTAGTGGGCGATACAGTCAAAATACTGAGAGATGAACGAACATAAGGAAAAAACTTGCGAAAATTGCTCTCAAAAAGGGGAATTTTTTTTGAAATGTTGACTTAAGGCTCCGTTTCGACTCCAATATATTCATTTACCCGTGAGATCTCTTGGGGAAAAATATCGAACGAGTTGAACACGAGGGTAATAAATTTCGGAGAAATTAGTGAAATCTCCAATTCACCAAAGGGGTACCCCTATCAGAAATCTTCGATTTCTCTTATATGGTTTCGAGCAATGTTTTGATAGTGAATACTAAAGAATATGCGAGGGTCATGGGCACAAAATTTGTAGCCCTATGTCTTAGGGTTCTATGTATAAAATTTCGTGCACATCCGAGGTGTGTAGAGGGCGATACAGTCAAAATACTGAGAGATGAACGAACATAAGGAAAAAACTTGCGAAAATTGCCCTCAAAAAGGGGAATTTTTTTTGAAATGTTGACTTAAGGCACCGTTTCGACTCCAATATATTCATTTACCCATGAGATCTCTTGGGGAAAAATATCGAACGAGTTGAACACGAGGGTAATACATTTCGGAGAAATTAGTGAAATCTCCAATTCACCAAAGGGGTACCCCTTTCAGAAATCTTCGATTTCTCTTATATGGTTTCGAGCAATGTTTTGATAGTGAATTCTAAAGAATATGCGAGGGTAATTGGCACAAAATTTGTAGCCCTATGTCTTAGGGTTCTATGTATAAAATTTCGTGCACATGCGAGGTGTGTAGAGGGCGATACAGTCAAAATACTGAGAGATGAACGAACATAAGGAAAAAACTTGCGAAAATTGCTCTCAAAAAGGGGAATTTTTTTTGAAATGTTGACTTAAGGCTCCGTTTCGACTCCAATATATTCATTTACCCATGAGATCTCTTGGGGAAAAATATCTAACTAGTTGAACACGAGGGTAATACATTTCGGAGAAATTAGTGAAATCTCCAATTCACCAAAGGGGTACCCCTATCAGAAATCTTCGATTTCTCTTATATGGTTTCGAGCAATGTTTTGATAGTGAATACTAAAGAATATGCGAGGGTCATGGGCACAAATTTTTTAGCCCTATGTCTTAGGGTTCTATGTATAAAATTTCGTGCACATTCGAGGTGTGTAGAGGGCGATACAGTCAAAATACTGAGAGATGTACGAACATAAGGAAAAAACTTGCGAAAATTGCCTTCAAAAAGGGGAATTTTTTTTGAAATGTTGATTTAAGGCTCCGTTTCGACTCCAATATATTCATTTACCCATGAGATCTCTTGGGGAAAAATATCGAACGAGTTGAACACGAGGGTAATACATTTCGGAGAAATTAGTGAAATCTCCAATTCACCAAAGGGGTACCCCTTTCAGAAATCTTCGATTTCTCTTATATGGTTTCGAGCAATGTTTTGATAGTGAATACTAAAGAATATGCGAGGGTCATGGGCACAAATTTTTTAGCCATATGTCTTAGGGTTCTATGTATAAAATTTCGTGCACATTCGAGGTGTGTAGTGGGCGATACAGTCAAAATACTGAGAGATGAACGAACATAAGGAAAAAACTTGCGAAAATTGCTCTCAAAAAGGGGAATTTTTTTTGAAATGTTGACTTAAGGCTCCGTTTCGACTCCAATATATTCATTTACCCGTGAGATCTCTTGGGGAAAAATATCGAACGAGTTGAACACGAGGGTAATAAATTTCGGAGAAATTAGTGAAATCTCCAATTCACCAAAGGGGTACCCCTATCAGAAATCTTCGATTTCTCTTATATGGTTTCGAGCAATGTTTTGATAGTGAATACTAAAGAATATGCGAGGGTCATGGGCACAAAATTTGTAGCCCTATGTCTTAGGGTTCTATGTATAAAATTTCGTGCACATCCGAGGTGTGTAGAGGGCGATACAGTCAAAATACTGAGAGATGAACGAACATAAGGAAAAAACTTGCGAAAATTGCCCTCAAAAAGGGGAATTTTTTTTGAAATGTTGACTTAAGGCACCGTTTCGACTCCAATATATTCATTTACCCATGAGATCTCTTGGGGAAAAATATCGAACGAGTTGAACACGAGGGTAATACATTTCGGAGAAATTAGTGAAATCTCCAATTCACCAAAGGGGTACCCCTTTCAGAAATCTTCGATTTCTCTTATATGGTTTCGAGCAATGTTTTGATAGTGAATTCTAAAGAATATGCGAGGGTAATTGGCACAAAATTTGTAGCCCTATGTCTTAGGGTTCTATGTATAAAATTTCGTGCACATGCGAGGTGTGTAGAGGGCGATACAGTCAAAATACTGAGAGATGAACGAACATAAGGAAAAAACTTGCGAAAATTGCTCTCAAAAAGGGGAATTTTTTTTGAAATGTTGACTTAAGGCTCCGTTTCGACTCCAATATATTCATTTACCCATGAGATCTCTTGGGGAAAAATATCTAACTAGTTGAACACGAGGGTAATACATTTCGGAGAAATTAGTGAAATCTCCAATTCACCAAAGGGGTACCCCTATCAGAAATCTTCGATTTCTCTTATATGGTTTCGAGCAATGTTTTGATAGTGAATACTAAAGAATATGCGAGGGTCATGGGCACAAATTTTTTAGCCCTATGTCTTAGGGTTCTATGTATAAAATTTCGTGCACATTCGAGGTGTGTAGAGGGCGATACAGTCAAAATACTGAGAGATGTACGAACATAAGGAAAAAACTTGCGAAAATTGCCTTCAAAAAGGGGAATTTTTTTTGAAATGTTGATTTAAGGCTCCGTTTCGACTCCAATATATTCATTTACCCATGAGATCTCTTGGGGAAAAATATCGAACGAGTTGAACACGAGGGTAATACATTTCGGAGAAATTAGTGAAATCTCCAATTCACCAAAGGGGTACCCCTTTCAGAAATCTTCGATTTCTCTTATATGGTTTCGAGCAATGTTTTGATAGTGAATACTAAAGAATATGCGAGGGTCATGGGCACAAATTTTTTAGCCATATGTCTTAGGGTTCTATGTATAAAATTTCGTGCACATTCGAGGTGTGTAGTGGGCGATACAGTCAAAATACTGAGAGATGAACGAACATAAGGAAAAAACTTGCGAAAATTGCTCTCAAAAAGGGGAATTTTTTTTGAAATGTTGACTTAAGGCTCCGTTTCGACTCCAATATATTCATTTACCCGTGAGATCTCTTGGGGAAAAATATCGAACGAGTTGAACACGAGGGTAATAAATTTCGGAGAAATTAGTGAAATCTCCAATTCACCAAAGGGGTACCCCTATCAGAAATCTTCGATTTCTCTTATATGGTTTCGAGCAATGTTTTGATAGTGAATACTAAAGAATATGCGAGGGTCATGGGCACAAAATTTGTAGCCCTATGTCTTAGGGTTCTATGTATAAAATTTCGTGCACATCCGAGGTGTGTAGAGGGCGATACAGTCAAAATACTGAGAGATGAACGAACATAAGGAAAAAACTTGCGAAAATTGCCCTCAAAAAGGGGAATTTTTTTTGAAATGTTGACTTAAGGCACCGTTTCGACTCCAATATATTCATTTACCCATGAGATCTCTTGGGGAAAAATATCGAACGAGTTGAACACGAGGGTAATACATTTCGGAGAAATTAGTGAAATCTCCAATTCACCAAAGGGGTACCCCTTTCAGAAATCTTCGATTTCTCTTATATGGTTTCGAGCAATGTTTTGATAGTGAATACTAAAGAATATGCGAGGGTAATTGGCACAAAATTTGTAGCCCTATGTCTTAGGGTTCTATGTATAAAATTTCGTGCACATGCGAGGTGTGTAGAGGGCGATACAGTCAAAATACTGAGAGATGAACGAACATAAGGAAAAAACTTGCGAAAATTGCTCTCAAAAAGGGGAATTTTTTTTGAAATGTTGACTTAAGGCTCCGTTTCGACTCCAATATATTCATTTACCCATGAGATCTCTTGGGGAAAAATATCTAACTAGTTGAACACGATGGTAATACATTTCGGAGAAATTAGTGAAATCTCCAATTCACCAAAGGGGTACCCCTATCAGAAATCTTCGATTTCTCTTATATGGTTTCGAGCAATGTTTTGATAGTGAATACTAAAGAATATGCGAGGGTCATGGGCACAAATTTTTTAGCCATATGTCTTAGGGTTCTATGTATAAAATTTCGTGCACATTCGAGGTGTGTAGAGGGCGATACAGTCAAAATACTGAGAGATGAACGAACATAAGGAAAAAACTTGCGAAAATTGCTCTCAAAAAGGGGAATTTTTTTTGAAATGTTGACTTAAGGCTCCGTTTCGACTCCAATATATTCATTTACCCGTGAGATCTCTTGGGGAAAAATATCGAACGAGTTGAACACGAGGGTAATAAATTTCGGAGAAATTAGTGAAATCTCCAATTCACCAAAGGGGTACCCCTATCAGAAATCTTCGATTTCTCTTATATGGTTTCGAGCAATGTTTTGATAGTGAATACTAAAGAATATGCGAGGGTCATGGGCACAAAATTTGTAGCCCTATGTCTTAGGGTTCTATGTATAAAATTTCGTGCACATCCGAGGTGTGTAGAGGGCGATACAGTCAAAATACTGAGAGATGAACGAACATAAGGAAAAAACTTGCGAAAATTGCCCTCAAAAAGGGGAATTTTTTTTGAAATGTTGACTTAAGGCACCGTTTCGACTCCAATATATTCATTTACCCATGAGATCTCTTGGGGAAAAATATCGAACGAGTTGAACACGAGGGTAATACATTTCGGAGAAATTAGTGAAATCTCCAATTCACCAAAGGGGTACCCCTTTCAGAAATCTTCGATTTCTCTTATATGGTTTCGAGCAATGTTTTGATAGTGAATACTAAAGAATATGCGAGGGTAATTGGCACAAAATTTGTAGCCCTATGTCTTAGGGTTCTATGTATAAAATTTCGTGCACATGCGAGGTGTGTAGAGGGCGATACAGTCAAAATACTGAGAGATGAACGAACATAAGGAAAAAACTTGCGAAAATTGCTCTCAAAAAGGGGAATTTTTTTTGAAATGTTGACTTAAGGCTCCGTTTCGACTCCAATATATTCATTTACCCATGAGATCTCTTGGGGAAAAATATCTAACTAGTTGAACACGATGGTAATACATTTCGGAGAAATTAGTGAAATCTCCAATTCACCAAAGGGGTACCCCTATCAGAAATCTTCGATTTCTCTTATATGGTTTCGAGCAATGTTTTGATAGTGAATACTAAAGAATATGCGAGGGTCATGGGCACAAATTTTTTAGCCCTATGTCTTAGGGTTCTATGTATAAAATTTCGTGCACATTCGAGGTGTGTAGAGGGCGATACAGTCAAAATACTGAGAGATGAACGAACATAAGGAAAAAACTTGCGAAAATTGCCTTCAAAAAGGGGAATTTTTTTTGAAATATTGATTTAAGGCTCCGTTTCGACTCCAATATATTCATTTACCCATGAAATCTCTTGGGGAAAAATATCGAACGAGTTGAACACGAGGGCAATACATTTCGGAGAAATTAGTGAAATCTCCAATTCACCAAAGGGGTACCCCTTTCAGAAATCTTCGATTTCTCTTATATGGTTTCGAGCAATGTTTTGATAGTGAATACTAAAGAATATGCGAGGGTCATGGGCACAAAATTTGTAGCCCTATGTCTTAGGGTTCTATGTATAAAATTTCGTGCACATCCGAGGTGTGTAGAGGGCGATACAGTCAAAATACTGAGAGATGAACGAACATAAGGAAAAAACTTGCGAAAATTGCCCTCAAAAAGGGGAATTTTTTTTGAAATGTTGACTTAAGGCACCGTTTCGACTCCAATATATTCATTTACCCATGAGATCTCTTGGGGAAAAATATCGAACGAGTTGAACACGAGGGTAATACATTTCGGAGAAATTAGTGAAATCTCCAATTCACCAAAGGGGTACCCCTATCAGAAATCTTCGATTTCTCTTATATGGTTTCGAGCAATGTTTTGATAGTGAATACTAAAGAATATGCGAGGGTCATGGGCACAAAATTTGTAGCCCTATGTCTTAGGGTTCTATGTATAAAATTTCGTGCACATCCGAGGTGTGTAGAGGGCGATACAGTCAAAATACTGAGAGATGAACGAACATAAGGAAAAAACTTGCGAAAATTGCCCTCAAAAAGGGGAATTTTTTTTGAAATGTTGACTTAAGGCACCGTTTCGACTCCAATATATTCATTTACCCATGAGATCTCTTGGGGAAAAATATCGAATGAGTTGAACACGAGGGTAATACATTTCGGAGAAATTAGTGAAATCTCCAATTCACCAAAGGGGTACCCCTTTCAGAAATCTTCGATTTCTCTTATATGGTTTCGAGCAATGTTTTGATAGTGAATACTAAAGAATATGCGAGGGTCATGGGCACAAATTTTTTAGCCATATGTCTTAGGGTTCTATGTATAAAATTTCGTGCACATTCGAGGTGTGTAGAGGGCGATACAGTCAAAATACTGAGAGATGAACGAACATAAGGAAAAAACTTGCGAAAATTGCTCTCAAAAAGGGGAATTTTTTTTGAAATGTTGACTTAAGGCTCCGTTTCGACTCCAATATATTCATTTACCCGTGAGATCTCTTGGGGAAAAATATCGAACGAGTTGAACACGAGGGTAATAAATTTCGGAGAAATTAGTGAAATCTCCAATTCACCAAAGGGGTACCCCTATCAGAAATCTTCGATTTCTCTTATATGGTTTCGAGCAATGTTTTGATAGTGAATACTAAAGAATATGCGAGGGTCATGGGCACAAAATTTGTAGCCCTATGTCTTAGGGTTCTATGTATAAAATTTCGTGCACATCCGAGGTGTGTAGAGGGCGATACAGTCAAAATACTGAGAGATGAACGAACATAAGGAAAAAACTTGCGAAAATTGCCCTCAAAAAGGGGAATTTTTTTTGAAATGTTGACTTAAGGCACCGTTTCGACTCCAATATATTCATTTACCCATGAGATCTCTTGGGGAAAAATATCGAACGAGTTGAACACGAGGGTAATACATTTCGGAGAAATTAGTGAAATCTCCAATTCACCAAAGGGGTACCCCTATCAGAAATCTTCGATTTCTCTTATATGGTTTCGAGCAATGTTTTGATAGTGAATACTAAAGAATATGCGAGGGTCATGGGCACAAAATTTGTAGCCCTATGTCTTAGGGTTCTATGTATAAAATTTCGTGCACATCCGAGGTGTGTAGAGGGCGATACAGTCAAAATACTGAGAGATGAACGAACATAAGGAAAAAACTTGCGAAAATTGCCCTCAAAAAGGGGAATTTTTTTTGAAATGTTGACTTAAGGCACCGTTTCGACTCCAATATATTCATTTACCCATGAGATCTCTTGGGGAAAAATATCGAACGAGTTGAACACGAGGGTAATACATTTCGGAGAAATTAGTGAAATCTCCAATTCACCAAAGGGGTACCCCTATCAGAAATCTTCGATTTCTCTTATATGGTTTCGAGCAATGTTTTGATAGTGAATACTAAAGAATATGCGAGGGTCATGGGCACAAAATTTGTAGCCCTATGTCTTAGGGTTCTATGTATAAAATTTCGTGCACATCCGAGGTGTGTAGAGGGCGATACAGTCAAAATACTGAGAGATGAACGAACATAAGGAAAAAACTTGCGAAAATTGCCCTCAAAAAGGGGAATTTTTTTTGAAATGTTGACTTAAGGCACCGTTTCGACTCCAATATATTCATTTACCCATGAGATCTCTTGGGGAAAAATATCGAACGAGTTGAACACGAGGGTAATACATTTCGGAGAAATTAGTGAAATCTCCAATTCACCAAAGGGGTACCCCTTTCAGAAATCTTCGATTTCTCTTATATGGTTTCGAGCAATGTTTTGATAGTGAATACTAAAGAATATGCGAGGGTCATGGGCACAAATTTTTTAGCCATATGTCTTAGGGTTCTATGTATAAAATTTCGTGCACATTCGAGGTGTGTAGAGGGCGATACAGTCAAAATACTGAGAGATGAACGAACATAAGGAAAAAACTTGCGAAAATTGCTCTCAAAAAGGGGAATTTTTTTTGAAATGTTGACTTAAGGCTCCGTTTCGACTCCAATATATTCATTTACCCGTGAGATCTCTTGGGGAAAAATATCGAACGAGTTGAACACGAGGGTAATAAATTTCGGAGAAATTAGTGAAATCTCCAATTCACCAAAGGGGTACCCCTATCAGAAATCTTCGATTTCTCTTATATGGTTTCGAGCAATGTTTTGATAGTGAATACTAAAGAATATGCGAGGGTCATGGGCACAAAATTTGTAGCCCTATGTCTTAGGGTTCTATGTATAAAATTTCGTGCACATCCGAGGTGTGTAGAGGGCGATACAGTCAAAATACTGAGAGATGAACGAACATAAGGAAAAAACTTGCGAAAATTGCCCTCAAAAAGGGGAATTTTTTTTGAAATGTTGACTTAAGGCACCGTTTCGACTCCAATATATTCATTTACCCATGAGATCTCTTGGGGAAAAATATCGAACGAGTTGAACACGAGGGTAATACATTTCGGAGAAATTAGTGAAATCTCCAATTCACCAAAGGGGTACCCCTATCAGAAATCTTCGATTTCTCTTATATGGTTTCGAGCAATGTTTTGATAGTGAATACTAAAGAATATGCGAGGGTCATGGGCACAAAATTTGTAGCCCTATGTCTTAGGGTTCTATGTATAAAATTTCGTGCACATCCGAGGTGTGTAGAGGGCGATACAGTCAAAATACTGAGAGATGAACGAACATAAGGAAAAAACTTGCGAAAATTGCCCTCAAAAAGGGGAATTTTTTTTGAAATGTTGACTTAAGGCACCGTTTCGACTCCAATATATTCATTTACCCATGAGATCTCTTGGGGAAAAATATCGAACGAGTTGAACACGAGGGTAATACATTTCGGAGAAATTAGTGAAATCTCCAATTCACCAAAGGGGTACCCCTATCAGAAATCTTCGATTTCTCTTATATGGTTTCGAGCAATGTTTTGATAGTGAATACTAAAGAATATGCGAGGGTCATGGGCACAAAATTTGTAGCCCTATGTCTTAGGGTTCTATGTATAAAATTTCGTGCACATCCGAGGTGTGTAGAGGGCGATACAGTCAAAATACTGAGAGATGAACGAACATAAGGAAAAAACTTGCGAAAATTGCCCTCAAAAAGGGGAATTTTTTTTGAAATGTTGACTTAAGGCACCGTTTCGACTCCAATATATTCATTTACCCATGAGATCTCTTGGGGAAAAATATCGAACGAGTTGAACACGAGGGTAATACATTTCGGAGAAATTAGTGAAATCTCCAATTCACCAAAGGGGTACCCCTTTCAGAAATCTTCGATTTCTCTTATATGGTTTCGAGCAATGTTTTGATAGTGAATACTAAAGAATATGCGAGGGTCATGGGCACAAATTTTTTAGCCATATGTCTTAGGGTTCTATGTATAAAATTTCGTGCACATTCGAGGTGTGTAGAGGGCGATACAGTCAAAATACTGAGAGATGAACGAACATAAGGAAAAAACTTGCGAAAATTGCTCTCAAAAAGGGGAATTTTTTTTGAAATGTTGACTTAAGGCTCCGTTTCGACTCCAATATATTCATTTACCCGTGAGATCTCTTGGGGAAAAATATCGAACGAGTTGAACACGAGGGTAATAAATTTCGGAGAAATTAGTGAAATCTCCAATTCACCAAAGGGGTACCCCTATCAGAAATCTTCGATTTCTCTTATATGGTTTCGAGCAATGTTTTGATAGTGAATACTAAAGAATATGCGAGGGTCATGGGCACAAAATTTGTAGCCCTATGTCTTAGGGTTCTATGTATAAAATTTCGTGCACATCCGAGGTGTGTAGAGGGCGATACAGTCAAAATACTGAGAGATGAACGAACATAAGGAAAAAACTTGCGAAAATTGCCCTCAAAAAGGGGAATTTTTTTTGAAATGTTGACTTAAGGCACCGTTTCGACTCCAATATATTCATTTACCCATGAGATCTCTTGGGGAAAAATATCGAACGAGTTGAACACGAGGGTAATACATTTCGGAGAAATTAGTGAAATCTCCAATTCACCAAAGGGGTACCCCTATCAGAAATCTTCGATTTCTCTTATATGGTTTCG
The DNA here is from genome assembly GCF_963169125.1 of Humulus lupulus. Lineage (NCBI taxonomy): Eukaryota > Viridiplantae > Streptophyta > Magnoliopsida > Rosales > Cannabaceae > Humulus > Humulus lupulus. The sequence goes on from NC_084793.1 coordinate 3,023,022, forward strand.
AGCAATGTTTTGATAGTGAATACTAAAGAATATGCGAGGGTCATGGGCACAAAATTTGTAGCCCTATGTCTTAGGGTTCTATGTATAAAATTTCGTGCACATCCGAGGTGTGTAGAGGGCGATACAGTCAAAATACTGAGAGATGAACGAACATAAGGAAAAAACTTGCGAAAATTGCCCTCAAAAAGGGGAATTTTTTTTGAAATGTTGACTTAAGGCACCGTTTCGACTCCAATATATTCATTTACCCATGAGATCTCTTGGGGAAAAATATCGAACGAGTTGAACACGAGGGTAATACATTTCGGAGAAATTAGTGAAATCTCCAATTCACCAAAGGGGTACCCCTATCAGAAATCTTCGATTTCTCTTATATGGTTTCGAGCAATGTTTTGATAGTGAATACTAAAGAATATGCGAGGGTCATGGGCACAAAATTTGTAGCCCTATGTCTTAGGGTTCTATGTATAAAATTTCGTGCACATCCGAGGTGTGTAGAGGGCGATACAGTCAAAATACTGAGAGATGAACGAACATAAGGAAAAAACTTGCGAAAATTGCCCTCAAAAAGGGGAATTTTTTTTGAAATGTTGACTTAAGGCACCGTTTCGACTCCAATATATTCATTTACCCATGAGATCTCTTGGGGAAAAATATCGAACGAGTTGAACACGAGGGTAATACATTTCGGAGAAATTAGTGAAATCTCCAATTCACCAAAGGGGTACCCCTTTCAGAAATCTTCGATTTCTCTTATATGGTTTCGAGCAATGTTTTGATAGTGAATACTAAAGAATATGCGAGGGTCATGGGCACAAATTTTTTAGCCATATGTCTTAGGGTTCTATGTATAAAATTTCGTGCACATTCGAGGTGTGTAGAGGGCGATACAGTCAAAATACTGAGAGATGAACGAACATAAGGAAAAAACTTGCGAAAATTGCTCTCAAAAAGGGGAATTTTTTTTGAAATGTTGACTTAAGGCTCCGTTTCGACTCCAATATATTCATTTACCCGTGAGATCTCTTGGGGAAAAATATCGAACGAGTTGAACACGAGGGTAATAAATTTCGGAGAAATTAGTGAAATCTCCAATTCACCAAAGGGGTACCCCTATCAGAAATCTTCGATTTCTCTTATATGGTTTCGAGCAATGTTTTGATAGTGAATACTAAAGAATATGCGAGGGTCATGGGCACAAAATTTGTAGCCCTATGTCTTAGGGTTCTATGTATAAAATTTCGTGCACATCCGAGGTGTGTAGAGGGCGATACAGTCAAAATACTGAGAGATGAACGAACATAAGGAAAAAACTTGCGAAAATTGCCCTCAAAAAGGGGAATTTTTTTTGAAATGTTGACTTAAGGCACCGTTTCGACTCCAATATATTCATTTACCCATGAGATCTCTTGGGGAAAAATATCGAACGAGTTGAACACGAGGGTAATACATTTCGGAGAAATTAGTGAAATCTCCAATTCACCAAAGGGGTACCCCTATCAGAAATCTTCGATTTCTCTTATATGGTTTCGAGCAATGTTTTGATAGTGAATACTAAAGAATATGCGAGGGTCATGGGCACAAAATTTGTAGCCCTATGTCTTAGGGTTCTATGTATAAAATTTCGTGCACATCCGAGGTGTGTAGAGGGCGATACAGTCAAAATACTGAGAGATGAACGAACATAAGGAAAAAACTTGCGAAAATTGCCCTCAAAAAGGGGAATTTTTTTTGAAATGTTGACTTAAGGCACCGTTTCGACTCCAATATATTCATTTACCCATGAGATCTCTTGGGGAAAAATATCGAACGAGTTGAACACGAGGGTAATACATTTCGGAGAAATTAGTGAAATCTCCAATTCACCAAAGGGGTACCCCTATCAGAAATCTTCGATTTCTCTTATATGGTTTCGAGCAATGTTTTGATAGTGAATACTAAAGAATATGCGAGGGTCATGGGCACAAAATTTGTAGCCCTATGTCTTAGGGTTCTATGTATAAAATTTCGTGCACATCCGAGGTGTGTAGAGGGCGATACAGTCAAAATACTGAGAGATGAACGAACATAAGGAAAAAACTTGCGAAAATTGCCCTCAAAAAGGGGAATTTTTTTTGAAATGTTGACTTAAGGCACCGTTTCGACTCCAATATATTCATTTACCCATGAGATCTCTTGGGGAAAAATATCGAACGAGTTGAACACGAGGGTAATACATTTCGGAGAAATTAGTGAAATCTCCAATTCACCAAAGGGGTACCCCTTTCAGAAATCTTCGATTTCTCTTATATGGTTTCGAGCAATGTTTTGATAGTGAATACTAAAGAATATGCGAGGGTCATGGGCACAAATTTTTTAGCCATATGTCTTAGGGTTCTATGTATAAAATTTCGTGCACATTCGAGGTGTGTAGAGGGCGATACAGTCAAAATACTGAGAGATGAACGAACATAAGGAAAAAACTTGCGAAAATTGCTCTCAAAAAGGGGAATTTTTTTTGAAATGTTGACTTAAGGCTCCGTTTCGACTCCAATATATTCATTTACCCGTGAGATCTCTTGGGGAAAAATATCGAACGAGTTGAACACGAGGGTAATAAATTTCGGAGAAATTAGTGAAATCTCCAATTCACCAAAGGGGTACCCCTTTCAGAAATCTTCGATTTCTCTTATATGGTTTCGAGCAATGTTTTGATAGTGAATTCTAAAGAATATGCGAGGGTAATTGGCACAAAATTTGTAGCCCTATGTCTTAGGGTTCTATGTATAAAATTTCGTGCACATGCGAGGTGTGTAGAGGGCGATACAGTCAAAATACTGAGAGATGAACGAACATAAGGAAAAAACTTGCGAAAATTGCTCTCAAAAAGGGGAATTTTTTTTGAAATGTTGACTTAAGGCTCCGTTTCGACTCCAATATATTCATTTACCCATGAGATCTCTTGGGGAAAAATATCTAACTAGTTGAACACGAGGGTAATACATTTCGGAGAAATTAGTGAAATCTCCAATTCACCAAAGGGGTACCCCTATCAGAAATCTTCGATTTCTCTTATATGGTTTCGAGCAATGTTTTGATAGTGAATACTAAAGAATATGCGAGGGTCATGGGCACAAATTTTTTAGCCCTATGTCTTAGGGTTCTATGTATAAAATTTCGTGCACATTCGAGGTGTGTAGAGGGCGATACAGTCAAAATACTGAGAGATGTACGAACATAAGGAAAAAACTTGCGAAAATTGCCTTCAAAAAGGGGAATTTTTTTTGAAATGTTGATTTAAGGCTCCGTTTCGACTCCAATATATTCATTTACCCATGAGATCTCTTGGGGAAAAATATCGAACGAGTTGAACACGAGGGTAATACATTTCGGAGAAATTAGTGAAATCTCCAATTCACCAAAGGGGTACCCCTATCAGAAATCTTCGATTTCTCTTATATGGTTTCGAGCAATGTTTTGATAGTGAATACTAAAGAATATGCGAGGGTCATGGGCACAAAATTTGTAGCCCTATGTCTTAGGGTTCTATGTATAAAATTTCGTGCACATCCGAGGTGTGTAGAGGGCGATACAGTCAAAATACTGAGAGATGAACGAACATAAGGAAAAAACTTGCGAAAATTGCCCTCAAAAAGGGGAATTTTTTTTGAAATGTTGACTTAAGGCACCGTTTCGACTCCAATATATTCATTTACCCATGAGATCTCTTGGGGAAAAATATCGAACGAGTTGAACACGAGGGTAATACATTTCGGAGAAATTAGTGAAATCTCCAATTCACCAAAGGGGTACCCCTTTCAGAAATCTTCGATTTCTCTTATATGGTTTCGAGCAATGTTTTGATAGTGAATACTAAAGAATATGCGAGGGTCATGGGCACAAATTTTTTAGCCATATGTCTTAGGGTTCTATGTATAAAATTTCGTGCACATTCGAGGTGTGTAGAGGGCGATACAGTCAAAATACTGAGAGATGAACGAACATAAGGAAAAAACTTGCGAAAATTGCTCTCAAAAAGGGGAATTTTTTTTGAAATGTTGACTTAAGGCTCCGTTTCGACTCCAATATATTCATTTACCCGTGAGATCTCTTGGGGAAAAATATCGAACGAGTTGAACACGAGGGTAATAAATTTCGGAGAAATTAGTGAAATCTCCAATTCACCAAAGGGGTACCCCTATCAGAAATCTTCGATTTCTCTTATATGGTTTCGAGCAATGTTTTGATAGTGAATACTAAAGAATATGCGAGGGTCATGGGCACAAAATTTGTAGCCCTATGTCTTAGGGTTCTATGTATAAAATTTCGTGCACATCCGAGGTGTGTAGAGGGCGATACAGTCAAAATACTGAGAGATGAACGAACATAAGGAAAAAACTTGCGAAAATTGCCCTCAAAAAGGGGAATTTTTTTTGAAATGTTGACTTAAGGCACCGTTTCGACTCCAATATATTCATTTACCCATGAGATCTCTTGGGGAAAAATATCGAACGAGTTGAACACGAGGGTAATACATTTCGGAGAAATTAGTGAAATCTCCAATTCACCAAAGGGGTACCCCTATCAGAAATCTTCGATTTCTCTTATATGGTTTCGAGCAATGTTTTGATAGTGAATACTAAAGAATATGCGAGGGTCATGGGCACAAAATTTGTAGCCCTATGTCTTAGGGTTCTATGTATAAAATTTCGTGCACATCCGAGGTGTGTAGAGGGCGATACAGTCAAAATACTGAGAGATGAACGAACATAAGGAAAAAACTTGCGAAAATTGCCCTCAAAAAGGGGAATTTTTTTTGAAATGTTGACTTAAGGCACCGTTTCGACTCCAATATATTCATTTACCCATGAGATCTCTTGGGGAAAAATATCGAACGAGTTGAACACGAGGGTAATACATTTCGGAGAAATTAGTGAAATCTCCAATTCACCAAAGGGGTACCCCTATCAGAAATCTTCGATTTCTCTTATATGGTTTCGAGCAATGTTTTGATAGTGAATACTAAAGAATATGCGAGGGTCATGGGCACAAAATTTGTAGCCCTATGTCTTAGGGTTCTATGTATAAAATTTCGTGCACATCCGAGGTGTGTAGAGGGCGATACAGTCAAAATACTGAGAGATGAACGAACATAAGGAAAAAACTTGCGAAAATTGCCCTCAAAAAGGGGAATTTTTTTTGAAATGTTGACTTAAGGCACCGTTTCGACTCCAATATATTCATTTACCCATGAGATCTCTTGGGGAAAAATATCGAATGAGTTGAACACGAGGGTAATACATTTCGGAGAAATTAGTGAAATCTCCAATTCACCAAAGGGGTACCCCTTTCAGAAATCTTCGATTTCTCTTATATGGTTTCGAGCAATGTTTTGATAGTGAATACTAAAGAATATGCGAGGGTCATGGGCACAAATTTTTTAGCCATATGTCTTAGGGTTCTATGTATAAAATTTCGTGCACATTCGAGGTGTGTAGAGGGCGATACAGTCAAAATACTGAGAGATGAACGAACATAAGGAAAAAACTTGCGAAAATTGCTCTCAAAAAGGGGAATTTTTTTTGAAATGTTGACTTAAGGCTCCGTTTCGACTCCAATATATTCATTTACCCGTGAGATCTCTTGGGGAAAAATATCGAACGAGTTGAACACGAGGGTAATAAATTTCGGAGAAATTAGTGAAATCTCCAATTCACCAAAGGGGTACCCCTATCAGAAATCTTCGATTTCTCTTATATGGTTTCGAGCAATGTTTTGATAGTGAATACTAAAGAATATGCGAGGGTCATGGGCACAAAATTTGTAGCCCTATGTCTTAGGGTTCTATGTATAAAATTTCGTGCACATCCGAGGTGTGTAGAGGGCGATACAGTCAAAATACTGAGAGATGAACGAACATAAGGAAAAAACTTGCGAAAATTGCCCTCAAAAAGGGGAATTTTTTTTGAAATGTTGACTTAAGGCACCGTTTCGACTCCAATATATTCATTTACCCATGAGATCTCTTGGGGAAAAATATCGAACGAGTTGAACACGAGGGTAATACATTTCGGAGAAATTAGTGAAATCTCCAATTCACCAAAGGGGTACCCCTATCAGAAATCTTCGATTTCTCTTATATGGTTTCGAGCAATGTTTTGATAGTGAATACTAAAGAATATGCGAGGGTCATGGGCACAAAATTTGTAGCCCTATGTCTTAGGGTTCTATGTATAAAATTTCGTGCACATCCGAGGTGTGTAGAGGGCGATACAGTCAAAATACTGAGAGATGAACGAACATAAGGAAAAAACTTGCGAAAATTGCCCTCAAAAAGGGGAATTTTTTTTGAAATGTTGACTTAAGGCACCGTTTCGACTCCAATATATTCATTTACCCATGAGATCTCTTGGGGAAAATTATCGAACGAGTTGAACACGAGGGTAATACATTTCGGAGAAATTAGTGAAATCTCCAATTCACCAAAGGGGTACCCCTATCAGAAATCTTCGATTTCTCTTATATGGTTTCGAGCAATGTTTTGATAGTGAATACTAAAGAATATGCGAGGGTCATGGGCACAAAATTTGTAGCCCTATGTCTTAGGGTTCTATGTATAAAATTTCGTGCACATCCGAGGTGTGTAGAGGGCGATACAGTCAAAATACTGAGAGATGAACGAACATAAGGAAAAAACTTGCGAAAATTGCCCTCAAAAAGGGGAATTTTTTTTGAAATGTTGACTTAAGGCACCGTTTCGACTCCAATATATTCATTTACCCATGAGATCTCTTGGGGAAAAATATCGAACGAGTTGAACACGAGGGTAATACATTTCGGAGAAATTAGTGAAATCTCCAATTCACCAAAGGGGTACCCCTTTCAGAAATCTTCGATTTCTCTTATATGGTTTCGAGCAATGTTTTGATAGTGAATACTAAAGAATATGCGAGGGTCATGGGCACAAATTTTTTAGCCATATGTCTTAGGGTTCTATGTATAAAATTTCGTGCACATTCGAGGTGTGTAGAGGGCGATACAGTCAAAATTCTGAGAGATGAACGAACATAAGGAAAAAACTTGCGAAAATTGCTCTCAAAAAGGGGAATTTTTTTTGAAATGTTGACTTAAGGCTCCGTTTCGACTCCAATATATTCATTTACCCGTGAGATCTCTTGGGGAAAAATATCGAACGAGTTGAACACGAGGGTAATAAATTTCGGAGAAATTAGTGAAATCTCCAATTCACCAAAGGGGTACCCCTATCAGAAATCTTCGATTTCTCTTATATGGTTTCGAGCAATGTTTTGATAGTGAATACTAAAGAATATGCGAGGGTCATGGGCACAAAATTTGTAGCCCTATGTCTTAGGGTTCTATGTATAAAATTTCGTGCACATCCGAGGTGTGTAGAGGGCGATACAGTCAAAATACTGAGAGATGAACGAACATAAGGAAAAAACTTGCGAAAATTGCCCTCAAAAAGGGGAATTTTTTTTGAAATGTTGACTTAAGGCACCGTTTCGACTCCAATATATTCATTTACCCATGAGATCTCTTGGGGAAAAATATCGAACGAGTTGAACACGAGGGTAATACATTTCGGAGAAATTAGTGAAATCTCCAATTCACCAAAGGGGTACCCCTATCAGAAATCTTCGATTTCTCTTATATGGTTTCGAGCAATGTTTTGATAGTGAATACTAAAGAATATGCGAGGGTCATGGGCACAAAATTTGTAGCCCTATGTCTTAGGGTTCTATGTATAAAATTTCGTGCACATCCGAGGTGTGTAGAGGGCGATACAGTCAAAATACTGAGAGATGAACGAACATAAGGAAAAAACTTGCGAAAATTGCCCTCAAAAAGGGGAATTTTTTTTGAAATGTTGACTTAAGGCACCGTTTCGACTCCAATATATTCATTTACCCATGAGATCTCTTGGGGAAAAATATCGAACGAGTTGAACACGAGGGTAATACATTTCGGAGAAATTAGTGAAATCTCCAATTCACCAAAGGGGTACCCCTTTCAGAAATCTTCGATTTCTCTTATATGGTTTCGAGCAATGTTTTGATAGTGAATACTAAAGAATATGCGAGGGTCATGGGCACAAATTTTTTAGCCATATGTCTTAGGGTTCTATGTATAAAATTTTGTGCACATTCGAGGTGTGTAGAGGGCGATACAGTCAAAATACTGAGAGATGAACGAACATAAGGAAAAAACTTGCGAAAATTGCCCTCAAAAAGGGGAATTTTTTTTGAAATGTTGACTTAAGGCACCGTTTCGACTCCAATATATTCATTTACCCATGAGATCTCTTGGGGAAAAATATCGAACGAGTTGAACACGAGGGTAATAAATTTCGGAGAAATTAGTGAAATCTCCAATTCACCAAAGGGGTACCCCTATCAGAAATCTTCGATTTCTCTTATATGGTTTCGAGCAATGTTTTGATAGTGAATACTAAAGAATATGCGAGGGTCATGGGCACAAAATTTGTAGCCCTATGTCTTAGGGTTCTATGTATAAAATTTCGTGCACATCCGAGGTGTGTAGAGGGCGATACAGTCAAAATACTGAGAGATGAACGAACATAAGGAAAAAACTTGCGAAAATTGCCCTCAAAAAGGGGAATTTTTTTTGAAATGTTGACTTAAGGCACCGTTTCGACTCCAATATATTCATTTACCCATGAGATCTCTTGGGGAAAAATATCGAACGAGTTGAACACGAGGGTAATACATTTCGGAGAAATTAGTGAAATCTCCAATTCACCAAAGGGGTACCCCTATCAGAAATCTTCGATTTCTCTTATATGGTTTCGAGCAATGTTTTGATAGTGAATACTAAAGAATATGCGAGGGTCATGGGCACAAAATTTGTAGCCCTATGTCTTAGGGTTCTATGTATAAAATTTCGTGCACATCCGAGGTGTGTAGAGGGCGATACAGTCAAAATACTGAGAGATGAACGAACATAAGGAAAAAACTTGCGAAAATTGCCCTCAAAAAGGGGAATTTTTTTTGAAATGTTGACTTAAGGCACCGTTTCGACTCCAATATATTCATTTACCCATGAGATCTCTTGGGGAAAATTATCGAACGAGTTGAACACGAGGGTAATACATTTCGGAGAAATTAGTGAAATCTCCAATTCACCAAAGGGGTACCCCTATCAGAAATCTTCGATTTCTCTTATATGGTTTCGAGCAATGTTTTGATAGTGAATACTAAAGAATATGCGAGGGTCATGGGCACAAAATTTGTAGCCCTATGTCTTAGGGTTCTATGTATAAAATTTCGTGCACATCCGAGGTGTGTAGAGGGCGATACAGTCAAAATACTGAGAGATGAACGAACATAAGGAAAAAACTTGCGAAAATTGCCCTCAAAAAGGGGAATTTTTTTTGAAATGTTGACTTAAGGCACCGTTTCGACTCCAATATATTCATTTACCCATGAGATCTCTTGGGGAAAAATATCGAACGAGTTGAACACGAGGGTAATACATTTCGGAGAAATTAGTGAAATCTCCAATTCACCAAAGGGGTACCCCTTTCAGAAATCTTCGATTTCTCTTATATGGTTTCGAGCAATGTTTTGATAGTGAATACTAAAGAATATGCGAGGGTCATGGGCACAAATTTTTTAGCCATATGTCTTAGGGTTCTATGTATAAAATTTCGTGCACATTCGAGGTGTGTAGAGGGCGATACAGTCAAAATACTGAGAGATGAACGAACATAAGGAAAAAACTTGCGAAAATTGCTCTCAAAAAGGGGAATTTTTTTTGAAATGTTGACTTAAGGCTCCGTTTCGACTCCAATATATTCATCTACCCGTGAGATCTCTTGGGGAAAAATATCGAACGAGTTGAACACGAGGGTAATAAATTTCGGAGAAATTAGTGAAATCTCCAATTCACCAAAGGGGTACCCCTATCAGAAATCTTCGATTTCTCTTATATGGTTTCGAGCAATGTTTTGATAGTGAATACTAAAGAATATGCGAGGGTCATGGGCACAAAATTTGTAGCCCTATGTCTTAGGGTTCTATGTATAAAATTTCGTGCACATCCGAGGTGTGTAGAGGGCGATACAGTCAAAATACTGAGAGATGAACGAACATAAGGAAAAAACTTGCGAAAATTGCCCTCAAAAAGGGGAATTTTTTTTGAAATGTTGACTTAAGGCACCGTTTCGACTCCAATATATTCATTTACCCATGAGATCTCTTGGGGAAAATTATCGAACGAGTTGAACACGAGGGTAATACATTTCGGAGAAATTAGTGAAATCTCCAATTCACCAAAGGGGTACCCCTATCAGAAATCTTCGATTTCTCTTATATGGTTTCGAGCAATGTTTTGATAGTGAATACTAAAGAATATGCGAGGGTCATGGGCACAAAATTTGTAGCCCTATGTCTTAGGGTTCTATGTATAAAATTTCGTGCACATCCGAGGTGTGTAGAGGGCGATACAGTCAAAATACTGAGAGATGAACGAACATAAGGAAAAAACTTGCGAAAATTGCCCTCAAAAAGGGGAATTTTTTTTGAAATGTTGACTTAAGGCACCGTTTCGACTCCAATATATTCATTTACCCATGAGATCTCTTGGGGAAAAATATCGAACGAGTTGAACACGAGGGTAATACATTTCGGAGAAATTAGTGAAATCTCCAATTCACCAAAGGGGTACCCCTTTCAGAAATCTTCGATTTCTCTTATATGGTTTCGAGCAATGTTTTGATAGTGAATACTAAAGAATATGCGAGGGTCATGGGCACAAATTTTTTAGCCATATGTCTTAGGGTTCTATGTATAAAATTTCGTGCACATTCGAGGTGTGTAGAGGGCGATACAGTCAAAATTCTGAGAGATGAACGAACATAAGGAAAAAACTTGCGAAAATTGCTCTCAAAAAGGGGAATTTTTTTTGAAATGTTGACTTAAGGCTCCGTTTCGACTCCAATATATTCATTTACCCGTGAGATCTCTTGGGGAAAAATATCGAACGAGTTGAACACGAGGGTAATAAATTTCGGAGAAATTAGTGAAATCTCCAATTCACCAAAGGGGTACCCCTATCAGAAATCTTCGATTTCTCTTATATGGTTTCGAGCAATGTTTTGATAGTGAATACTAAAGAATATGCGAGGGTCATGGGCACAAAATTTGTAGCCCTATGTCTTAGGGTTCTATGTATAAAATTTCGTGCACATCCGAGGTGTGTAGAGGGCGATACAGTCAAAATACTGAGAGATGAACGAACATAAGGAAAAAACTTGCGAAAATTGCCCTCAAAAAGGGGAATTTTTTTTGAAATGTTGACTTAAGGCACCGTTTCGACTCCAATATATTCATTTACCCATGAGATCTCTTGGGGAAAAATATCGAACGAGTTGAACACGAGGGTAATACATTTCGGAGAAATTAGTGAAATCTCCAATTCACCAAAGGGGTACCCCTATCAGAAATCTTCGATTTCTCTTATATGGTTTCGAGCAATGTTTTGATAGTGAATACTAAAGAATATGCGAGGGTCATGGGCACAAAATTTGTAGCCCTATGTCTTAGGGTTCTATGTATAAAATTTCGTGCACATCCGAGGTGTGTAGAGGGCGATACAGTCAAAATACTGAGAGATGAACGAACATAAGGAAAAAACTTGCGAAAATTGCCCTCAAAAAGGGGAATTTTTTTTGAAATGTTGACTTAAGGCACCGTTTCGACTCCAATATATTCATTTACCCATGAGATCTCTTGGGGAAAAATATCGAACGAGTTGAACACGAGGGTAATACATTTCGGAGAAATTAGTGAAATCTCCAATTCACCAAAGGGGTACCCCTTTCAGAAATCTTCGATTTCTCTTATATGGTTTCGAGCAATGTTTTGATAGTGAATACTAAAGAATATGCGAGGGTCATGGGCACAAATTTTTTAGCCATATGTCTTAGGGTTCTATGTATAAAATTTTGTGCACATTCGAGGTGTGTAGAGGGCGATACAGTCAAAATACTGAGAGATGAACGAACATAAGGAAAAAACTTGCGAAAATTGCCCTCAAAAAGGGGAATTTTTTTTGAAATGTTGACTTAAGGCACCGTTTCGACTCCAATATATTCATTTACCCATGAGATCTCTTGGGGAAAAATATCGAACGAGTTGAACACGAGGGTAATAAATTTCGGAGAAATTAGTGAAATCTCCAATTCACCAAAGGGGTACCCCTATCAGAAATCTTCGATTTCTCTTATATGGTTTCGAGCAATGTTTTGATAGTGAATACTAAAGAATATGCGAGGGTCATGGGCACAAAATTTGTAGCCCTATGTCTTAGGGTTCTATGTATAAAATTTCGTGCACATCCGAGGTGTGTAGAGGGCGATACAGTCAAAATACTGAGAGATGAACGAACATAAGGAAAAAACTTGCGAAAATTGCCCTCAAAAAGGGGAATTTTTTTTGAAATGTTGACTTAAGGCACCGTTTCGACTCCAATATATTCATTTACCCATGAGATCTCTTGGGGAAAAATATCGAACGAGTTGAACACGAGGGTAATACATTTCGGAGAAATTAGTGAAATCTCCAATTCACCAAAGGGGTACCCCTATCAGAAATCTTCGATTTCTCTTATATGGTTTCGAGCAATGTTTTGATAGTGAATACTAAAGAATATGCGAGGGTCATGGGCACAAAATTTGTAGCCCTATGTCTTAGGGTTCTATGTATAAAATTTCGTGCACATCCGAGGTGTGTAGAGGGCGATACAGTCAAAATACTGAGAGATGAACGAACATAAGGAAAAAACTTGCGAAAATTGCCCTCAAAAAGGGGAATTTTTTTTGAAATGTTGACTTAAGGCACCGTTTCGACTCCAATATATTCATTTACCCATGAGATCTCTTGGGGAAAATTATCGAACGAGTTGAACACGAGGGTAATACATTTCGGAGAAATTAGTGAAATCTCCAATTCACCAAAGGGGTACCCCTATCAGAAATCTTCGATTTCTCTTATATGGTTTCGAGCAATGTTTTGATAGTGAATACTAAAGAATATGCGAGGGTCATGGGCACAAAATTTGTAGCCCTATGTCTTAGGGTTCTATGTATAAAATTTCGTGCACATCCGAGGTGTGTAGAGGGCGATACAGTCAAAATACTGAGAGATGAACGAACATAAGGAAAAAACTTGCGAAAATTGCCCTCAAAAAGGGGAATTTTTTTTGAAATGTTGACTTAAGGCACCGTTTCGACTCCAATATATTCATTTACCCATGAGATCTCTTGGGGAAAAATATCGAACGAGTTGAACACGAGGGTAATACATTTCGGAGAAATTAGTGAAATCTCCAATTCACCAAAGGGGTACCCCTTTCAGAAATCTTCGATTTCTCTTATATGGTTTCGAGCAATGTTTTGATAGTGAATACTAAAGAATATGCGAGGGTCATGGGCACAAATTTTTTAGCCATATGTCTTAGGGTTCTATGTATAAAATTTCGTGCACATTCGAGGTGTGTAGAGGGCGATACAGTCAAAATACTGAGAGATGAACGAACATAAGGAAAAAACTTGCGAAAATTGCTCTCAAAAAGGGGAATTTTTTTTGAAATGTTGACTTAAGGCTCCGTTTCGACTCCAATATATTCATTTACCCGTGAGATCTCTTGGGGAAAAATATCGAACGAGTTGAACACGAGGGTAATAAATTTCGGAGAAATTAGTGAAATCTCCAATTCACCAAAGGGGTACCCCTATCAGAAATCTTCGATTTCTCTTATATGGTTTCGAGCAATGTTTTGATAGTGAATACTAAAGAATATGCGAGGGTCATGGGCACAAAATTTGTAGCCCTATGTCTTAGGGTTCTATGTATAAAATTTCGTGCACATCCGAGGTGTGTAGAGGGCGATACAGTCAAAATACTGAGAGATGAACGAACATAAGGAAAAAACTTGCGAAAATTGCCCTCAAAAAGGGGAATTTTTTTTGAAATGTTGACTTAAGGCACCGTTTCGACTCCAATATATTCATTTACCCATGAGATCTCTTGGGGAAAAATATCGAACGAGTTGAACACGAGGGTAATACATTTCGGAGAAATTAGTGAAATCTCCAATTCACCAAAGGGGTACCCCTATCAGAAATCTTCGATTTCTCTTATATGGTTTCGAGCAATGTTTTGATAGTGAATACTAAAGAATATGCGAGGGTCATGGGCACAAATTTTTTAGCCCTATGTCTTAGGGTTCTATGTATAAAATTTCGTGCACATCCGAGGTGTGTAGAGGGCGATACAGTCAAAATACTGAGAGATGAACGAACATAAGGAAAAAACTTGCGAAAATTGCCCTCAAAAAGGGGAATTTTTTTTGAAATGTTGACTTAAGGCACCGTTTCGACTCCAATATATTCATTTACCCATGAGATCTCTTGGGGAAAAATATCGAACGAGTTGAACACGAGGGTAATACATTTCGGAGAAATTAGTGAAATCTCCAATTCACCAAAGGGGTACCCCTATCAGAAATCTTCGATTTCTCTTATATGGTTTCGAGCAATGTTTTGATAGTGAATACTAAAGAATATGCGAGGGTCATGGGCACAAAATTTGTAGCCCTATGTCTTAGGGTTCTATGTATAAAATTTCGTGCACATCCGAGGTGTGTAGAGGGCGATACAGTCAAAATACTGAGAGATGAACGAACATAAGGAAAAAACTTGCGAAAATTGCCCTCAAAAAGGGGAATTTTTTTTGAAATGTTGACTTAAGGCACCGTTTCGACTCCAATATATTCATTTACCCATGAGATCTCTTGGGGAAAAATATCGAACGAGTTGAACACGAGGGTAATACATTTCGGAGAAATTAGTGAAATCTCCAATTCACCAAAGGGGTACCCCTTTCAGAAATCTTCGATTTCTCTTATATGGTTTCGAGCAATGTTTTGATAGTGAATACTAAAGAATATGCGAGGGTCATGGGCACAAATTTTTTAGCCATATGTCTTAGGGTTCTATGTATAAAATTTCGTGCACATTCGAGGTGTGTAGAGGGCGATACAGTCAAAATACTGAGAGATGAACGAACATAAGGAAAAAACTTGCGAAAATTGCTCTCAAAAAGGGGAATTTTTTTTGAAATGTTGACTTAAGGCTCCGTTTCGACTCCAATATATTCATTTACCCGTGAGATCTCTTGGGGAAAAATATCGAACGAGTTGAACACGAGGGTAATAAATTTCGGAGAAATTAGTGAAATCTCCAATTCACCAAAGGGGTACCCCTATCAGAAATCTTCGATTTCTCTTATATGGTTTCGAGCAATGTTTTGATAGTGAATACTAAAGAATATGCGAGGGTCATGGGCACAAAATTTGTAGCCCTATGTCTTAGGGTTCTATGTATAAAATTTCGTGCACATCCGAGGTGTGTAGAGGGCGATACAGTCAAAATACTGAGAGATGAACGAACATAAGGAAAAAACTTGCGAAAATTGCCCTCAAAAAGGGGAATTTTTTTTGAAATGTTGACTTAAGGCACCGTTTCGACTCCAATATATTCATTTACCCATGAGATCTCTTGGGGAAAAATATCGAACGAGTTGAACACGAGGGTAATACATTTCGGAGAAATTAGTGAAATCTCCAATTCACCAAAGGGGTACCCCTATCAGAAATCTTCGATTTCTCTTATATGGTTTCGAGCAATGTTTTGATAGTGAATACTAAAGAATATGCGAGGGTCATGGGCACAAATTTTTTAGCCCTATGTCTTAGGGTTCTATGTATAAAATTTCGTGCACATTCGAGGTGTGTAGAGGGCGATACAGTCAAAATACTGAGAGATGTACGAACATAAGGAAAAAACTTGCGAAAATTGCCTTCAAAAAGGGGAATTTTTTTTGAAATGTTGATTTAAGGCTCCGTTTCGACTCCAATATATTCATTTACCCATGAGATCTCTTGGGGAAAAATATCGAACGAGTTGAACACGAGGGTAATACATTTCGGAGAAATTAGTGAAATCTCCAATTCACCAAAGGGGTACCCCTTTCAGAAATCTTCGATTTCTCTTATATGGTTTCGAGCAATGTTTTGATAGTGAATACTAAAGAATATGCGAGGGTCATGGGCACAAATTTTTTAGCCCTATGTCTTAGGGTTCTATGTATAAAATTTCGTGCACATGCGAGGTGTGTAGAGGGCGATACAGTCAAAATACTGAGAGATGAACGAACATAAGGAAAAAACTTGCGAAAATTGCCCTCAAAAAGGGGAATTTTTTTTTAAATGTTGACTTAAGGCACCGTTTCGACTCCAATATATTCATTTACCCGTGAGATCTCTTGGGGAAAAATATCGAACGAGTTGAACACGAGGGTAATACATTTCGGAGAAATTAGTGAAATCTCCAATTCACCAAAGGGGTACCCCTTTCAGAAATCTTCGATTTCTCTTATATGGTTTCGAGCAATGTTTTAATAGTGAATACTAAAGAATATGCGAGGGTAATTGGCACAAAATTTGTAGCCCTATGTCTTAGGGTTCTATGTATAAAATTTCGTGCACATGCGAGGTGTGTAGAGGGCGATACAGTCAAAATACTGAGAGATGAACGAACATAAGGAAAAAACTTGCGAAAATTGCTCTCAAAAAGGGGAATTTTTTTTGAAATGTTGACTTAAGGCTCATTTTCGACTCCAATATATTCATTTACCCATGAGATCTCTTGGGGAAAAATATCGAACGAGTTGAACACGAGGGTAATACATTTCGGAGAAATTAGTGAAATCTCCAATTCACCAAAGGGGTACCCCTATCAGAAATCTTCGATTTCTCTGATATGGTTTCGAGCAATGTTTTGATAGTGAATACTAAAGAATATGCGAGGGTCATGGGCACAAATTTTTTAGCCCTATGTCTTAGGGTTCTATGTATAAAATTTCGTGCACATTCGAGGTGTGTAGAGGGCGATACAGTCAAAATACTGAGAGATGTACGAACATAAGGAAAAAACTTGCGAAAATTGCCTTCAAAAAGGGGAATTTTTTTTGAAATGTTGATTTAAGGCTCCGTTTCGACTCCAATATATTCATTTACCCATGAGATCTCTTGGGGAAAAATATCGAACGAGTTGAACACGAGGGTAATACATTTCGGAGAAATTAGTGAAATCTCCAATTCACCAAAGGGGTACCCCTTTCAGAAATCTTCGATTTCTCTTATATGGTTTCGAGCAATGTTTTGATAGTGAATACTAAAGAATATGCGAGGGTCATGGGCACAAATTTTTTAGCCCTATGTCTTAGGGTTCTATGTATAAAATTTCGTGCACATTCGAGGTGTGTAGAGGGCGATACAGTCAAAATACTGAAAGATGAACGAACATAAGGAAAAAACTTGCCAAAATTGCTCTCAAAAAGGGGAATTTTTTTTGAAATGTTGACTTAAGGCTCCGTTTCGACTCCAATATATTCATTTACCCGTGAGATCTCTTGGGGAAAAATATCGAACGAGTTGAACACGAGGGTAATAAATTTCGGAGAAATTAGTGAAATCTCCAATTCACCAAAGGGGTACCCCTATCAGAAATCTTCGATTTCTCTTATATGGTTTCGAGCAATGTTTTGATAGTGAATACTAAAGAATATGCGAGGGTCATGGGCACAAAATTTGTAGCCCTATGTCTTAGGGTTCTATGTATAAAATTTCGTGCACATCCGAGGTGTTTAGAGGGCGATACAGTCAAAATACTGAGAGATGAACGAACATAAGGAAAAAACTTGCGAAAATTGCCCTCAAAAAGGGGAATTTTTTTTGAAATGTTGACTTAAGGCACCGTTTCGACTCCAATATATTCATTTACCCATGAGATCTCTTGGGGAAAAATATCTAACTAGTTGAACACGAGGGTAATACATTTCGGAGAAATTAGTGAAATCTCCAATTCACCAAAGGGGTACCCCTATCAGAAATCTTCGATTTCTCTTATATGGTTTCGAGCAATGTTTTGATAGTGAATTCTAAAGAATATGCGAGGGTCATGGGCACAAATTTTTTAGCCCTATGTCTTAGGGTTCTATGTATAAAATTTCGTGCACATTCGAGGTGTGTAGAGGGCGATACAGTCAAAATACTGAGAGATGTACGAACATAAGGAAAAAACTTGCGAAAATTGCTCTCAAAAAGGGGAATTTTTTTTGAAATGTTGACTTAAGGCTCCGTTTCGACTCCAATATATTCATTTACCCATGAGATCTCTTGGGGAAAAATATCGAACGAGTTGAACACGAGGGTAATACATTTCGGAGAAATTAGTGAAATCTCCAATTCACCAAAGGGGTACCCCTATCAGAAATCTTCGATTTCTCTTATATGGTTTCGAGCAATGTTTTGATAGTGAATACTAAAGAATATGCGAGGGTCATGGGCACAAAATTTGTAGCCCTATGTCTTAGGGTTCTATGTATAAAATTTCGTGCACATCCGAGGTGTGTAGAGGGCGATACAGTCAAAATACTGAGAGATGTACGAACATAAGGAAAAAACTTGCGAAAATTGCCTTCAAAAAGGGGAATTTTTTTTGAAATGTTGATTTAAGGCTCCGTTTCGACTCCAATATATTCATTTACCCATGAGATCTCTTGGGGAAAAATATCGAACGAGTTGAACACGAGGGTAATACATTTCGGAGAAATTAGTGAAATCTCCAATTCACCAAAGGGGTACCCCTTTCAGAAATCTTCGATTTCTCTTATATGGTTTCGAGCAATGTTTTGATAGTGAATACTAAAGAATATGCGAGGGTCATGGGCACAAATTTTTTAGCCCTATATCTTAGGGTTCTATGTATAAAATTTCGTACACATGCGAGGTGTGTAGAGGGCGATACAGTCAAAATACTGAGAGATGAACGAACATAAGGAAAAAACTTGCGAAAATTGCTCTCAAAAAGGGGAATTTTTTTTGAAATGTTGACTTAAGGCTCCGTTTCGACTCCAATATATTCATTTACCCATGAGATCTCTTGGGGAAAAATATCTAACTAGTTGAACACGAGGGTAATACATTTCGGAGAAATTAGTGAAATCTCCAATTCACCAAAGGGGTACCCCTATCAGAAATCTTCGATTTCTCTTATATGGTTTCGAGCAATGTTTTGATAGTGAATACTAAAGAATATGCGAGGGTCATGGGCACAAATTTTTTAGCCCTATGTCTTAGGGTTCTATGTATAAAATTTCGTGCACATTCGAGGTGTGTAGAGGGCGATACAGTCAAAATACTGAGAGATGTACGAACATAAGGAAAAAACTTGCGAAAATTGCCTTCAAAAAGGGGAATTTTTTTTGAAATGTTGACTTAAGGCTCCGTTTCGACTCCAATATATTCATTTACCCATGAGATCTCTTGGGGAAAAATATCGAACGAGTTGAACACGAGGGTAATACATTTCGGAGAAATTAGTTAAATCTCCTATTCACCAAAGGGGTACCCCTTTCAGAAATCTTCGATTTCTCTAATATGGTTTCGAGCAATGTTTTGATAGTGAATACTAAAGAATATACGAGGGTCATGGGCACAAATTTTTTAGCCCTATGTCTTAGGGTTCTATGTATAAAATTTCGTGCACATCCGAGGTGTGTAGAGGGCGATACAGTCAAATTTCTGAGAGATGAACGAACATAAGGAAAAAACTTGCGAAAATTGCTCTCAAAAAGGGGAATTTTTTTTGAAATGTTGACTTAAGGCTCCGTTTCGAATCCAATATATTCATTTACCCATGAGATCTCTTGGGGAAAAATATCTAACTAGTTGAACACGAGGGTAATAAATTTCGGAGAAATTAGTGAAATCTCCAATTCACCAAAGGGGTACCCCTATCAGAAATCTTCGATTTCTCTTATATGGTTTCGAGCAATGTTTTGATAGTGAATACTAAAGAATATGCGAGGGTCATGGGCACAAAATTTGTAGCCCTATGTCTTAGGGTTCTATGTATAAAATTTCGTGCACATCCGAGGTGTGTAGAGGGCGATACAGTCAAAATACTGAGAGATGTACGAACATAAGGAAAAAACTTGCGAAAATTGCCTTCAAAAAGGGGAATTTTTTTTGAAATGTTGATTTAAGGCTCCGTTTCGACTCCAATATATTCATTTACCCATGAGATCTCTTGGGGAAAAATATCGAACGAGTTGAACACGAGGGTAATACATTTCGGAGAAATTAGTGAAATCTCCAATTCACCAAAGGGGTACCCCTTTCAGAAATCTTCGATATCTCTTATATGGTTTCGAGCAATGTTTTGATAGTGAATTCTAAAGAATATGCGAGGGTAATTGGCACAAAATTTGTAGCCCTATGTCTTAGGGTTCTATGTATAAAATTTCGTGCACATGCGAGGTGTGTAGAGGGCGATACAGTCAAAATACTGAGAGATGAACGAACATAAGGAAAAAACTTGCCAAAATTGCTCTCAAAAAGGGGAATTTTTTTTGAAATGTTGACTTAAGGCTCCGTTTCGACTCCAATATATTCATTTACCCATGAGATCTCTTGGGGAAAAATATCTAACTAGTTGAACACGAGGGTAATACATTTCGGAGAAATTAGTGAAATCTCCAATTCACCAAAGGGGTACCCCTATCAGAAATCTTCGATTTTTCTTATATGGTTTCGAGCAATGTTTTGATAGTGAATACTAAAGAATATGCGAGGGTCATGGGCACAAATTTTTTAGCCCTATGTCTTAGGGTTCTATGTATAAAATTTCGTGCACATTCGAGGTGTGTAGAGGGCGATACAGTCAAAATTCTGAGAGATGTACGAACATAAGGAAAAAACTTGCGAAAATTGCCTTCAAAAAGGGGAATTTTTTTTGAAATGTTGATTTAAGGCTCCGTTTCGACTCCAATATATTCATTTACCCATGAGATCTCTTGGGGAAAAATATCGAACGAGTTGAACACGAGGGTAATACATTTCGGAGAAATTAGTTAAATCTCCAATTCACCAAAGGGGTACCCCTTTCAGAAATCTTCGATTTCTCTTATATGGTTTCGAGCAATGTTTTGATAGTGAATACTAAAGAATATGCGAGGGTCATGGGCACAAATTTTTTAGCCCTATGTCTTAGGGTTCTATGTATAAAATTTCGTGCACATCCGAGGTGTGTAGAGGGCGATACAGTCAAAATACTGAGAGATGAACGAACATAAGGAAAAAACTTGCGAAAATTGCCCTCAAAAAGGGGAATTTTTTTTTAAATGTTGACTTAAGGCACCGTTTCGACTCCAATATATTCATTTACCCGTGAGATCTCTTGGGGAAAAATATCGAACGAGTTGAACACGAGGGTAATACATTTCGGAGAAATTAGTGAAATCTCCAATTCACCAAAGGGGTACCCCTATCAGAAATCTTCGATTTCTCTTATATGGTTTCGAGCAATGTTTTGATAGTGAATTCTAAAGAATATGCGAGGGTCATGGGCACAAATTTTTTAGCCCTATGTCTTAGGGTTCTATGTATAAAATTTCGTGCACATTCGAGGTGTGTAGAGGGCGATACAGTCAAAATACTGAGAGATGTACGAACATAAGGAAAAAACTTGCGAAAATTGCTCTCAAAAAGGGGAATTTTTTTTGAAATGTTGACTTAAGGCTCCGTTTCAACTCCAATATATTCATTTACCCATGAGATCTCTTGGGGAAAAATATCGAACGAGTTGAACACGAGGGTAATACATTTCGGAGAAATTAGTGAAATCTCCAATTCACCAAAGGGGTACCCCTATCAGAAATCTTCGATTTCTCTTATATGGTTTCGAGCAATGTTTTGATAGTGAATACTAAAGAATATGCGAGGGTCATGGGCACAAAATTTGTAGCCCTATGTCTTAGGGTTCTATGTATAAAATTTCGTGCACATCCGAGGTGTGTAGAGGGCGATACAGTCAAAATACTGAGAGATGTACGAACATAAGGAAAAAACTTGCGAAAATTGCCTTCAAAAAGGGGAATTTTTTTTGAAATGTTGATTTAAGGCTCCGTTTCGACTCCAATATATTCATTTACCCATGAGATCTCTTGGGGAAAAATATCGAACGAGTTGAACACGAGGGTAATACATTTCGGAGAAATTAGTGAAATCTCCAATTCACCAAAGGGGTACCCCTTTCAGAAATCTTCGATTTCTCTTATATGGTTTCGAGCAATGTTTTGATAGTGAATACTAAAGAATATGCGAGGGTCATGGGCACAAATTTTTTAGCCCTATATCTTAGGGTTCTATGTATAAAATTTCGTACACATGCGAGGTGTGTAGAGGGCGATACAGTCAAAATACTGAGAGATGAACGAACATAAGGAAAAAACTTGCGAAAATTGCTCTCAAAAAGGGGAATTTTTTTTGAAATGTTGACTTAAGGCTCCGTTTCGACTCCAATATATTCATTTACCCATGAGATCTCTTGGGGAAAAATATCTAACTAGTTGAACACGAGGGTAATACATTTCGGAGAAATTAGTGAAATCTCCAATTCACCAAAGGGGTACCCCTATCAGAAATCTTCGATTTCTCTTATATGGTTTCGAGCAATGTTTTGATAGTGAATACTAAAGAATATGCGAGGGTCATGGGCACAAATTTTTTAGCCCTATGTCTTAGGGTTCTATGTATAAAATTTCGTGCACATTCGAGGTGTGTAGAGGGCGATACAGTCAAAATACTGAGAGATGTACGAACATAAGGAAAAAACTTGCGAAAATTGCCTTCAAAAAGGGGAATTTTTTTTGAAATGTTGACTTAAGGCTCCGTTTCGACTCCAATATATTCATTTACCCATGAGATCTCTTGGGGAAAAATATCGAACGAGTTGAACACGAGGGTAATACATTTCGGAGAAATTAGTTAAATCTCCTATTCACCAAAGGGGTACCCCTTTCAGAAATCTTCGATTTCTCTAATATGGTTTCGAGCAATGTTTTGATAGTGAATACTAAAGAATATACGAGGGTCATGGGCACAAATTTTTTAGCCCTATGTCTTAGGGTTCTATGTATAAAATTTCGTGCACATCCGAGGTGTGTAGAGGGCGATACAGTCAAATTTCTGAGAGATGAACGAACATAAGGAAAAAACTTGCGAAAATTGCTCTCAAAAAGGGGAATTTTTTTTGAAATGTTGACTTAAGGCTCCGTTTCGAATCCAATATATTCATTTACCCATGAGATCTCTTGGGGAAAAATATCTAACTAGTTGAACACGAGGGTAATAAATTTCGGAGAAATTAGTGAAATCTCCAATTCACCAAAGGGGTACCCCTATCAGAAATCTTCGATTTCTCTTATATGGTTTCGAGCAATGTTTTGATAGTGAATACTAAAGAATATGCGAGGGTCATGGGCACAAAATTTGTAGCCCTATGTCTTAGGGTTCTATGTATAAAATTTCGTGCACATCCGAGGTGTGTAGAGGGCGATACAGTCAAAATACTGAGAGATGTACGAACATAAGGAAAAAACTTGCGAAAATTGCCTTCAAAAAGGGGAATTTTTTTTGAAATGTTGATT
The DNA here is from genome assembly GCF_963169125.1 of Humulus lupulus. Classification (NCBI taxonomy): domain Eukaryota; kingdom Viridiplantae; phylum Streptophyta; class Magnoliopsida; order Rosales; family Cannabaceae; genus Humulus; species Humulus lupulus. Next base: position 3,046,598 of record NC_084793.1, read on the forward strand.
TAAGGCTCCGTTTCGACTCCAATATATTCATTTACCCATGAGATCTCTTGGGGAAAAATATCGAACGAGTTGAACACGAGGGTAATACATTTCGGAGAAATTAGTGAAATCTCCAATTCACCAAAGGGGTACCCCTTTCAGAAATCTTCGATATCTCTTATATGGTTTCGAGCAATGTTTTGATAGTGAATTCTAAAGAATATGCGAGGGTAATTGGCACAAAATTTGTAGCCCTATGTCTTAGGGTTCTATGTATAAAATTTCGTGCACATGCGAGGTGTGTAGAGGGCGATACAGTCAAAATACTGAGAGATGAACGAACATAAGGAAAAAACTTGCCAAAATTGCTCTCAAAAAGGGGAATTTTTTTTGAAATGTTGACTTAAGGCTCCGTTTCGACTCCAATATATTCATTTACCCATGAGATCTCTTGGGGAAAAATATCTAACTAGTTGAACACGAGGGTAATACATTTCGGAGAAATTAGTGAAATCTCCAATTCACCAAAGGGGTACCCCTATCAGAAATCTTCGATTTTTCTTATATGGTTTCGAGCAATGTTTTGATAGTGAATACTAAAGAATATGCGAGGGTCATGGGCACAAATTTTTTAGCCCTATGTCTTAGGGTTCTATGTATAAAATTTCGTGCACATTCGAGGTGTGTAGAGGGCGATACAGTCAAAATACTGAGAGATGTACGAACATAAGGAAAAAACTTGCGAAAATTGCCTTCAAAAAGGGGAATTTTTTTTGAAATGTTGATTTAAGGCTCCGTTTCGACTCCAATATATTCATTTACCCATGAGATCTCTTGGGGAAAAATATCGAACGAGTTGAACACGAGGGTAATACATTTCGGAGAAATTAGTTAAATCTCCAATTCACCAAAGGGGTACCCCTTTCAGAAATCTTCGATTTCTCTTATATGGTTTCGAGCAATGTTTTGATAGTGAATACTAAAGAATATGCGAGGGTCATGGGCACAAATTTTTTAGCCCTATGTCTTAGGGTTCTATGTATAAAATTTCGTGCACATCCGAGGTGTGTAGAGGGCGATACAGTCAAAATACTGAGAGATGAACGAACATAAGGAAAAAACTTGCGAAAATTGCCCTCAAAAAGGGGAATTTTTTTTTAAATGTTGACTTAAGGCACCGTTTCGACTCCAATATATTCATTTACCCGTGAGATCTCTTGGGGAAAAATATCGAACGAGTTGAACACGAGGGTAATACATTTCGGAGAAATTAGTGAAATCTCCAATTCACCAAAGGGTTACCCCTTTCAGAAATCTTCGATTTCTCTTATATGGTTTCGAGCAATGTTTTAATAGTGAATACTAAAGAATATGCGAGGGTAATTGGCACAAAATTTGTAGCCCTATGTCTTAGGGTTCTATGTATAAAATTTCGTGCACATCCGAGGTGTGTAGAGGGCGATACAGTCAAAATACTGAGAGATGAACGAACATAAGGAAAAAACTTGCGAAAATTGCTCTCAAAAAGGGGAATTTTTTTTGAAATGTTGACTTAAGGCTCATTTTCGACTCCAATATATTCATTTACCCATGAGATCTCTTGGGGAAAAATATCGAACGAGTTGAACACGAGGGTAATACATTTCGGAGAAATTAGTGAAATCTCCAATTCACCAAAGGGGTACCCCTATCAGAAATCTTCGATATCTCTTATATGGTTTCGAGCAATGTTTTGATAGTGAATACTAAAGAATATGCGAGGGTCATGGGCACAAATTTTTTAGCCCTATGTCTTAGGGTTCTATGTATAAAATTTCGTGCACATTCGAGGTGTGTAGAGGGCGATACAGTCAAAATACTGAGAGATGTACGAACATAAGGAAAAAACTTGCCAAAATTGCTCTCAAAAAGGGGAATTTTTTTTGAAATGTTGATTTAAGGCTCCGTTTCGACTCCAATATATTCATTTACCCATGAGATCTCTTGGGGAAAAATATCGAACGAGTTGAACACGAGGGTAATACATTTCGGAGAAATTAGTGAAATCTCCAATTCACCAAAGGGGTACCCCTTTCAGAAATCTTCGATTTCTCTTATATGGTTTCGAGCAATGTTTTGATAGTGAATACTAAAGAATATGCGAGGGTCATGGGCACAAATTTTTTAGCCCTATGTCTTAGGGTTCTATGTATAAAATTTCGTGCACATTCGAGGTGTGTAGAGGGCGATACAGTCAAAATACTGAGAGATGAACGAACATAAGGAAAAAACTTGCCAAAATTGCTCTCAAAAAGGGGAATTTTTTTTGAAATGTTGACTTAAGGCTCCGTTTCGACTCCAATATATTCATTTACCCGTGAGATCTCTTCGGGAAAAATATCGAACGAGTTGAACACGAGGGTAATAAATTTCGGAGAAATTAGTGAAATCTCCAATTCACCAAAGGGGTACCCCTATCAGAAATCTTCGATTTCTCTTATATGGTTTCGAGCAATGTTTTGATAGTGAATACTAAAGAATATGCGAGGGTCATGGGCACAAAATTTGTAGCCCTATGTCTTAGGGTTCTATGTATAAAATTTCGTGCACATCCGAGGTGTTTAGAGGGCGATACAGTCAAAATACTGAGAGATGAACGAACATAAGGAAAAAACTTGCGAAAATTGCCCTCAAAAAGGGGAATTTTTTTTGAAATGTTGACTTAAGGCACCGTTTCGACTCCAATATATTCATTTACCCATGAGATCTCTTGGGGAAAAATATCGAACTAGTTGAACACGAGGGTAATACATTTCGGAGAAATTAGTGAAATCTCCAATTCACCAAAGGGGTACCCCTATCAGAAATCTTCGATTTCTCTTATATGGTTTCGAGCAATGTTTTGATAGTGAATTCTAAAGAATATGCGAGGGTCATGGGCACAAATTTTTTAGCCCTATGTCTTAGGGTTCTATGTATAAAATTTCGTGCACATCCGAGGTGTGTAGAGGGCGATACAGTCAAAATACTGAGAGATGTACGAACATAAGGAAAAAACTTGCGAAAATTGCTCTCAAAAAGGGGAATTTTTTTTGAAATGTTGACTTAAGGCTCCGTTTCGACTCCAATATATTCATTTACCCATGAGATCTCTTGGGGAAAAATATCGAACGAGTTGAACACGAGGGTAATACATTTCGGAGAAATTAGTGAAATCTCCAATTCACCAAAGGGGTACCCCTATCAGAAATCTTCGATTTCTCTTATATGGTTTCGAGCAATGTTTTGATAGTGAATACTAAAGAATATGCGAGGGTCATGGGCACAAAATTTGTAGCCCTATGTCTTAGGGTTCTATGTATAAAATTTCGGGCACATCCGAGGTGTGTAGAGGGCGATACAGTCAAAATACTGAGAGATGAACGAACATAAGGAAAAAACTTGCGAAAATTGCCTTCAAAAAGGGGAATTTTTTTTGAAATGTTGACTTAAGGCACCGTTTCGACTCCAATATATTCATTTACCCATGAGATCTCTTGGGGAAAAATATCGAACGAGTTGAACACGAGGGTAATACATTTCGGAGAAATTAGTGAAATCTCCAATTCACCAAAGGGGTACCCCTTTCAGAAATCTTCGATTTCTCTTATATGGTTTCGAGCAATGTTTTGATAGTGAATACTAAAGAATATGCGACGGTCATGGGCACAAAATTTGTAGCCCTATGTCTTAGGGTTCTATGTATAAAATTTCGGGCACATGCGAGGTGTGTAGAAGGCGATACAGTCAAAATACTGAGAGATGAACGAACATAAGGAAAAAACTTGCGAAAATTGCTCTCAAAAAGGGGAATTTTTTTTGAAATGTTGACTTAAGGCTCCGTTTCGACTCCAATATATTCATTTACCCATGAGATCTCTTGGGGAAAAATATCGAACGAGTTGAACACGAGGGTAATAAATTTCGGAGAAATTAGTGAAATCTCCAATTCACCAAAGGGGTACCCCTATCAGAAATCTTCGATTTCTCTTATATGGTTTCGAGCAATGTTTTGATAGTGAATACTAAAGAATATGCGAGGGTCATGGGCACAAAATTTGTAGCCCTATGTCTTAGGGTTCTATGTATAAAATTTCGTGCACATCCGAGGTGTGTAGAGGGCGATACAGTCAAAATACTGAGAGATGTACGAACATAAGGAAAAAACTTGCGAAAATTGCCTTCAAAAAGGGGAATTTTTTTTGAAATGTTGATTTAAGGCTCCGTTTCGACTCCAATATATTCATTTACCCATGAGATCTCTTGGGGAAAAATATCGAACGAGTTGAACACGAGGGTAATACATTTCGGAGAAATTAGTGAAATCTCCAATTCACCAAAGGGGTACCCCTTTCAGAAATCTTCGATATCTCTTATATGGTTTCGAGCAATGTTTTGATAGTGAATTCTAAAGAATATGCGAGGGTAATTGGCACAAAATTTGTAGCCCTATGTCTTAGGGTTCTATGTATAAAATTTCGTGCACATGCGAGGTGTGTAGAGGGCGATACAGTCAAAATACTGAGAGATGAACGAACATAAGGAAAAAACTTGCGAAAATTGCTCTCAAAAAGGGGAATTTTTTTTGAAATGTTGACTTAAGGCTCCGTTTCGACTCCAATATATTCATTTACCCATGAGATCTCTTGGGGAAAAATATCTAACTAGTTGAACACGAGGGTAATACATTTCGGAGAAATTAGTGAAATCTCCAATTCACCAAAGGGGTACCCCTATCAGAAATCTTCGATTTCTCTTATATGGTTTCGAGCAATGTTTTGATAGTGAATACTAAAGAATATGCGAGGGTCATGGGCACAAATTTTTTAGCCCTATGTCTTAGGGTTCTATGTATAAAATTTCGTGCACATCCGAGGTGTGTAGAGGGCGATACAGTCAAATTTCTGAGAGATGTACGAACATAAGGAAAAAACTTGCGAAAATTGCCTTCAAAAAGGGGAATTTTTTTTGAAATGTTGACTTAAGGCTCCGTTTCGACTCCAATATATTCATTTACCCATGAGATCTCTTGGGGAAAAATATCGAACGAGTTGAACACGAGGGTAATACATTTCGGAGAAATTAGTTAAATCTCCTATTCACCAAAGGGGTACCCCTTTCAGAAATCTTCGATTTCTCTAATATGGTTTCGAGCAATGTTTTGATAGTGAATACTAAAGAATATACGAGGGTCATGGGCACAAATTTTTTAGCCCTATGTCTTAGGGTTCTATGTATAAAATTTCGTGCACATCCGAGGTGTGTAGAGGGCGATACAGTCAAATTTCTGAGAGATGAACGAACATAAGGAAAAAACTTGCGAAAATTGCTCTCAAAAAGGGGAATTTTTTTTGAAATGTTGACTTAAGGCTCCGTTTCGACTCCAATATATTCATTTACCCATGAGATCTCTTGGGGAAAAATATCTAACTAGTTGAACACGAGGGTAATAAATTTCGGAGAAATTAGTGAAATCTCCAATTCACCAAAGGGGTACCCCTATCAGAAATCTTCGATTTCTCTTATATGGTTTCGAGCAATGTTTTGATAGTGAATACTAAAGAATATGCGAGGGTCATGGGCACAAAATTTGTAGCCCTATGTCTTAGGGTTCTATGTATAAAATTTCGGGCACATGCGAGGTGTGTAGAGGGCGATACAGTCAAAATACTGAGAGATGTACGAACATAAGGAAAAAACTTGCGAAAATTGCCTTCAAAAAGGGGAATTTTTTTTGAAATGTTGACTTAAGGCTCCGTTTCGACTCCAATATATTCATTTACCCATGAGATCTCTTGGGGAAAAATATCGAACGAGTTGAACACGAGGGTAATACATTTCGGAGAAATTAGTGAAATCTCCAATTCACCAAAGGGGTACCCCTTTCAGAAATCTTCGATTTCTCTTATATGGTTTCGAGCAATGTTTTGATAGTGAATACTAAAGAATATGCGAGGGTCATGGGCACAAAATTTGTAGCCCTATGTCTTAGGGTTCTATGTATAAAATTTCGTGCACATCCGAGGTGTGTAGAGGGCGATACAGTCAAAATACTGAGAGATGTACGAACATAAGGAAAAAACTTGCGAAAATTGCCTTCAAAAAGGGGAATTTTTTTTGAAATGTTGATTTAAGGCTCCGTTTCGACTCCAATATATTCATTTACCCATGAGATCTCTTGGGGAAAAATATCGAACGAGTTGAACACGAGGGTAATACATTTCGGAGAAATTAGTGAAATCTCCAATTCACCAAAGGGGTACCCCTTTCAGAAATCTTCGATATCTCTTATATGGTTTCGAGCAATGTTTTGATAGTGAATTCTAAAGAATATGCGAGGGTAATTGGCACAAAATTTGTAGCCCTATGTCTTAGGGTTCTATGTATAAAATTTCGTGCACATGCGAGGTGTGTAGAGGGCGATACAGTCAAAATACTGAGAGATGAACGAACATAAGGAAAAAACTTGCGAAAATTGCTCTCAAAAAGGGGAATTTTTTTTGAAATGTTGACTTAAGGCTCCGTTTCGACTCCAATATATTCATTTACCCATGAGATCTCTTGGGGAAAAATATCTAACTAGTTGAACACGAGGGTAATACATTTCGGAGAAATTAGTGAAATCTCCAATTCACCAAAGGGGTACCCCTATCAGAAATCTTCGATTTCTCTTATATGGTTTCGAGCAATGTTTTGATAGTGAATACTAAAGAATATGCGAGGGTCATGGGCACAAATTTTTTAGCCCTATGTCTTAGGGTTCTATGTATAAAATTTCGTGCACATTCGAGGTGTGTAGAGGGCGATACAGTCAAAATACTGAGAGATGTACGAACATAAGGAAAAAACTTGCGAAAATTGCCTTCAAAAAGGGGAATTTTTTTTGAAATGTTGACTTAAGGCTCCGTTTCGACTCCAATATATTCATTTACCCATGAGATCTCTTGGGGAAAAATATCGAACGAGTTGAACACGAGGGTAATACATTTCGGAGAAATTAGTTAAATCTCCTATTCACCAAAGGGGTACCCCTTTCAGAAATCTTCGATTTCTCTAATATGGTTTCGAGCAATGTTTTGATAGTGAATACTAAAGAATATACGAGGGTCATGGGCACAAATTTTTTAGCCCTATGTCTTAGGGTTCTATGTATAAAATTTCGTGCACATCCGAGGTGTGTAGAGGGCGATACAGTCAAATTTCTGAGAGATGAACGAACATAAGGAAAAAACTTGCGAAAATTGCTCTCAAAAAGGGGAATTTTTTTTGAAATGTTGACTTAAGGCTCCGTTTCGACTCCAATATATTCATTTACCCATGAGATCTCTTGGGGAAAAATATCTAACTAGTTGAACACGAGGGTAATAAATTTCGGAGAAATTAGTGAAATCTCCAATTCACCAAAGGGGTACCCCTATCAGAAATCTTCGATTTCTCTTATATGGTTTCGAGCAATGTTTTGATAGTGAATACTAAAGAATATGCGAGGGTCATGGGCACAAAATTTGTAGCCCTATGTCTTAGGGTTCTATGTATAAAATTTCGTGCACATCCGAGGTGTGTAGAGGGCGATACAGTCAAAATACTGAGAGATGTACGAACATAAGGAAAAAACTTGCGAAAATTGCCTTCAAAAAGGGGAATTTTTTTTGAAATGTTGACTTAAGGCTCCGTTTCGACTCCAATATATTCATTTACCCATGAGATCTCTTGGGGAAAAATATCGAACGAGTTGAACACGAGGGTAATACATTTCGGAGAAATTAGTTAAATCTCCTATTCACCAAAGGGGTACCCCTTTCAGAAATCTTCGATTTCTCTAATATGGTTTCGAGCAATGTTTTGATAGTGAATACTAAAGAATATACGAGGGTCATGGGCACAAATTTTTTAGCCCTATGTCTTAGGGTTCTATGTATAAAATTTCGTGCACATCCGAGGTGTGTAGAGGGCGATACAGTCAAATTTCTGAGAGATGAACGAACATAAGGAAAAAACTTGCGAAAATTGCTCTCAAAAAGGGGAATTTTTTTTGAAATGTTGACTTAAGGCTCCGTTTCGACTCCAATATATTCATTTACCCATGAGATCTCTTGGGGAAAAATATCTAACTAGTTGAACACGAGGGTAATAAATTTCGGAGAAATTAGTGAAATCTCCAATTCACCAAAGGGGTACCCCTATCAGAAATCTTCGATTTCTCTTATATGGTTTCGAGCAATGTTTTGATAGTGAATACTAAAGAATATGCGAGGGTCATGGGCACAAAATTTGTAGCCCTATGTCTTAGGGTTCTATGTATAAAATTTCGTGCACATCCGAGGTGTGTAGAGGGCGATACAGTCAAAATACTGAGAGATGTACGAACATAAGGAAAAAACTTGCGAAAATTGCCTTCAAAAAGGGGAATTTTTTTTGAAATGTTGATTTAAGGCTCCGTTTCGACTCCAATATATTCATTTACCCATGAGATCTCTTGGGGAAAAATATCGAACGAGTTGAACACGAGGGTAATACATTTCGGAGAAATTAGTGAAATCTCCAATTCACCAAAGGGGTACCCCTATCAGAAATCTTCGATTTCTCTTATATGGTTTCGAGCAATGTTTTGATAGTGAATACTAAAGAATATGCGAGGGTCATGGGCACAAAATTTGTAGCCCTATGTCTTAGGGTTCTATGTATAAAATTTCGTGCACATCCGAGGTGTGTAGAGGGCGATACAGTCAAAATACTGAGAGATGTACGAACATAAGGAAAAAACTTGCGAAAATTGCCCTCAAAAAGGGGAATTTTTTTTGAAATGTTGACTTAAGGCACCGTTTCGACTCCAATATATTCATTTACCCATGAGATCTCTTGGGGAAAAATATCGAACGAGTTGAACACGAGGGTAATACATTTCGGAGAAATTAGTGAAATCTCCAATTCACCAAAGGGGTACCCCTTTCAGAAATCTTCGATTTCTCTTATATGGTTTCGAGCAATGTTTTGATAGTGAATACTAAAGAATATGCGAGGGTAATTGGCACAAAATTTGTAGCCCTATGTCTTAGGGTTCTATGTATAAAATTTCGTGCACATGCGAGGTGTGTAGAGGGCGATACAGTCAAAATACTGAGAGATGAACGAACATAAGGAAAAAACTTGCCAAAATTGCCCTCAAAAAGGGGAATTTTTTTTGAAATGTTGACTTAAGGCACCGTTTCGACTCCAATATATTCATTTACCCGTGAGATCTCTTGGGGAAAAATATCGAACGAGTTGAACACGAGGGTAATACATTTCGGAGAAATTAGTGAAATCTCCAATTCACCAAAGGGGTACCCCTATCAGAAATCTTCGATTTCTCTTATATGGTTTCGAGCAATGTTTTGATAGTGAATACTAAAGAATATGCGAGGGTCATGGGCACAAATTTTTTAGCCCTATGTCTTAGGGTTCTATGTATAAAATTTCGTGCACATTCGAGGTGTGTAGAGGGCGATACAGTCAAAATACTGAGAGATGTACGAACATAAGGAAAAAACTTGCGAAAATTGCCTTCAAAAAGGGGAATTTTTTTTGAAATGTTGATTTAAGGCTCCGTTTCGACTCCAATATATTCATTTACCCATGAGATCTCTTGGGGAAAAATATCGAACGAGTTGAACACGAGGGTAATACATTTCGGAGAAATTAGTGAAATCTCCAATTCACCAAAGGGGTACCCCTTTCAGAAATCTTCGATTTCTCTTATATGGTTTCGAGCAATGTTTTGATAGTGAATACTAAAGAATATGCGAGGGTCATGGGCACAAATTTTTTAGCCCTATGTCTTAGGGTTCTATGTATAAAATTTCGGGCACATCCGAGGTGTGTAGAGGGCGATACAGTCAAAATACTGAGAGATGAACGAACATAAGGAAAAAACTTGCGAAAATTGCCCTCAAAAAGGGGAATTTTTTTTGAAATGTTGATTTAAGGCACCGTTTCGACTCCAATATATTCATTTACCCGTGAGATCTCTTGGGGAAAAATATCGAACGAGTTGAACACGAGGGTAATACATTTCGGAGAAATTAGTGAAATCTCCAATTCACCAAAGGGGTACCCCTTTCAGAAATCTTCGATTTCTCTTATATGGTTTCGAGCAATGTTTTGATAGTGAATACTAAAGAATATGCGAGGGTCATGGGCACAAATTTTTTAGCCCTATGTCTTAGGGTTCTATGTATAAAATTTCGTGCACATCCGAGGTGTGTAGAGGGCGATACAGTCAAAATACTGAGAGATGAACGAACATAAGGAAAAAACTTGCGAAAATTGCCCTCAAAAAGGGGAATTTTTTTTGAAATGTTGACTTAAGGCACCGTTTCGACTCCAATATATTCATTTACCCGTGAGATCTCTTGGGGAAAAATATCGAACGAGTTGAACACGAGGGTAATACATTTCGGAGAAATTAGTGAAATCTCCAATTCACCAAAGGGGTACCCCTTTCAGAAATCTTCGATTTCTCTTATATGGTTTCGAGCAATGTTTTAATAGTGAATACTAAAGAATATGCGAGGGTAATTGGCACAAAATTTGTAGCCCTATGTCTTAGGGTTCTATGTATAAAATTTCGTGCACATGCGAGGTGTGTAGAGGGCGATACAGTCAAAATACTGAGAGATGAACGAACATAAGGAAAAAACTTGCGAAAATTGCTCTCAAAAAGGGGAATTTTTTTTGAAATGTTGACTTAAGGCTCATTTTCGACTCCAATATATTCATTTACCCATGAGATCTCTTGGGGAAAAATATCGAACGAGTTGAACACGAGGGTAATACATTTCGGAGAAATTAGTGAAATCTCCAATTCACCAAAGGGGTACCCCTATCAGAAATCTTCGATTTCTCTTATATGGTTTCGAGCAATGTTTTGATAGTGAATACTAAAGAATATGCGAGGGTCATGGGCACAAATTTTTTAGCCCTATGTCTTAGGGTTCTATGTATAAAATTTCGTGCACATTCGAGGTGTGTAGAGGGCGATACAGTCAAAATACTGAGAGATGTACGAACATAAGGAAAAAACTTGCGAAAATTGCCTTCAAAAAGGGGAATTTTTTTTGAAATGTTGATTTAAGGCTCCGTTTCGACTCCAATATATTCATTTACCCATGAGATCTCTTGGGGAAAAATATCGAACGAGTTGAACACGAGGGTAATACATTTCGGAGAAATTAGTGAAATCTCCAATTCACCAAAGGGGTACCCCTTTCAGAAATCTTCGATTTCTCTTATATGGTTTCGAGCAATGTTTTGATAGTGAATACTAAAGAATATGCGAGGGTCATGGGCACAAATTTTTTAGCCCTATGTCTTAGGGTTCTATGTATAAAATTTCGTACACATTCGAGGTGTGTAGAGGGCGATACAGTCAAAATACTGAGAGATGTACGAACATAAGGAAAAAACTTGCGAAAATTGCCTTCAAAAAGGGGAATTTTTTTTGAAATGTTGATTTAAGGCTCCGTTTCGACTCCAATATATTCATTTACCCATGAGATCTCTTGGGGAAAAATATCGAACGAGTTGAACACGAGGGTAATAAATTTCGGAGAAATTAGTGAAATCTCCAATTCACCAAAGGGGTACCCCTATCAGAAATCTTCGATTTCTCTTATATGGTTTCGAGCAATGTTTTGATAGTGAATACTAAAGAATATGCGAGGGTCATGGGCACAAAATTTGTAGCCCTATGTCTTAGGGTTCTATGTATAAAATTTCGTGCACATCCGAGGTGTGTAGAGGGCGATACAGTCAAATTTCTGAGAGATGAACGAACATAAGGAAAAAACTTGCGAAAATTGCTCTCAAAAAGGGGAATTTTTTTTGAAATGTTGACTTAAGGCTCCGTTTCGACTCCAATATATTCATTTACCCATGAGATCTCTTGGGGAAAAATATCTAACTAGTTGAACACGAGGGTAATAAATTTCGGAGAAATTAGTGAAATCTCCAATTCACCAAAGGGGTACCCCTTTCAGAAATCTTCGATTTCTCTTATATGGTTTCGAGCAATGTTTTGATAGTGAATACTAAAGAATATGCGAGGGTCATGGGCACAAAATTTGTAGCCCTATGTCTTAGGGTTCTATGTATAAAATTTCGTGCACATCCGAGGTGTGTAGAGGGCGATACAGTCAAAATACTGAGAGATGAACGAACATAAGGAAAAAACTTGCGAAAATTGCTCTCAAAAAGGGGAATTTTTTTTGAAATGTTGACTTAAGGCTCCGTTTCGACTCCAATATATTCATTTACCCATGAGATCTCTTGGGGAAAAATATCTAACTAGTTGAACACGAGGGTAATACATTTCGGAGAAATTAGTGAAATCTCCAATTCACCAAAGGGGTACCCCTTTCAGAAATCTTCGATTTCTCTTATATGGTTTCGAGCAATGTTTTGATAGTGAATACTAAAGAATATGCGAGGGTCATGGGCACAAATTTTTTAGCCCTATGTCTTAGGGTTCTATGTATAAAATTTCGTGCACATTCGAGGTGTGTAGAGGGCGATACAGTCAAAATACTGAGAGATGTACGAACATAAGGAAAAAACTTGCGAAAATTGCCTTCAAAAAGGGGAATTTTTTTTGAAATGTTGATTTAAGGCTCCGTTTCGACTCCAATATATTCATTTACCCATGAGATCTCTTGGGGAAAAATATCTAACTAGTTGAACACGAGGGTAATACATTTCGGAGAAATTAGTGAAATCTCCAATTCACCAAAGGGGTACCCCTTTCAGAAATCTTCGATTTCTCTTATATGGTTTCGAGCAATGTTTTGATAGTGAATACTAAAGAATATGCGAGGGTCATGGGCACAAATTTTTTAGCCCTATGTCTTAGGGTTCTATGTATAAAATTTCGTGCACATTCGAGGTGTGTAGAGGGCGATACAGTCAAAATACTGAGAGATGTACGAACATAAGGAAAAAACTTGCCAAAATTGCTCTCAAAAAGGGGAATTTTTTTTGAAATGTTGACTTAAGGCTCCGTTTCGACTCCAATATATTCATTTACCCGTGAGATCTCTTGGGGAAAAATATCGAACGAGTTGAACACGAGGGTAATAAATTTCGGAGAAATTAGTGAAATCTCCAATTCACCAAAGGGGTACCCCTATCAGAAATCTTCGATTTCTCTTATATGGTTTCGAGCAATGTTTTGATAGTGAATACTAAAGAATATGCGAGGGTCATGGGCACAAAATTTGTAGCCCTATGTCTTAGGGTTCTATGTATAAAATTTCGTGCACATTCGAGGTGTGTAGAGGGCGATACAGTCAAATTTCTGAGAGATGAACGAACATAAGGAAAAAACTTGCGAAAATTGCTCTCAAAAAGGGGAATTTTTTTTGAAATGTTGACTTAAGGCTCCGTTTCGACTCCAATATATTCATTTACCCGTGAGATCTCTTGGGGAAAAATATCGAACGAGTTGAACACGAGGGTAATAAATTTCGGAGAAATTAGTGAAATCTCCAATTCACCAAAGGGGTACCCCTATCAGAAATCTTCGATTTCTCTTATATGGTTTCGAGCAATGTTTTGATAGTGAATACTAAAGAATATGCGAGGGTCATGGGCACAAAATTTGTAGCCCTATGTCTTAGGGTTCTATGTATAAAATTTCGTGCACATCCGAGGTGTGTAGAGGGCGATACAGTCAAATTTCTGAGAGATGAACGAACATAAGGAAAAAACTTGCGAAAATTGCTCTCAAAAAGGGGAATTTTTTTTGAAATGTTGACTTAAGGCTCCGTTTCGACTCCAATATATTCATTTACCCGTGAGATCTCTTGGGGAAAAATATCGAACGAGTTGAACACGAGGGTAATAAATTTCGGAGAAATTAGTGAAATCTCCAATTCACCAAAGGGGTACCCCTATCAGAAATCTTCGATTTCTCTTATATGGTTTCGAGCAATGTTTTGATAGTGAATACTAAAGAATATGCGAGGGTCATGGGCACAAAATTTGTAGCCCTATGTCTTAGGGTTCTATGTATAAAATTTCGTGCACATCCGAGGTGTGTAGAGGGCGATACAGTCAAATTTCTGAGAGATGAACGAACATAAGGAAAAAACTTGCCAAAATTGCTCTCAAAAAGGGGAATTTTTTTTGAAATGTTGACTTAAGGCTCCGTTTCGACTCCAATATATTCATTTACCCGTGAGATCTCTTGGGGAAAAATATCGAACGAGTTGAACACGAGGGTAATAAATTTCGGAGAAATTAGTGAAATCTCCAATTCACCAAAGGGGTACCCCTATCAGAAATCTTCGATTTCTCTTATATGGTTTCGAGCAATGTTTTGATAGTGACTACTAAAGAATATGCGAGGGTCATGGGCACAAAATTTGTAGCCCTATGTCTTAGGGTTCTATGTATAAAATTTCGTGCACATCCGAGGTGTGTAGAGGGCGATACAGTCAAATTTCTGAGAGATGAACGAACATAAGGAAAAAACTTGCCAAAATTGCTCTCAAAAAGGGGAATTTTTTTTGAAATGTTGACTTAAGGCTCCGTTTCGACTCCAATATATTCATTTACCCGTGAGATCTCTTGGGGAAAAATATCGAACGAGTTGAACACGAGGGTAATAAATTTCGGAGAAATTAGTGAAATCTCCAATTCACCAAAGGGGTACCCCTATCAGAAATCTTCGATTTCTCTTATATGGTTTCGAGCAATGTTTTGATAGTGAATACTAAAGAATATGCGAGGGTCATGGGCACAAAATTTGTAGCCCTATGTCTTAGGGTTCTATGTATAAAATTTCGTGCACATCCGAGGTGTGTAGAGGGCGATACAGTCAAAATACTGAGAGATGTACGAACATAAGGAAAAAACTTGCGAAAATTGCCTTCAAAAAGGGGAATTTTTTTTGAAATGTTGATTTAAGGCTCCGTTTCGACTCCAATATATTCATTTACCCATGAGATCTCTTGGGGAAAAATATCGAACGAGTTGAACACGAGGGTAATACATTTCGGAGAAATTAGTGAAATCTCCAATTCACCAAAGGGGTACCCCTTTCAGAAATCTTCGATTTCTCTTATATGGTTTCGAGCAATGTTTTGATAGTGAATTCTAAAGAATATGCGAGGGTAATTGGCACAAAATTTGTAGCCCTATGTCTTAGGGTTCTATGTATAAAATTCCGTGCACATGCGAGGTGTGTAGAGGGCGATACAGTCAAAATACTGAGAGATGAACGAACATAAGGAAAAAACTTGCGAAAATTGCTCTCAAAAAGGGGAATTTTTTTTGAAATGTTGACTTAAGGCTCCGTTTCGACTCCAATATATTCATTTACCCATGAGATCTCTTGGGGAAAAATATCTAACTAGTTGAACACGAGGGTAATACATTTCGGAGAAATTAGTGAAATCTCCAATTCACCAAAGGGGTACCCCTATCAGAAATCTTCGATTTCTCTTATATGGTTTCGAGCAATGTTTTGATAGTGAATACTAAAGAATATGCGAGGGTCATGGGCACAAATTTTTTAGCCCTATGTCTTAGGGTTCTATGTATAAAATTTCGTGCACATTCGAGGTGTGTAGAGGGCGATACAGTCAAAATACTGAGAGATGTACGAACATAAGGAAAAAACTTGCGAAAATTTCCTTCAAAAAGGGGAATTTTTTTTGAAATGTTGACTTAAGGCTCCGTTTCGACTCCAATATATTCATTTACCCATGAGATCTCTTGGGGAAAAATATCTAACTAGTTGAACACGAGGGTAATACATTTCGGAGAAATTAGTGAAATCTCCAATTCACCAAAGGGGTACCCCTTTCAGAAATCTTCGATTTCTCTAATATGGTTTCGAGCAATGTTTTGATAGTGAATACTAAAGAATATACGAGGGTCATGGGCACAAATTTTTTAGCCCTATGTCTTAGGGTTCTATGTATAAAATTTCGTGCACATCCGAGGTGTGTAGAGGGCGATACAGTCAAATTTCTGAGAGATGAACGAACATAAGGAAAAAACTTGCGAAAATTGCTCTCAAAAAGGGGAATTTTTTTTGAAATGTTGACTTAAGGCTCCGTTTCGACTCCAATATATTCATTTACCCATGAGATCTCTTGGGGAAAAATATCGAACGAGTTGAACACGAGGGTAATACATTTCGGAGAAATTAGTGAAATCTCCAATTCACCAAAGGGGTACCCCTATCAGAAATCTTCGATTTCTCTTATATGGTTTCGAGCAATGTTTTGATAGTGAATACTAAAGAATATGCGAGGGTCATGGGCACAAATTTTTTAGCCCTATGTCTTAGGGTTCTATGTATAAAATTTCGTGCACATCCGAGGTGTGTAGAGGGCGATACAGTCAAAATACTGAGAGATGTACGAACATAAGGAAAAAACTTGCGAAAATTGCCTTCAAAAAGGGGAATTTTTTTTGAAATGTTGACTTAAGGCTCCGTTTCGACTCCAATATATTCATTTACCCATGAGATCTCTTGGGGAAAAATATCGAACGAGTTGAACACGAGGGTAATACATTTCGGAGAAATTAGTGAAATCTCCTATTCACCAAAGGGGTACCCCTTTCAGAAATCTTCGATTTCTCTAATATGGTTTCGAGCAATGTTTTGATAGTGAATACTAAAGAATATGCGAGGGTCATGGGCACAAATTTTTTAGCCCTATGTCTTAGGGTTCTATGTATAAAATTTCGTGCACATCCGAGGTGTGTAGAGGGCGATACAGTCAAATTTCTGAGAGATGAACGAACATAAGGAAAAAACTTGCGAAAATTGCCCTCAAAAAGGGGAATTTTTTTTGAAATGTTGACTTAAGTCTCCGTTTCCACTCCAATATATTCATTTACCCATGAGATCTCTTGGGGAAAAATATCGAACTAGTTGAACACGAGGGTAATACATTTCGGAGAAATTAGTGAAATCTCCAATTCACCAAAGGGGTACCCCTTTCAGAAATATTCGATTTCTCTTATATGGTTTCGAGCAATGTTTTGATAGTGAATTCTAAAGAATATGCGAGGGTAATTGGCACAAAATTTGTAGCCCTATGTCTTAGGGTTCTATGTATAAAATTTCGTGCACATGCGAGGTGTGTAGAGGGCGATACAGTCAAAATACTGAGAGATGAACGAACATAAGGAAAAAACTTGCGAAAATTGCTCTCAAAAAGGGGAATTTTTTTTGAAATGTTGACTTAAGGCTCCGATTCGACTCCAATATATTCATTTACCCATGAGATCTCTTGGGGAAAAATATCGAACGAGTTGAACACGAGGGTAATACATTTCGGAGAAATTAGTGAAATCTCCAATTCACCAAAGGGGTACCCCTATCAGAAATCTTCGATTTCTCTTATATGGTTTCGAGCAATGTTTTGATAGTGAATACTAAAGAATATGCGAGGGTCATGGGCACAAAATTTGTAGCCCTATGTCTTAGGGTTCTATGTATAAAATTTCGTGCACATCCGAGGTGTGTAGAGGGCGATACAGTCAAAATACTGAGAGATGAACGAACATAAGGAAAAAACTTGCGAAAATTGCCCTCAAAAAGGGGAATTTTTTTTGAAATGTTGACTTAAGGCACCGTTTCGACTCCAATATATTCATTTACCCATGAGATCTCTTGGGGAAAAATATCGAACGAGTTGAACACGAGGGTAATACATTTCGGAGAAATTAGTGAAATCTCCAATTCACCAAAGGGGTACCCCTTTCAGAAATCTTCGATTTCTCTTATATGGTTTCGAGCAATGTTTTGATAGTGAATTCTAAAGAATATGCGAGGGTAATTGGCACAAAATTTGTAGCCCTATGTCTTAGGGTTCTATGTATAAAATTTCGTGCACATGCGAGGTGTGTAGAGGGCGATACAGTCAAAATACTGAGAGATGAACGAACATAAGGAAAAAACTTGCGAAAATTGCTCTCAAAAAGGGGAATTTTTTTTGAAATGTTGACTTAAGGCTCCGTTTCGACTCCAATATATTCATTTACCCATGAGATCTCTTGGGGAAAAATATCTAACTAGTTGAACACGAGGGTAATACATTTCGGAGAAATTAGTGAAATCTCCAATTCACCAAAGGGGTACCCCTATCAGAAATCTTCGATTTCTCTTATATGGTTTCGAGCAATGTTTTGATAGTGAATACTAAAGAATATGCGAGGGTCATGAGCACAAATTTTTTAGCCCTATGTCTTAGGGTTCTATGTATAAAATTTCGTGCACATTCGAGGTGTGTAGAGGGCGATACAGTCAAAATACTGAGAGATGTACGAACATAAGGAAAAAACTTGCGAAAATTGCCTTCAAAAAGGGGAATTTTTTTTGAAATGTTGACTTAAGGCTCCGTTTCGACTCCAATATATTCATTTACCCATGAGATCTCTTGGGGAAAAATATCGAACGAGTTGAACACGAGGGTAATACATTTCGGAGAAATTAGTTAAATCTCCTATTCACCAAAGGGGTACCCCCTTTCAGAAATCTTCGATTTCTCTAATATGGTTTCGAGCAATGTTTTGATAGTGAATACTAAAGAATATACGAGGGTCATGGGCACAAATTTTTTAGCCCTATGTCTTAGGGTTCTATGTATAAAATTTCGTGCACATCCGAGGTGTGTAGAGGGCGATACAGTCAAATTTCTGAGAGATGAACGAACATAAGGAAAAAACTTGCGAAAATTGCCCTCAAAAAGGGGAATTTTTTTTGAAATGTTGACTTAAGTCTCCGTTTCCACTCCAATATATTCATTTACCCATGAGATCTCTTGGGGAAAAATATCGAACTAGTTGAACACGAGGGTAATACATTTCGGAGAAATTAGTGAAATCTCCAATTCACCAAAGGGGTACCCCTTTCAGAAATCTTCGATTTCTCTTATATGGTTTCGAGCAATGTTTTGATAGTGAATTCTAAAGAATATGCGAGGGTAATTGGCACAAAATTTGTAGCCCTATGTCTTAGGGTTCTATGTATAAAATTTCGTGCACATGCGAGGTGTGTAGAGGGCGATACAGTCAAAATACTGAGAGATGAACGAACATAAGGAAAAAACTTGCGAAAATTGCTCTCAAAAAGGGGAATTTTTTTTGAAATGTTGACTTAAGGCTCCGATTCGACTCCAATATATTCATTTACCCATGAGATCTCTTGGGGAAAAATATCGAACGAGTTGAACACGAGGGTAATACATTTCAGAGAAATTAGTGAAATCTCCAATTCACCAAAGGGGTACCCCTTTCAGAAATCTTCGATTTCTCTAATATGGATTCGAGCAATGTTTTGTTAATGAATACTAAATAATATACGAGGGTCATGGGGACAAAATTTGTAGCCCTATTTCTTAGGGTTCTATGTATAAAATTTCGTGCACATTCAAGGTGTGTAGTGGGCGATACAGTCAAAATACTGAGAGATGTACGAACATAAGGAAAAAACTTGCGAAAATTGCCTTCAAAAAGGGGAATTTTTTTTGAAATGTTGACTTAAGGCTCCGTTTCGACTCCAATATATTCATTTACCCATGAGATCTCTTGGGGAAAAATATCGAACGAGTTGAACACGAGGGTAATACATTTCGGAGAAATTAGTGAAATCTCCTATTCACCAAAGTGGCACCCCTTTCAGAAATCTTCGATTTTTCTAATATGGTTTCGAGCAATGTTTTGATAGTGAATACTAAAGAATATGCGAGGGTCATGGGCACAAATTTTTTAGCCCTATGTCTTAGGGTTCTATGTATAAAATTTCGTGCACATTCAAGGTGTGTAGAGGGCGATACAGTCAAAATACTGAGAGATATACGAACATAAGGAAAAAACTTGCGAAAATTGCCTTCAAAAAGGGGAATTTTTTTTGAAATGTTGACTTAAGGCTCCGTTTCGACTCCAATATATTCATTTACCCATGAGATCTCTTGGGGAAAAATATCTAACTAGTTGAACACGAGGGTAATACATTTCGGAGAAATTAGTGAAATCTCCAATTCACCAAAGGGGTACCCCTATCAGAAATCCTCGATTTCTCTTATATGGTTTCGAGCAATGTTTTGATAGTGAATACTAAAGAATATGCGAGGGTCATGGGCACAAATTTTTTAGCCCTATGTCTTAGGGTTCTATGTATAAAATTTCGTGCACATTCGAGGTGTGTAGAGGGCGATACAGTCAAAATACTGAGAGATGTACGAACATAAGGAAAAAACTTGCGAAAATTGCCTTCAAAAAGGGGAATTTTTTTTGAAATGTTGACTTAAGGCTCCGTTTCGACTCCAATATATTCATTTACCCATGAGATCTCTTGGGGAAAAATATCGAACGAGTTGAACACGAGGGTAATACATTTCGGAGAAATTAGTGAAATCTCCAATTCACCAAAGGGGTACCCCTTTCAGAAATCTTCGATTTCTCTAATATGTATTCGAACAATGTTTTGATAGTGAATACTAAAGAATATGCGAGGGTCATGGGCACAAAAGTTGTATCCATATGTCTTAGGGTTCTATGTATAAAATTTAGAGAAAAGCCGACGTGTGTATAGGGTGATATATTCAAAATACTGAGAGATGTACTAATATATGGAAAAAACTTGCGAAAATTGCCATCGAAAAGGGGAATTTTTTTTGAAATGTTCACTTAAGGCTCCGTTTCTACTCCAATATATTCATTTACCCATGAGATCTCTTGGGGAAAAATATCGAACGATTTGAACGCGAGGGTAATACATTTCGGAGAAATTAGTGAAATCTCCAATTCACCAAAGGGGTACCCCTTTCAGAAATCTTCGATTTCTCTTATATGGTTTCGAGAAATGTTTTGATAGTGAATACTAAAGAATATGCGAGGGGCATGGGAACAAAAGTTGTAGCCCTATGTCTTAGGGTTCTATGTATAAAATTTAGAGCAAAGCCGACGTGTGTATAGGGTGATACAGTCAAAATTCTGAGAGATGTACTAATATAAGGAAAAAACTTGCGAAAATTGCCATCGAAAAGGGGAATTTTTTTTTGAAATGTTGATTTAAGGCTCCGATTCGACTCCAATATATTCATTTACCCATGAGATCTCTTGGGGAAAAATATCGAACGAGTTGAACACGATGGTAATACATTTCGGAGAACTTAGTGAAATCTCCAATTCACCAAAGGGGTACCCCTTTCAGAAATCTTTGATTTCTCTAATATGGATTCGAGCAATGTTTTGATAGTGAATACTAAAGAATATGCGAGGGTCATGGGCACAAAAGTTGTAGCCCTATGTCTTAGGGTTCTATGTATAAAATTTAGAGCAAAGCCGACGTGTGTATAGGGTGATACAGTCAAAATACTGAGAGATGTACTAATATAAGGAAAAAACTTGCGAAAATTGCAATCGAATAGGGGAATTTTTTATGAAATGTCGACTTGAGGCTCCGTTTCTACTCCAATATATTCATTTACCCATGAGATCTCTTGGGGAAAAATATCGAACGAGTTGAACACGAGGGTAATACATTTCGGAGAAATTAGTGAAATCTCCAATTCACCAAAGGGGTACCCCTTTCAGAAATCTTTGATTTCACTAATATGGATTCGAGCAATGTTTTGATAGTGAATACTAAAGAATATGCGAGGGTCATGGGCACAAAAGTTGTAGCCCTATGTCTTAGGGTTCTATGTATAAAATTTAGAGCAAATCCAACGTGTGTATAGGGTGATACAGTCAAAATACTGAGAGATGTACTAATATAAGGAAAAAACCTGCGAAAATTGCCATCGAAAAGGGGAATTTTTTATGAAATGTCGACTTGAGGCTCCGTTTCTACTCCAATATATTCATTTACCCATGATATCTCTTGGGGAAAAATATCGAACGAGTTGAACACGAGGGTAATACATTTCGAAGAAATTAGTGAAATCTCCAATTCACCAAAGGGGTACCCCTTTCAGAAATCTTCGATTTCTCTAATATGGATTCGAGCAATGTTTTGATAGGGAATACTAAAGAATATATGAGGGTCATGGGCACAAAAGTTGTAGCCCTATGTCTTAGGGTTCTATGTATAACATTTCGTGCAAATCCGAGGTTTGTATAGGGTGATACAGTCAAAATACTGAGAGATGTACTAATATAAGGAAAAAACATGCGAAAATTGCCATCGAAAAGGGGAATTTTTTATGAAATGTCGACTTGAGGCTCCGTTTCTACTCCAATATATTCATTTACCCATGAGATCTCTTGGGGAAAAATATCGAACAAGTTGAACACGAGGGTAATACATTTCGGAGAAATTAGTGAAATCACCAATTCACCAAAGGGGTACCCCATTCAGAAATCTTCGATTTCTCTAATATGGATTCGAGCAATGTTTTGATAGTGAATACTAAAGAATATGCGAGGGTCATGGGCACAAAAGTTGTAGCCCTATGTCTTAGGGTTCTATGTATAAAATTTAGAGCAAAGCCGACGTGTGTATAGGGTGATACAGTCAAAATACTGAGAGATGTACTAATATAAGGAAAAAACTTGCGAAAATTGCAATCGAAAAGGGGAATTTTTTATGAAATGTCGACTTGAGGCTCCGTTTCTACTCCAATATATTCATTTACCCACGAGATCTCTTGGGGAAAAATATCGAACGAGTTGAACACGAGGGTAATACATTTCGGAGAAATTAGTGAAATCTCCAATTCACCAAAGGGGTACCCCTTTTAGAAATCTTCGATTTCTCTAATATGGATTCGAGCAATGTTTTGATAATGAATACTAAAGAATATACGAGGGTCATGCGCACAATAGTTGTAGCCCTATGTCTTAGGGTTCTATGTATAAAATTTAGAGCAAAGCCGACGTGTGTATAGGGTGATACAGTCAAAATACTGAGAGATGTACTAATATAAGGAAAAAACTTGCGAAAATTGCCATCGAAAAGGGGAATTTTTTTTGAAATGTTGACTTAAGTCTCCGTTTCTACTCCAATATATTCATTTACCCATGAGATCTCTTGGGGAAAAATATCGAACGATTTGAACGCGAGGGTAATACATTTCGGAGAAATTAGTGAAATCTCCAATTCACCAAAGGGGTACCCCTTTCAGAAATCTTCGATTTCTCTAATATGTATTCGAACAATGTTTTGATAGTGAATACTAAAGAATATGCGAGGGGCATGGGAACAAAAGTTGTAGCCCTATGTCTTAGGGTTCTATGTATAATATTTCGAGCAAAGCCGACGTGTGTATAGGGTGATATAGTCAAAATACTGAGAGATGTACTAATATAAGGAAAAAACTTGCGAAAATTGCCATCGAAAAGGGGAATATTTTTTTAAATGTCGACTTAAGGCTCCGTTTCTACTCCAATATATTCATTTACCCACGAGATCTCTTGGGGAAAAATATCGAACGAGTTGAACACGAGGGTAATACATTTCGGAGAAATTAGTGAAATCTCCAATTCACCAAAGGGGTAACCCTTTTAGAAATCTTCGATTTCTCTAATATGGATTCGAGCAGTGTTTTGATAATGAATACTAAAGAATATACGAGGGTCATGGGCACAAAAGTTGTAGCCCTATGTCTTAGGGTTCTATGTATAAAATTTCGAGCAAAGACGACGTGTGTATAGGGTGATACAGTCAAGATACTGAGTCATGTACTAATATAAGGAAAAAACTTGTGAAAATAGCCATCGAAAAGGGGAATTTTTTTTGAAATGTCGACTTAAGGCTCCGATTCGACTCCAATATATTCATTTACCCACGAGATCTCTTGGGGAAAAATATCGAACGAGTTGAACACGAGGGTAATACATTTCGGAGAAATTAGTG
Source organism: Humulus lupulus (assembly GCF_963169125.1). Lineage (NCBI taxonomy): Eukaryota > Viridiplantae > Streptophyta > Magnoliopsida > Rosales > Cannabaceae > Humulus > Humulus lupulus. The sequence continues at coordinate 3,070,452 of NC_084793.1, forward strand.
AAATCTCCAATTCACCAAAGGGGTACCCCTTTCAGAAATCTTCGATTTCTCTAATATGTATTCGAGCAATGTTTTGATAGTGAATACTAAATAATATGCGAGGGTCATGGGGACAAAAGTTTTAGCCCTATGTCTTAGGGTTCTATGTATAAAATTTCGTTCAAATCCGAGGTGTGTATAGGGTGATACAGTCAAAATACTGAGAGTTGTACTAATATAAGGAAAAAACATGCGAAAATTGCCATTGAAAAGGGGAATATTTTTTTAAATGTCGACTTAAGGCTCCGTTTCTACTCCAATATATTCATTTACCCACGAGATCTCTTGGGGAAAAATATCGAACGAGTTGAACACGAGGGTAATACATTTCGGAGAAATTAGTGAAATCTCCAATTCACCAAAGGGGTACCCCTTTCAGAAATCTTCGATTTCTCTAATATGGATTCGAGCAATGTTTTGATAATGAATACTAAAGAATATACGAGGGTCATTGGCACAAAAGTTGTAGCCCTATGTCTTAGGGTTCTATGTATAACATTTCGAGCAAAGACGACGTGTGTATAGGGTGATACAGTCAAGATACTGAGTGATGTACTAATATAAGGAAAAAACTTGTGAAAATAGCCATCGAAAAGGGGAATTTTTTTTGAAATGTCGACTTAAGACTCCGTTTCGACTCCAATATATTCATTTACCCATGAGATCTCTTGGGGAAAAATATCGAACGAGTTGAACACGAGGGTAATACATTTCGGAGAAATTAGTGAAATCTCCAATTCACCAAAGGGGTACCCCTTTCAGAAATCTTCGATTTCTCTAATATGGATTCGAGCAATGTTTTGATAGTGAATACTAAATAATATGAGAGGGTCATGGGGACAAAAGTTGTAGCCCTATGTCTTAGGGTTCTATGTATAAAATTTCGTTCAAATCTGAGGTGTGTATAGGATGATACAGTCAAAATGCTGAGAGATGTACTAATATAAGGAAAAAAAATGCGACAATTGCCATCGAAAAGGGGAATATTTTTTTAAATGTCGACTTAAGGCTCCGTTTCTACTCCAATATATTCATTTACCCACGAGATCTCTTGGGGAAAAATATCGAACGAGTTGAACACGAGGGTAATACATTTCGGAGAAATTAGTGAAATCTCCAATTCACCAAAGGGGTACCCCTTTCAGAAATCTTCGATTTCTCTATTATGGATTCGAGCAATGTTTTGATAATGAATACTAAAGAATATACGAGGGTCATGGGCACAAAAGTTGTAGCCCTATGTCTTAGGGTTCTATGTATAAAATTTCGTGCAAATCCGAGGTTTGTATAGGGTGATACAGTCAAAATACTGAGAGATGTACTAATATAAGGAAAAAACATGCGAAAATTGCCATTGAAAAGGGGAATATTTTTTTAAATGTCGACTTAAGGCTCCGTTTCTACTCCAATATATTCATTTACCCACGAGATCTCTTGGGGAAAAATATCGAATGAGTTGAACACGAGGGTAAAACATTTCGGAGAAATTAGTGAAATCTCCAATTCACCATAGGGGTACCCCTTTCAGAAATCTTCGATTTCTCTAATATGGATTCGAGCAATGTTTTGATAATGAATACTAAAGAATATACGAGGGTCATGGGCACAAAATTTGTAGCCCTATGTCTTAGGGTTCTATGTATAAAATTTCGAGCAAAGACGACGTGTGTATAGGGTGATACAGTCAAGATACTGAGTGATGTACTAATATAAGGAAAAAACTTGTGAAAATAGCCATCGAAAAGGGGAATTTTTTTTGAAATGTCGACTTAAGGCTCCGATTCGACTCCAATATATTCATTTACCCATGAGATCTCTTGGGGAAAAATATCGAACGAGTTGAACACGAGGGTAATACATTTCGGAGAAATTAGTGAAATCTCCAATTCACCAAAGGGGTACCCCTTTCAGAAATCTTCGATTTCTCTAATATGTATTCGAGCAATGTTTTGATAGTGAATACTAAATAATATGAGAGGGTCATGGGGACAAAAGTTGTAGCCCTATGTCTTAGGGTTCTATGTATAAAATTTCGTTCAAATCTGAGGTGTGTATAGGATGATACAGTCAAAATGCTGAGAGATGTACTAATATAAGGAAAAAACATGCGACAATTGCCATCGAAAAGGGGAATATTTTTTTAAATGTCGACTTAAGGCTCCGTTTCTACTCCAATATATTCATTTACCCACGAGATCTCTTGGGGAAAAATATCGAACGAGTTGAACACGAGGGTAATACATTTCGGAGAAATTAGTGAAATCTCCAATTCACCAAAGGGGTACCCCTTTCAGAAATCTTCGATTTCTCTATTATGGATTCGAGCAATGTTTTGATAATGAATACTAAAGAATATACGAGGGTCATGGGCACAAAAGTTGTAGCCCTATGACTTAGGGTTCTATGTATAAAATTTCGTGCAAATCCGAGGTTTGTATAGGGTGATACAGTCAAAATACTGAGAGATGTACTAATATAAGGAAAAAACTTGCGAAAATTGCCATCGAAAAGGGGAATTTTTTATGAAATGTTGACTAAAGGCTCCGTTTCGACTCCAATATATTCATTTACCCATGAGATCTCTTGGGGAAAAATATCGAACGATTTGAACGCGAGGGTAATACATTTAGGAGAAATTAGTGAAATCTCCAATTCACCAAAGGGGTACCCCTTTCAGAAATCTTGGATTTCTCTAATATGGATTCGAGCAATGTTTTGATAGTGAATATTAAATAATATGAGAGGGTCATGGGGACAAAAGTTGTAGCCCTATGTCTTAGGGTTCTATGTATAAAATTTGGTTCAAATCCGAGGTGTGTATAGGGTGATACAGTCAAAATGCTGAGAGATGTACTAATATAAGGAAAAAACATGCGACAATTGCCATCGAAAAGGGGAATATTTTTTTAAATGTCGACTTAAGGCTCCGTTTCTACTCCAATATATTCATTTACCCACGAGATCTCTTGGGGAAAAATATCGAACGAGTTGAACACGAGGGTAATACATTTCGGAGAAATTAGTGAAATCTCCAATTCACCAAAGGGGTACCCCTTTCAGAAATCTTCGATTTCTCTATTATGGATTTGAGCAATGTTTTGATAATGAATACTAAAGAATATACGAGGGTCATGGGCACAAAAGTTGTAGCCCTATGTCTTAGGATTCTATGTATAAAATTTCGTGCAAATCCGAGGTTTGTATAGGGTGATACAGTCAAAATACTGAGAGATGTACTAATATAAGGAAAAAACTTGCGAAAATTGCCATCGAAAAGGGGAATTTTTTATGAAATGTTGACTAAAGGCTCCGTTTCGACTCCAATATATTCATTTACCCATGAGATCTCTTGGGGAAAAATATCGAACGATTTGAACGCGAGGGTAATACATTTCGGAGAAATTAGTGAAATCTCCAATTCACCAAAGGGGTACCCCTTTCAGAAATCTTCGATTTCTCTAATATGGATTCGAGCAATGTTTTGATAGTGAATACTAAATAATATGAGAGGGTCATGGGGACAAAAGTTGTAGCCCTATGTCTTAGGGTTCTATGTATAAAATTTGGTTCAAATCCGAGGTTTTTATAGGGTGATACAGTCAAAATACTGAGAGATGTACTAATATAAGGAAAAAACATGCGAAAATTGCCACCGAAAAGGGGAATATTTTTTTAAATGTCGACTTAAGGCTCCGTTTCTACTCCAATATATTCATTTTCCCACGAGATCTCTTGGGGAAAAATATCGAACGAGTTGAACACGAGGGTAATACATTTCAGAGAAATTAGTGAAATCTCCAATTCACCAAAGGGGTACCCCTTTCAGAAATCTTCGATTTCTCTAATATGGATTCGAGCAATGTTTTGATAATGAATACTAAAGAATATACGAGGGTCATGGGCACAAAAGTTGTAGCCCTATGTCTTAGGGTTCTATGTATAAAATTTCGAGCAAAGACGACGTGTGTATAGGGTGATACAGTCAAGATACTGAGTGATGTACTAATATAAGGAAAAAACTTGTGAAAATAGCCATCGAAAAGGGGAATTTTTTTTGAAATGTCGACTTAAGGCTCCGATTCGACTCCAATATATTCATTTACCCATGAGATCTCTTGGGGAAAAATATCGAACGAGTTGAACACGAGGGTAATACATTTCGGAGAAATTAGTGAAATCTCCAATTCACCAAAGGGGTACCCCTTTCAGAAATCTTCGATTTCTCTAATATGGATTCGAGCAATGTTTTGATAGTGAATACTAAATAATATGAGAGGGTCATGGGGACAAAAGTTGTAGCCCTATGTCTTAGGGTTCTATGTATAAAATTTCGTTCAAATCTGAGGTGTGTATAGGATGATACAGTCAAAATGCTGAGAGATGTACTAATATAAGGAAAAAACATGCGACAATTGCCATCGAAAAGGGGAATATTTTTTTAAATGTCGACTTAAGGCTCCGTTTCTACTCCAATATATTCATTTACCCACGAGATCTCTTGGGGAAAAATATCGAACGAGTTGAACACGAGGGTAATACATTTCGGAGAAATTAGTGAAATCTCCAATTCACCAAAGGGGTACCCCTTTCAGAAATCTTCGATTTCTCTATTATGGATTCGAGCAATGTTTTGATAATAAAACTAAAGAATATACGAGGGTCATGGGCACAAAAGTTGTAGCCCTATGTCTTAGGGTTCTATGTATAAAATTTCGTGCAAATCCGAGGTTTGTATAGGGTGATACAGTCAAAATACTGAGAGATGTACTAATATAAGGAAAAAACATGCGAAAATTGCCATTGAAAAGGGGAATATTTTTTTAAATGTCGACTTAAGGCTCCGTTTCTACTCCAATATATTCATTTACCCACGAGATCTCTTGGGGAAAAATATCGAACGAGTTGAACACGAGGGTAATACATTTCGGAGAAATTAGTGAAATCTCCAATTCACCAAAGGGGTACCCCTTTCAGAAATCTTCGATTTCTCTAATATGGATTCGAGCAATGTTTTGATAGTGAATACTAAATAATATGAGAGGGTCATGGGGACAAAAGTTGTAGCCCTATGTCTTAGGGTTCTATGTATAAAATTTCGTTCAAATCTGAGGTGTGTATAGGATGATACAGTCAAAATGCTGAGAGATGTACTAATATAAGGAAAAAACATGCGACAATTGCCATCGAAAAGGGGAATATTTTTTTAAATGTCGACTTAAGGCTCCGTTTCTACTCCAATATATTCATTTACCCACGAGATCTCTTGGGGAAAAATATCGAACGAGTTGAACACGAGGGTAATACATTTCGGAGAAATTAGTGAAATCTCCAATTCACCAAAGGGGTACCCCTTTTAGAAATCTTCGATTTCTCTAATATGGATTCGAGCAATGTTTTGATAATGAATACTAAAGAATATACGAGGGTCATGCGCACAATAGTTGTAGCCCTATGTCTTAGGGTTCTATGTATAAAATTTAGAGCAAAGCCGACGTGTGTATAGGGTGATACAGTCAAAATACTGAGAGATGTGCTAATATAAGGAAAAAACTTGCGAAAATTGCCATCGAAAAGGGGAATTTTTTTTGAAATGTCGACTTAAGGCTCCGATTCGACTCCAATATATTCATTTACCCATGAGATCTCTTGGGGAAAAATATCGAACGAGTTGAACACGAGGGTAATACATTTCTGAGAAATTAGTGAAATCTCCAATTCACCAAAGGGGTACCCCTTTCAGAAATCTTCGATTTCTCTAATATGTATTCGAGCAATGTTTTGATAGTGAATACTAAATAATATGCGAGGGTCATGGGGACAAAAGTTTTAGCCCTATGTCTTAGGGTTCTATGTATAAAATTTCGTTCAAATCCGAGGTGTGTATAGGGTGATACAGTCAAAATACTGAGAGATGTACTAATATAAGGAAAAAACATGCGAAAATTGCCATTGAAAAGGGGAATATTTTTTTAAATGTCGACTTAAGGCTCCGTTTCTACTCCAATATATTCATTTACCCACGAGATCTCTTGGGGAAAAATATCGAACGAGTTGAACACGAGGGTAATACATTTCGGAGAAATTAGTGAAATCTCCAATTCACCAAAGGGGTACCCCTTTTAGAAATCTTCGATTTCTCTAATATGGATTCGAGCAATGTTTTGATAATGAATACTAAAGAATATACGAGGGTCATGCGCACAATAGTTGTAGCCCTATGTCTTAGGGTTCTATGTATAAAATTTAGAGCAAAGCCGACGTGTGTATAGGGTGATACAGTCAAAATACTGAGAGATGTACTAATATAAGGAAAAAACTTGCGAAAATTGCCATCGAAAAGGGGAATTTTTTATGAAATGTTGACTTAAGGCTCCGTTTCGACGCCAATATATTCATTTACCCATGAGATCTCTTGGGGAAAAATATCGAACGATTTGAACGCGAGGGTAATACATTTCGGAGAAATTAGTGAAATCTCCAATTCACCAAAGGTGTACCACTTTCAGAAATCTTCGATTTCTCTAATATGAATTCGAGCAATGTTTTGATAGGGAATACTAAAGAATATGCGAGGGTCATGGGCACAAAGGTTGTAACCCTATGTCTTAGGGTTCTATGTATAAAATTTCGTGCAAATCCGAGGTTTGTATAGGGTGATACAGTCAAAATACTGAGAGATGTACTAATATAAGGAAAAAACATGCGAAAATTGCCACCGAAAAGGGGAATATTTTTTTAAATGTCGACTTAAGGCTCCGTTTCTACTCCAATATATTCATTTTCCCACGAGATCTCTTGGGGAAAAATATCGAACGAGTTGAACACGAGGGTAATACATTTCAGAGAAATTAGTGAAATCTCCAATTCACCAAAGGGGTACCCCTTTCAGAAATCTTCGATTTCTCTATTATGGATTCGAGCAATGTTTTGATAATGAATACTAAAGAATATACGAGGGTCATGGGCACAAAAGTTGTAGCCCTATGACTTAGGGTTCTATGTATAAAATTTCGTGCAAATCCGAGGTTTGTATAGGGTGATACAGTCAAAATACTGAGAGATGTACTAATATAAGGAAAAAACTTGCGAAAATTGCCATCGAAAAGGGGAATTTTTTATGAAATGTTGACTAAAGGCTCCGTTTCGACTCCAATATATTCATTTACCCATGAGATCTCTTGGGGAAAAATATCGAACGATTTGAACGCGAGGGTAATACATTTAGGAGAAATTAGTGAAATCTCCAATTCACCAAAGGGGTACCCCTTTCAGAAATCTTCGATTTCTCTAATATGGATTCGAGCAATGTTTTGATAGTGAATATTAAATAATATGAGAGGGTCATGGGGACAAAAGTTGTAGCCCTATGTCTTAGGGTTCTATGTATAAAATTTGGTTCAAATCCGAGGTGTGTATAGGGTGATACAGTCAAAATGCTGAGAGATGTACTAATATAAGGAAAAAACATGCGACAATTGCCATCGAAAAGGGGAATATTTTTTTAAATGTCGACTTAAGGCTCCGTTTCTACTCCAATATATTCATTTACCCACGAGATCTCTTGGGGAAAAATATCGAACGAGTTGAACACGAGGGTAATACATTTCGGAGAAATTAGTGAAATCTCCAATTCACCAAAGGGGTACCCCTTTCAGAAATCTTCGATTTCTCTATTATGCATTTGAGCAATGTTTTGATAATGAATACTAAAGAATATACGAGGGTCATGGGCACAAAAGTTGTAGCCCTATGTCTTAGGATTCTATGTATAAAATTTCGTGCAAATCCGAGGTTTGTATAGGGTGATACAGTCAAAATACTGAGAGATGTACTAATATAAGGAAAAAACTTGCGAAAATTGCCATCGAAAAGGGGAATTTTTTATGAAATGTTGACTAAAGGCTCCGTTTCGACTCCAATATATTCATTTACCCATGAGATCTCTTGGGGAAAAATATCGAACGATTTGAACGCGAGGGTAATACATTTCGGAGAAATTAGTGAAATCTCCAATTCACCAAAGGGGTACCCCTTTCAGAAATCTTCGATTTCTCTAATATGGATTCGAGCAATGTTTTGATAGTGAATACTAAATAATATGAGAGGGTCATGGGGACAAAAGTTGTAGCCCTATGTCTTAGGGTTCTATGTATAAAATTTGGTTCAAATCCGAGGTTTTTATAGGGTGATACAGTCAAAATACTGAGAGATGTACTAATATAAGGAAAAAACATGCGAAAATTGCCACCGAAAAGGGGAATATTTTTTTAAATGTCGACTTAAGGCTCCGTTTCTACTCCAATATATTCATTTTCCCACGAGATCTCTTGGGGAAAAATATCGAACGAGTTGAACACGAGGGTAATACATTTCAGAGAAATTAGTGAAATCTCCAATTCACCAAAGGGGTACCCCTTTCAGAAATCTTCGATTTCTCTAATATGGATTCGAGCAATGTTTTGATAATGAATACTAAAGAATATACGAGGGTCATGGGCACAAAAGTTGTAGCCCTATGTCTTAGGGTTCTATGTATAAAATTTCGAGCAAAGACGACGTGTGTATAGGGTGATACAGTCAAGATACTGAGTGATGTACTAATATAATGAAAAAACTTGTGAAAATAGCCATCGAAAAGGGGAATTTTTTTTGAAATGTCGACTTAAGGCTCCGATTCGACTCCAATATATTCATTTACCCATGAGATCTCTTGGGGAAAAATATCGAACGAGTTGAACACGAGGGTAATACATTTCGGAGAAATTAGTGAAATCTCCAATTCACCAAAGGGGTACCCCTTTCAGAAATCTTCGATTTCTCTAATATGGATTCGAGCAATGTTTTGATAGTGAATACTAAATAATATGAGAGGGTCATGGGGACAAAAGTTGTAGCCCTATGTCTTAGGGTTCTATGTATAAAATTTCGTTCAAATCTGAGGTGTGTATAGGATGATACAGTCAAAATGCTGAGAGATGTACTAATATAAAGAAAAAACATGCGACAATTGCCATCGAAAAGGGGAATATTTTTTTAAATGTCGACTTAAGGCTCCGTTTCTACTCCAATATATTCATTTACCCACGAGATCTCTTGGGGAAAAATATCGAACGAGTTGAACACGAGGGTAATACATTTCGGAGAAATTAGTGAAATCTCCAATTCACCAAAGGGGTACCCCTTTCAGAAATCTTCGATTTCTCTATTATGGATTCGAGCAATGTTTTGATAATAAAACTAAAGAATATACGAGGGTCATGGGCACAAAAGTTGTAGCCCTATGTCTTAGGGTTCTATGTATAAAATTTCGTGCAAATCCGAGGTTTGTATAGGGTGATACAGTCAAAATACTGAGAGATGTACTAATATAAGGAAAAAACATGCGAAAATTGCCATTGAAAAGGGGAATATTTTTTTAAATGTCGACTTAAGGCTCCGTTTCTACTCCAATATATTCATTTACCCACGAGATCTCTTGGGGAAAAATATCGAACGAGTTGAACACGAGGGTAATACATTTCGGAGAAATTAGTGAAATCTCCAATTCACCAAAGGGGTACCCCTTTCAGAAATCTTCGATTTCTCTAATATGGATTCGAGCAATGTTTTGATAGTGAATACTAAATAATATGAGAGGGTCATGGGGACAAAAGTTGTAGCCCTATGTCTTAGGGTTCTATGTATAAAATTTCGTTCAAATCTGAGGTGTGTATAGGATGATACAGTCAAAATGCTGAGAGATGTACTAATATAAGGAAAAAACATGCGACAATTGCCATCGAAAAGGGGAATATTTTTTTAAATGTCGACTTAAGGCTCCGTTTCTACTCCAATATATTCATTTACCCACGAGATCTCTTGGGGAAAAATATCGAACGAGTTGAACACGAGGGTAATACATTTCGGAGAAATTAGTGAAATCTCCAATTCACCAAAGGGGTACCCCTTTCAGAAATCTTCGATTTCTCTAATATGGATTCGAGCAATGTTTTGATAATGAATACTAAAGAATATACGAGGGTCATGCGCACAATAGTTGTAGCCCTATGTCTTAGGGTTCTATGTATAAAATTTCGTTCAAATCTGAGGTGTGTATAGGATGATACAGTCAAAATGCTGAGAGATGTACTAATATAAGGAAAAAACATGCGACAATTGCCATCGAAAAGGGGAATATTTTTTTAAATGTCGACTTAAGGCTCCGTTTCTACTCCAATATATTCATTTACCCACGAGATCTCTTGGGGAAAAATATCGAACGAGTTGAACACGAGGGTAATACATTTCGGAGAAATTAGTGAAATCTCCAATTCACCAAAGGGGTACCCCTTTTAGAAATCTTCGATTTCTCTAATATGGATTCGAGCAATGTTTTGATAATGAATACTAAAGAATATACGAGGGTCATGCGCACAATAGTTGTAGCCCTATGTCTTAGGGTTCTATGTATAAAATTTAGAGCAAAGCCGACGTGTGTATAGGGTGATACAGTCAAAATACTGAGAGATGTACTAATATAAGGAAAAAACTTGCGAAAATTGCCATCGAAAAGGGGAATTTTTTTTGAAATGTCGACTTAAGGCTCCGATTCGACTCCAATATATTCATTTACCCATGAGATCTCTTGGGGAAAAATATCGAACGAGTTGAACACGAGGGTAATACATTTCTGAGAAATTAGTGAAATCTCCAATTCACCAAAGGGGTACCCCTTTCAGAAATCTTCGATTTCTCTAATATGTATTCGAGCAATGTTTTGATAGTGAATACTAAATAATATGCGAGGGTCATGGGGACAAAAGTTTTAGCCCTATGTCTTAGGGTTCTATGTATAAAATTTCGTTCAAATCCGAGGTGTGTATAGGGTGATACAGTCAAAATACTGAGAGATGTACTAATATAAGGAAAAAACATGCGAAAATTGCCATTGAAAAGGGGAATATTTTTTTAAATGTCGACTTAAGGCTCCGTTTCTACTCCAATATATTCATTTACCCACGAGATCTCTTGGGGAAAAATATCGAACGAGTTGAACACGAGGGTAATACATTTCGGAGAAATTAGTGAAATCTCCAATTCACCAAAGGGGTACCCCTTTTAGAAATCTTCGATTTCTCTAATATGGATTCGAGCAATGTTTTGATAATGAATACTAAAGAATATACGAGGGTCATGCGCACAATAGTTGTAGCCCTATGTCTTAGGGTTCTATGTATAAAATTTAGAGCAAAGCCGACGTGTGTATAGGGTGATACAGTCAAAATACTGAGAGATGTACTAATATAAGGAAAAAACTTGCGAAAATTGCCATCGAAAAGGGGAATTTTTTATGAAATGTTGACTTAAGGCTCCGTTTCGACGCCAATATATTCATTTACCCATGAGATCTCTTGGGGAAAAATATCGAACGATTTGAACGCGAGGGTAATACATTTCGGAGAAATTAGTGAAATCTCCAATTCACCAAAGGTGTACCACTTTCAGAAATCTTCGATTTCTCTAATATGAATTCGAGCAATGTTTTGATAGGGAATACTAAAGAATATGCGAGGGTCATGGGCACAAAGGTTGTAACCCTATGTCTTAGGGTTCTATGTATAAAATTTCGTGCAAATCCGAGGTTTGTATAGGGTGATACAGTCAAAATACTGAGAGATGTACTAATATAAGGAAAAAACTCGCGAAAATTGCCATCGAAAAGGGGAATTTTTTATGAAATGTTGACTTAAGGCTCCGATTCGACTCCAATATATTCATTTACCCATGAGATCTCTTGGGGAAAAATATCGAACGAGTTGAACACGAGGGTAATACATTTCTGAGAAATTAGTGAAATCTCCAATTCACCAAAGGGGTACCCCTTTCAGAAATCTTCGATTTCTCTAATATGTATTCGAGCAATGTTTTGATAGTGAATACTAAATAATATGCGAGGGTCATGGGGACAAAAGTTTTAGCCCTATGTCTTAGGGTTCTATGTATAAAATTTCGTTCAAATCCGAGGTGTGTATAGGGTGATACAGTCAAAATACTGAGAGATGTACTAATATAAGGAAAAAACATGCGAAAATTGCCATTGAAAAGGGGAATATTTTTTTAAATGTCGACTTAAGGCTCCGTTTCTACTCCAATATATTCATTTACCCACGAGATCTCTTGGGGAAAAATATCGAACGAGTTGAACACGAGGGTAATACATTTCGGAGAAATTAGTGAAATCTCCAATTCACCAAAGGGGTACCCCTTTTAGAAATCTTCGATTTCTCTAATATGGATTCGAGCAATGTTTTGATAATGAATACTAAAGAATATACGAGGGTCATGCGCACAATAGTTGTAGCCCTATGTCTTAGGGTTCTATGTATAAAATTTAGAGCAAAGCCGACGTGTGTATAGGGTGATACAGTCAAAATACTGAGAGATGTACTAATATAAGGAAAAAACTTGCGAAAATTGCCATCGAAAAGGGGAATTTTTTATGAAATGTTGACTTAAGGCTCCGTTTCGACGCCAATATATTCATTTACCCATGAGATCTCTTGGGGAAAAATATCGAACGATTTTAACGCGAGGGTAATACATTTCGGAGAAATTAGTGAAATCTCCAATTCACCAAAGGTGTACCACTTTCAGAAATCTTCGATTTCTCTAATATGAATTCGAGCAATGTTTTGATAGGGAATACTAAAGAATATGCGAGGGTCATGGGCACAAAGGTTGTAACCCTATGTCTTAGGGTTCTATGTATAAAATTTCGTGCAAATCCGAGGTTTGTATAGGGTGATACAGTCAAAATACTGAGAGATGTACTAATATAAGGAAAAAACTCGCGAAAATTGCCATCGAAAAGGGGAATTTTTTATGAAATGTTGACTTAATGCTCCGTTTCGACTCCAATATATTCATTTACCCATGAGATCTCTTGGGGAAAAATATCGAACGAGTTGAACACGAGGGTAATACATTTCGGAGAAATTAGTGAAATCTCCAATTCACCAAAGGGGTACCCCTTTCAGAAATCTTCGATTTCTCTAATATGGATTCGAGCAATGTTTTGATAGTGAATACTAAATAATATGAGAGGGTCATGGGGACAAAAGTTGTAGCCCTATGTCTTAGGGTTCTATGTATAAAATTTCGTTCAAATCCGAGGTTTGTATAGGGTGATACAGTCAAAATACTGAGAGATGTACTAATATAAGGAAAAAACTTGCGAAAATTGCCATCGAAAAGGGGAATTTTTTTTGAAATGTCGACTTAAGGCTCCGATTCGACTCCAATATATTCATTTACCCATGAGATCTCTTGGGGAAAAATATCGAACGAGTTGAACACGAGGGTAATACATTTCGGAGAAATTAGTGAAATCTCCAATTCACCAAAGGGGTACCCCTTTCAGAAATCTTCGATTTCTCTAATATGGATTCGAGCAATGTTTTGATAGTGAATACTAAATAATATGAGAGGGTCATGGGGACAAAAGTTGTAGCCCTATGTCTTAGGGTTCTATGTATAAAATTTCGTTCAAATCTGAGGTGTGTATAGGATGATACAGTCAAAATGCTGAGAGATGTACTAATATAAGGAAAAAACATGCGACAATTGCCATCGAAAAGGGGAATATTTTTTTAAATGTCGACTTAAGGCTCCGTTTCTACTCCAATATATTCATTTACCCACGAGATCTCTTGGGGAAAAATATCGAACGAGTTGAACACGAGGGTAATACATTTCGGAGAAATTAGTGAAATCTCCAATTCACCAAAGGGGTACCCCTTTCAGAAATCTTCGATTTCTCTATTATGGATTCGAGCAATGTTTTGATAATAAAACTAAAGAATATACGAGGGTCATGGGCACAAAAGTTGTAGCCCTATGTCTTAGGGTTCTATGTATAAAATTTCGTGCAAATCCGAGGTTTGTATAGGGTGATACAGTCAAAATACTGAGAGATGTACTAATATAAGGAAAAAACATGCGAAAATTGCCATTGAAAAGGGGAATATTTTTTTAAATGTCGACTTAAGGCTCCGTTTCTACTCCAATATATTCATTTACCCACGAGATCTCTTGGGGAAAAATATCGAACGAGTTGAACACGAGGGTAATACATTTCGGAGAAATTAGTGAAATCTCCAATTCACCAAAGGGGTACCCCTTTCAGAAATCTTCGATTTCTCTAATATGGATTCGAGCAATGTTTTGATAGTGAATACTAAATAATATGAGAGGGTCATGGGGACAAAAGTTGTAGCCCTATGTCTTAGGGTTCTATGTATAAAATTTCGTTCAAATCTGAGGTGTGTATAGGATGATACAGTCAAAATGCTGAGAGATGTACTAATATAAGGAAAAAACATGCGACAATTGCCATCGAAAAGGGGAATATTTTTTTAAATGTCGACTTAAGGCTCCGTTTCTACTCCAATATATTCATTTACCCACGAGATCTCTTGGGGAAAAATATCGAACGAGTTGAACACGAGGGTAATACATTTCGGAGAAATTAGTGAAATCTCCAATTCACCAAAGGGGTACCCCTTTCAGAAATCTTCGATTTCTCTATTATGGATTCGAGCAATGTTTTGATAATAAAACTAAAGAATATACGAGGGTCATGGGCACAAAAGTTGTAGCCCTATGTCTTAGGGTTCTATGTATAAAATTTCGTGCAAATCCGAGGTTTGTATAGGGTGATACAGTCAAAATACTGAGAGATGTACTAATATAAGGAAAAAACATGCGAAAATTGCCATTGAAAAGGGGAATATTTTTTTAAATGTCGACTTAAGGCTCCGTTTCTACTCCAATATATTCATTTACCCACGAGATCTCTTGGGGAAAAATATCGAACGAGTTGAACACGAGGGTAATACATTTCGGAGAAATTAGTGAAATCTCCAATTCACCAAAGGGGTACCCCTTTCAGAAATCTTCGATTTCTCTAATATGGATTCGAGCAATGTTTTGATAGTGAATACTAAATAATATGAGAGGGTCATGGGGACAAAAGTTGTAGCCCTATGTCTTAGGGTTCTATGTATAAAATTTCGTTCAAATCTGAGGTGTGTATAGGATGATACAGTCAAAATGCTGAGAGATGTACTAATATAAGGAAAAAACATGCGACAATTGCCATCGAAAAGGGGAATATTTTTTTAAATGTCGACTTAAGGCTCCGTTTCTACTCCAATATATTCATTTACCCACGAGATCTCTTGGGGAAAAATATCGAACGAGTTGAACACGAGGGTAATACATTTCGGAGAAATTAGTGAAATCTCCAATTCACCAAAGGGGTACCCCTTTTAGAAATCTTCGATTTCTCTAATATGGATTCGAGCAATGTTTTGATAATGAATACTAAAGAATATACGAGGGTCATGCGCACAATAGTTGTAGCCCTATGTCTTAGGGTTCTATGTATAAAATTTAGAGCAAAGCCGACGTGTGTATAGGGTGATACAGTCAAAATACTGAGAGATGTACTAATATAAGGAAAAAACTTGCGAAAATTGCCATCGAAAAGGGGAATTTTTTTTGAAATGTCGACTTAAGGCTCCGATTCGACTCCAATTTATTCATTTACCCATGAGATCTCTTGGGGAAAAATATCGAACGAGTTGAACACGAGGGTAATACATTTCTGAGAAATTAGTGAAATCTCCAATTCACCAAAGGGGTACCCCTTTCAGAAATCTTCGATTTCTCTAATATGTATTCGAGCAATGTTTTGATAGTGAATACTAAATAATATGCGAGGGTCATGGGGACAAAAGTTTTAGCCCTATGTCTTAGGGTTCTATGTATAAAATTTCGTTCAAATCCGAGGTGTGTATAGGGTGATACAGTCAAAATACTGAGAGATGTACTAATATAAGGAAAAAACATGCGAAAATTGCCATTGAAAAGGGGAATATTTTTTTAAATGTCGACTTAAGGCTCCGTTTCTACTCCAATATATTCATTTACCCACGAGATCTCTTGGGGAAAAATATCGAACGAGTTGAACACGAGGGTAATACATTTCGGAGAAATTAGTGAAATCTCCAATTCACCAAAGGGGTACCCCTTTTAGAAATCTTCGATTTCTCTAATATGGATTCGAGCAATGTTTTGATAATGAATACTAAAGAATATACGAGGGTCATGCGCACAATAGTTGTAGCCCTATGTCTTAGGGTTCTATGTATAAAATTTAGAGCAAAGCCGACGTGTGTATAGGGTGATACAGTCAAAATACTGAGAGATGTACTAATATAAGGAAAAAACTTGCGAAAATTGCCATCGAAAAGGGGAATTTTTTATGAAATGTTGACTTAAGGCTCCGTTTCGACGCCAATATATTCATTTACCCATGAGATCTCTTGGGGAAAAATATCGAACGATTTGAACGCGAGGGTAATACATTTCGGAGAAATTAGTGAAATCTCCAATTCACCAAAGGTGTACCACTTTCAGAAATCTTCGATTTCTCTAATATGAATTCGAGCAATGTTTTGATAGGGAATACTAAAGAATATGCGAGGGTCATGGGCACAAAGGTTGTAACCCTATGTCTTAGGGTTCTATGTATAAAATTTCGTGCAAATCCGAGGTTTGTATAGGGTGATACAGTCAAAATACTGAGAGATGTACTAATATAAGGAAAAAACTCGCGAAAATTGCCATCGAAAAGGGGAATTTTTTATGAAATGTTGACTTAATGCTCCGTTTCGACTCCAATATATTCATTTACCCATGAGATCTCTTGGGGAAAAATATCGAACGAGTTGAACACGAGGGTAATACATTTCGGAGAAATTAGTGAAATCTCCAATTCACCAAAGGGGTACCCCTTTCAGAAATCTTCGATTTCTCTAATATGGATTCGAGCAATGTTTTGATAGTGAATACTAAATAATATGAGAGGGTCATGGGGACAAAAGTTGTAGCCCTATGTCTTAGGGTTCTATGTATAAAATTTCGTTCAAATCCGAGGTTTGTATAGGGTGATACAGTCAAAATACTGAGAGATGTACTAATATAAGGAAAAAACTTGCGAAAATTGCCATCGAAAAGGGGAATTTTTTTTGAAATGTCGACTTAAGGCTCCGATTCGACTCCAATATATTCATTTACCCATGAGATCTCTTGGGGAAAAATATCGAACGAGTTGAACACGAGGGTAATACATTTCTGAGAAATTAGTGAAATCTCCAATTCACCAAAGGGGTACCCCTTTCAGAAATCTTCGATTTCTCTAATATGTATTCGAGCAATGTTTTGATAGTGAATACTAAATAATATGCGAGGGTCATGGGGACAAAAGTTTTAGCCCTATGTCTTAGGTTTCTATGTATAAAATTTCGTTCAAATCTGAGGTTTGTATAGGGTGATACAGTCAAAATACTGAGAGATGTACTAATATAAGGAAAAAACATGCGAAAATTGCCATTGAATAGGGGAATATTTTTTTAAATGTCGACTTAAGGCTCCGTTTCTACTCCAATATATTCATTTACCCACGAGATCTCTTGGGGAAAAATATCGAACGAGTTGAACACGAGGGTAATACATTTCGGAGAAATTAGTGAAATCTCCAATTCACCAAAGGGGTACCCCTTTTAGAAATCTTCGATTTCTCTAATATGGATTCGAGCAATGTTTTGATAATGAATACTAAAGAATATACGAGGGTCATGCGCACAATAGTTGTAGCCCTATGTCTTAGGGTTCTATGTATAAAATTTAGAGCAAAGCCGACGTGTGTATAGGGTGATACAGTCAAAATACTGAGAGATGTACTAATATAAGGAAAAAACTTGCGAAAATTGCCATCGAAAAGGGGAATTTTTTATGAAATGTTGACTTAAGGCTCCGTTTCGACGCCAATATATTCATTTACCCATGAGATCTCTTGGGGAAAAATATCGAACGATTTGAACGCGAGGGTAATACATTTCGGAGAAATTAGTGAAATCTCCAATTCACCAAAGGTGTACCACTTTCAGAAATCTTCGATTTCTCTAATATGAATTCGAGCAATGTTTTGATAGGGAATACTAAAGAATATGCGAGGGTCATGGGCACAAAGGTTGTAACCCTATGTCTTAGGGTTCTATGTATAAAATTTCGTGCAAATCCGAGGTTTGTATAGGGTGATACAGTCAAAATACTGAGAGATGTACTAATATAAGGAAAAAACTCGCGAAAATTGCCATCGAAAAGGGGAATTTTTTATGAAATGTTGACTTAATGCTCCGTTTCGACTCCAATATATTCATTTACCCATGAGATCTCTTGGGGAAAAATATCGAACGAGTTGAACACGAGGGTAATACATTTCGGAGAAATTAGTGAAATCTCCAATTCACCAAAGGGGTACCCCTTTCAGAAATCTTCGATTTCTCTAATATGGATTCGAGCAATGTTTTGATAGTGAATACTAAATAATATGAGAGGGTCATGGGGACAAAAGTTGTAGCCCTATGTCTTAGGGTTCTATGTATAAAATTTCGTTCAAATCCGAGGTTTGTATAGGGTGATACAGTCAAAATACTGAGAGATGTACTAATATAAGGAAAAAACTTGCGAAAATTGCCATCGAAAAGGGGAATTTTTTTTGAAATGTCGACTTAAGGCTCCGATTCGACTCCAATATATTCATTTACCCATGAGATCTCTTGGGGAAAAATATCGAACGAGTTGAACACGAGGGTAATACATTTCTGAGAAATTAGTGAAATCTCCAATTCACCAAAGGGGTACCCCTTTCAGAAATCTTCGATTTCTCTAATATGTATTCGAGCAATGTTTTGATAGTGAATACTAAATAATATGCGAGGGTCATGGGGACAAAAGTTTTAGCCCTATGTCTTAGGGTTCTATGTATAAAATTTCGTTCAAATCCGAGGTGTGTATAGGGTGATACAGTCAAAATACTGAGAGATGTACTAATATAAGGAAAAAACATGCGAAAATTGCCATTGAAAAGGAGAATATTTTTTTAAATGTCGACTTAAGGCTCCGTTTCTACTCCAATATATTCATTTACCCACGAGATCTCTTGGGGAAAAATATCGAACGAGTTGAACACGAGGGTAATACATTTCGGAGAAATTAGTGAAATCTCCAATTCACCAAAGGGGTACCCCTATTAGAAATCTTCGATTTCTCTAATATGGATTCGAGCAATGTTTTGATAATGAATACTAAAGAATATACGAGGGTCATGCGCACAATAGTTGTAGCCCTATGTCTTAGGGTTCTATGTATAAAATTTAGAGCAAAGCCGACGTGTGTATAGGGTGATACAGTCAAAATACTGAGAGATGTACTAATATAAGGAAAAAACTTGCGAAAATTGCCATCGAAAAGGGGAATTTTTTATGAAATGTTGACTTAAGGCTCCGTTTCGACGCCAATATATTCATTTACCCATGAGATCTCTTGGGGAAAAATATCGAACGATTTGAACGCGAGGGTAATACATTTCGGAGAAATTAGTGAAATCTCCAATTCACCAAAGGTGTACCACTTTCAGAAATCTTCGATTTCTCTAATATGAATTCGAGCAATGTTTTGAAAGGGAATACTAAAGAATATGCGAGGGTCATGGGCACAAAGGTTGTAACCCTATGTCTTAGGGTTCTATGTATAAAATTTCGTGCAAATCCGAGGTTTGTATAGGGTGATACAGTCAAAATACTGAGAGATGTACTAATATAAGGAAAAAACTCGCGAAAATGGCCATCGAAAAGGGGAATTTTTTATGAAATGTTGACTTAAGGCTCCGTTTCGACTCCAATATATTCATTTACCCATGAGATCTCTTGGGGAAAAATATCGAACGAGTTGAACACGAGGGTAATACATTTCGGAGAAATTAGTGAAATCTCCAATTCACCAAAGGGGTACCCCTTTCAGAAATCTTCGATTTCTCTAATATGTATTCGAGCAATGTTTTGATAGTGAATACTAAATAATATGCGAGGGTCATGGGGACAAAAGTTTTAGCCCTATGTCTTAGGGTTCTATGTATAAAATTTCGTTCAAATCCGAGGTGTGTATAGGTGATACAGTCAAAATACTGAGAGATGTACTAATATAAGGAAAAAACATGCGAAAATTGCCATTGAAAAGGGGAATATTTTTTTAAATGTCGACTTAAGGCTCCGTTTCTACTCCAATATATTCATTTACCCACGAGATCTCTTGGGGAAAAATATCGAACGAGTTGAACACGAGGGTAATACATTTCGGAGAAATTAGTGAAATCTCCAATTCACCAAAGGGGTACCCCTTTTAGAAATCTTCGATTTCTCTAATATGGATTCGAGCAATGTTTTGATAATGAATACTAAAGAATATACGAGGGTCATGCGCACAATAGTTGTAGCCCTATGTCTTAGGGTTCTATGTATAAAATTTAGAGCAAAGCCGACGTGTGTATAGGGTGATACAGTCAAAATACTGAGAGATGTACTAATATAAGGAAAAAACTTGCGAAAATTGCCATCGAAAAGGGGAATTTTTTATGAAATGTTGACTTAAGGCTCCGTTTCGACGCCAATATATTCATTTACCCATGAGATCTCTTGGGGAAAAATATCGAACGATTTGAACGCGAGGGTAATACATTTCGGAGAAATTAGTGAAATCTCCAATTCACCAAAGGTGTACCACTTTCAGAAATCTTCGATTTCTCTAATATGAATTCGAGCAATGTTTTGATAGGGAATACTAAAGAATATGAGAGGGTCATGGGCACAAAGGTTGTAACCCTATTTCTTAGGGTTCTATGTATAAAATTTCGTGCAAATCCGAGGTTTGTATAGGGTGATACAGTCAAAATACTGAGAGATGTACTAATATAAGGAAAAAACTCGCGAAAATGGCCATCGAAAAGGGGAATTTTTTATGAAATGTTGACTTAAGGCTCCGTTTCGACTCCAATATATTCATTTACCCATGAGATCTCTTGGGGAAAAATATCGAACGAGTTGAACACGAGGGTAATACATTTCGGAGAAATTAGTGAAATCTCCAATTCACCAAAGGGGTACCCCTTTCAGAAATCTTCGATTTCTCTAATATGGATTCGAGCAATGTTTTGATAGTGAATACTAAATAATATGAGAGGGTCATGGGGACAAAAGTTGTAGCCCTATGTCTTAGGGTTCTATGTATAAAATTTCGTTCAAATCCGAGGTTTGTATAGGGTGATACAGTCAAAATACTGAGAGATGTACTAATATAAGGAAAAAACTTGCGAAAATTGCCATCGAAAAGGGGAATTTTTTTTGAAATGTCGACTTAAGGCTCCGATTCGACTCCAATATATTCATTTACCCATGAGATCTCTTGGGGAAAAATATCGAACGAGTTGAACACGAGGGTAATACATTTCGGAGAAATTAGTGAAATCTCCAATTCACCAAAGGGGTACCCCTTTCAGAAATCTTCGATTTCTCTAATATGGATTCGAGCAATGTTTTGATAGTGAATACTAAATAATATGAGAGGGTCATGGGGACAAAAGTTGTAGCCCTATGTCTTAGGGTTCTATGTATAAAATTTCGTTCAAATCCGAGGTTTGTATAGGGTGATACAGTCAAAATACTGAGAGATGTACTAATATAAGGAAAAAACTTGCGAAAATTGCCATCGAAAAGGGGAATTTTTTTTGAAATGTCGACTTAAGGCTCCGTTTCTACTCCAATATATTCATTTACCCATGATATCTCTTGGGGGAAAATATCGAACGAGTTGAACACGAGGGTAATACATTTCGGAGAAATTAGTGAAATCTCCAATTCACCAAAGGGGTACCCCTTTCAGAAATCTTTGATTTCTCTAATATGAATTCGAGCAATGTTTTGATAATGAATACCAAAGAATATACGAGGGTCATGGGCACAAAAGTTGTAGCCCTATGTCTTAGGGTTCTATGTATAAAATTTCGAGCAAAGACGACGTGTGTATAGGGTGATACAGTCAAGATACTGAGTGATGTACTAATATAAGGAAAACACTTGTGAAAATAGCCATCGAAAAGGGGAATTTTTTTTGAAATGTTGACTTAAGGCTCCGATTCGACTCCAATATATTCATTTACCCATGAGATCTCTTGGGGAAAAATATCGAACGAGTTGAACACGAGGGTAATACATTTCTGAGAAATTAGTGAAATCTCCAATTCACCAAAGGGGTACCCCTTTCAGAAATCTTCGATTTCTCTAATATGTATTCGAGCAATGTTTTGATAGTGAATACTAAATAATATGCGAGGGTCATGGGGACAAAAGTTTTAGCCCTATGTCTTAGGGTTCTATGTATAAAATTTTGTTCAAATCTGAGGTGTGTATAGGGTGATACAGTCAAAATACTGAGAGATGTACTAATATAAGGAAAAAACATGCGAAAATTGCCATTGAAAAGGGGAATATTTTTTTAAATGTCGACTTAAGGCTCCGTTTCTACTCCAATATATTCATTTACCCACGAGATCTCTTGGGGAAAAATATCGAACGAGTTGAACACGAGGGTAATACATTTCGGAGAAATTAGTGAAATCTCCAATTCACCAAAGGGGTACCCCTTTTAGAAATCTTCGATTTCTCTAATATGGATTCGAGCAATGTTTTGATAATGAATACTAAAGAATATACGAGGGTCATGCGCACAATAGTTGTAGCCCTATGTCTTAGGGTTCTATGTATAAAATTTAGAGCAAAGCCGACGTGTGTATAGGGTGATACAGTCAAAATACTGAGAGATGTACTAATATAAGGAAAAAACTTGCGAAAATTGCCATCGAAAAGGGGAATTTTTTATGAAATGTTGACTTAAGGCTCCGTTTCGACGCCAATATATTCATTTACCCATGAGATCTCTTGGGGAAAAATATCGAACGATTGGAACGCGAGGGTAATACATTTCGGAGAAATTAGTGAAATCTCCAATTCACCAAAGGTGTACCACTTTCAGAAATCTTCGATTTCTCTAATATGAATTCGAGCAATGTTTTGATAGGGAATACTAAAGAATATGCGAGGGTCATGGGCACAAAGTTTGTAACCCTATGTCTTAGGGTTCTATGTATAAAATTTCGTGCAAATCCGAGGTTTGTATAGGGTGATACAGTCAAAATACTGAGAGATGTACTAATATAAGGAAAAAACTCGCGAAAATTGCCATCGAAAAGGGGAATTTTTTATGAAATGTTGACTTAAGGCTCCGTTTCGACTCCAATATATTCATTTACCCATGAGATCTCTTGGGGAAAAATATCGAACGAGTTGAACACGAGGGTAATACATTTCGGAGAAATTAGTGAAATCTCCAATTCACCAAAGGGGTACCCCTTTCAGAAATCTTCGATTTCTCTAATATGGATTCGAGCAATGTTTTGATAGTGAATACTAAATAATATGAGAGGGTCATGGGGACAAAAGTTGTAGCCCTATGTCTTAGGGTTCTATGTATAAATTTTCGTTCAAATCCGAGGTTTGTATAGGGTGATACAGTCAAAATACTGAGAGATGTACTAATATAAGGAAAAAACTTGCGAAAATTGCCATCGAAAAGGGGAATTTTTTTTGAAATGTCGACTTAAGGCTCCGATTCGACTCCAATATATTCATTTACCCATGAGATCTCTTGGGGAAAAATATCGAACGAGTTGAACACGAGGGTAATACATTTCGGAGAAATTAGTGAAATCTCCAATTCACCAAAGGGGTACCCCTTTCAGAAATCTTCGATTTCTCTAATATGGATTCGAGCAATGTTTTGATAGTGAATACTAAATAATATGAGAGGGTCATGGGGACAAAAGTTGTAGCCCTATGTCTTAGGTTTCTATGTATAAAATTTCGTTCAAATCTGAGGTTTGTATAGGGTGATACAGTCAAAATACTGAGAGATGTACTAATATAAGGAAAAAACTTGCGGAAATTGCCATCGAAAAGGGGAATTTTTTTTGAAAAGTTGACTTAAGGCTCCGCTTCGACTCCAATATATTCATTTACCCATGAGATCTCTTGGGGAAAAATATCGATCGAGTTGAACACGAGGGTAATACATTTCGGAGAATTTAGAGAAATCTCCAATTCACCAAAGGGGTACCCCTTTCAGAAATCTTCGATTTCTCTAATATGGATTCGAACAATGTTTTGATAGTGAATACTAAAGAATATGCGAGGGTCATGGGCACAAAAGTTGTATCCCTATGTCTTAGGGTTCTATGTATAAAATTTAGAGAAAAGCCGACGTGTGTATAGGGTGATACAGTCAAAATACTGAGAGATGTACTAATATAAGGAAAAAACTTGCGAAAATTGCCATCGAAAAGGGGAATTTTTTTTGAAATGTCGACTTAAGGCTCCGTTTCTACTCCAATATATTCATTTACCCATGATATCTCTTGGGGGAAAATATCGAACGAGTTGAACACGAGGGTAATACATTTCGGAGAAATTAGTGAAATCTCCAATTCACCAAAGGGGTACCCCTTTTAGAAATCTTCGATTTCTCTAATATGGATTCGAGCAATGTTTTGATAATGAATACTAAAGAATATACGAGGGTCATGCGCACAATAGTTGTAGCCCTATGTCTTAGGGTTCTATGTATAAAATTTAGAGCAAAGCCGACGTGTGTATAGGGTGATACAGTCAAGATACTGAGTGATGTACTAATATAAGGAAAACACTTGTGAAAATAGCCATCGAAAAGGGGAATTTTTTTTGAAATGTTGACTTAAGGCTCCGATTCGACTCCAATATATTCATTTACCCATGAGATCTCTTGGGGAAAAATATCGAACGAGTTGAACACGAGGGTAATACATTTCTGAGAAATTAGTGAAATCTCCAATTCACCAAAGGGGTACCCCTTTCAGAAATCTTCGATTTCTCTAATATGTATTCGAGCAATGTTTTGATAGTGAATACTAAATAATATGCGAGGGTCATGGGGACAAAAGTTTTAGCCCTATGTCTTAGGGTTCTATGTATAAAATTTCGTGCAAATCCGAGGTTTGTATAGGGTGATACAGTCAAAATACTGAGAGATGTACTAATATAAGGAAAAAACTCGCGAAAATTGCCATCGAAAAGGGGAATTTTTTATGAAATGTTGACTTAAGGCTCCGTTTCGACTCCAATATATTCATTTACCCATGAGATCTCTTGGGGAAAAATATCGAACGAGTTGAACACGAGGGTAATACATTTCGGAGAAATTAGTGAAATCTCCAATTCACCAAAGGGGTACCCCTTTGAGAAATCTTCGATTTCTCTAATATGGATTCGAGCAATGTTTTGATAGTGAATACTAAATAATATGAGAGGGTCATGGGGACAAAAGTTGTAGCCCTATGTCTTAGGGTTCTATGTATAAAATTTCGTTCAAATCCGAGGTTTGTATAGGGTGATACAGTCAAAATACTGAGAGATGTACTAATATAAGGAAAAAACTTGCGAAAATTGCCATCGAAAAGGGGAATTTTTTTTGAAATGTCGACTTAAGGCTCCGATTCGACTCCAATATATTCATTTACCCATGAGATCTCTTGGGGAAAAATATCGAACGAGTTGAACACGAGGGTAATACATTTCGGAGAAATTAGTGAAATCTCCAATTCACCAAAGGGGTACCCCTTTCAGAAATCTTCGATTTCTCTAATATGGATTCGAGCAATGTTTTGATAGTGAATACTAAATAATATGAGAGGGTCATGGGGACAAAAGTTGTAGCCCTATGTCTTAGGTTTCTATGTATAAAATTTCGTTCAAATCTGAGGTTTGTATAGGGTGATACAGTCAAAATACTGAGAGATGTACTAATATAAGGAAAAAACTTGCGGAAATTGCCATCGAAAAGGGGAATTTTTTTTGAAAAGTTGACTTAAGGCTCCGCTTCGACTCCAATATATTCATTTACCCATGAGATCTCTTGGGGAAAAATATCGATCGAGTTGAACACGAGGGTAATACATTTCGGAGAATTTAGAGAAATCTCCAATTCACCAAAGGGGTACCCCTTTCAGAAATCTTCGATTTCTCTAATATGGATTCGAACAATGTTTTGATAGTGAATACTAAAGAATATGCGAGGGTCATGGGCACAAAAGTTGTATCCCTATGTCTTAGGGTTCTATGTATAAAATTTAGAGAAAAGCCGACGTGTGTATAGGGTGATACAGTCAAAATACTGAGAGATGTACTAATATAAGGAAAAAACTTGCGAAAATTGCCATCGAAAAGGGGAATTTTTTTTGAAATGTCGACTTAAGGCTCCGTTTCTACTCCAATATATTCATTTACCCATGATATCTCTTGGGGGAAAATATCGACCGAGTTGAACACGAGGGTAATACATTTCGGAGAAATTAGTGAAATCTCCAATTCACCAAAGGGGTACCCCTTTTAGAAATCTTCGATTTCTCTAATATGGATTCGAGCAATGTTTTGATAATGAATACTAAAGAATATACGAGGGTCATGCGCACAATAGTTGTAGCCCTATGTCTTAGGGTTCTATGTATAAAATTTAGAGCAAAGCCGACGTGTGTATAGGGTGATACAGTCAAAATACTGAGAGATGTACTAATATAAGGAAAAAACTTGCGAAAATTGCCATCGAAAAGGGGAATTTTTTATGAAATGTTGACTTAAGGCTCCGTTTCGACGCCAATATATTCATTTACCCATGAGATCTCTTGGGGAAAAATATCGAACGATTGGAACGCGAGGGTAATACATTTCGGAGAAATTAGTGAAATCTCCAATTCACCAAAGGTGTACCACTTTCAGAAATCTTCGATTTCTCTAATATGAATTCGAGCAATGTTTTGATAGGGAATACTAAAGAATATGCGAGGGTCATGGGCACAAAGTTTGTAACCCTATGTCTTAGGGTTCTATGTATAAAATTTCGTACAAATCCGAGGTTTGTATAGGGTGATACAGTCAAAATACTGAGAGATGTACTAATATAAGGAAAAAACTCGCGAAAATTGCCATCGAAAAGGGGAATTTTTTATGAAATGTTGACTTAAGGCTCCGTTTCGACTCCAATATATTCATTTACCCATGAGATCTCTTGGGGAAAAATATCGAACGAGTTGAACACGAGGGTAATACATTTCGGAGAAATTAGTGAAATCTCCAATTCACCAAAGGGGTACCCCTTTCAGAAATCTTCGATTTCTCTAATATGGATTCGAGCAATGTTTTGATAGTGAATACTAAATAATATGAGAGGGTCATGGGGACAAAAGTTGTAGCCCTATGTCTTAGGGTTCTATGTATAAAATTTCGTTCAAATCCGAGGTTTGTATAGGGTGATACAGTCAAAATACTGAGAGATGTACTAATATAAGGAAAAAACTTGCGAAAATTGCCATCGAAAAGGGGAATTTTTTTTGAAATGTCGACTTAAGGCTCCGTTTCGACTCCAATATATTCATTTACCCATGAGATCTCTTGGGGAAAAATATCGAACGAGTTGAACACGAGGGTAATACATTTCGGAGAAATTAGTGAAATCTCCAATTCACCAAAGGGGTACCCCTTTCAGAAATCTTCGATTTCTCTAATATGGATTCGAGCAATGTTTTGATAGTGAATACTAAATAATATGAGAGGGTCATGGGGACAAAAGTTGTAGCCCTATGTCTTAGGGTTCTATGTATAAAATTTCGTTCAAATCCGAGGTTTGTATAGGGTGATACAGTCAAAATACTGAGAGATGTACTAATATAAGGAAAAAACTTGCGAAAATTGCCATCGAAAAGGGGAATTTTTTTTGAAATGTCGACTTAAGGCTCCGATTCGACTCCAATATATTCATTTACCCATGAGATCTCTTGGGGAAAAATATCGAACGAGTTGAACACGAGGGTAATACATTTCGGAGAAATTAGTGAAATCTCCAATTCACCAAAGGGGTACCCCTTTCAGAAATCTTCGATTTCTCTAATATGGATTCGAGCAATGTTTTGATAGTGAATACTAAATAATATGAGAGGGTCATGGGGACAAAAGTTGTAGCCCTATGTCTTAGGTTTCTATGTATAAAATTTCGTTCAAATCTGAGGTTTGTATAGGGTGATACAGTCAAAATACTGAGAGATGTACTAATATAAGGAAAAAACTTGCGGAAATTGCCATCGAAAAGGGGAATTTTTTTTGAAAAGTTGACTTAAGGCTCCGCTTCGACTCCAATATATTCATTTACCCATGAGATCTCTTGGGGAAAAATATCGATCGAGTTGAACACGAGGGTAATACATTTCGGAGAATTTAGAGAAATCTCCAATTCACCAAAGGGGTACCCCTTTCAGAAATCTTCGATTTCTCTAATATGGATTCGAACAATGTTTTGATAGTGAATACTAAAGAATATGCGAGGGTCATGGGCACAAAAGTTGTATCCCTATGTCTTAGGGTTCTATGTATAAAATTTAGAGAAAAGCCGACGTGTGTATAGGGTGATACAGTCAAAATACTGAGAGATGTACTAATATAAGGAAAAAACTTGCGAAAATTGCCATCGAAAAGGGGAATTTTTTTTGAAATGTCGACTTAAGGCTCCGTTTCTACTCCAATATATTCATTTACCCATGATATCTCTTGGGGGAAAATATCGACCGAGTTGAACACGAGGGTAATACATTTCGGAGAAATTAGTGAAATCTCCAATTCACCAAAGGGGTACCCCTTTTAGAAATCTTCGATTTCTCTAATATGGATTCGAGCAATGTTTTGATAATGAATACTAAAGAATATACGAGGGTCATGCGCACAATAGTTGTAGCCCTATGTCTTAGGGTTCTATGTATAAAATTTAGAGCAAAGCCGACGTGTGTATAGGGTGATACAGTCAAAATACTGAGAGATGTACTAATATAAGGAAAAAACTTGCGAAAATTGCCATCGAAAAGGGGAATTTTTTATGAAATGTTGACTTAAGGCTCCGTTTCGACGCCAATATATTCATTTACCCATGAGATCTCTTGGGGAAAAATATCGAACGATTGGAACGCGAGGGTAATACATTTCGGAGAAATTAGTGAAATCTCCAATTCACCAAAGGTGTACCACTTTCAGAAATCTTCGATTTCTCTAATATGAATTCGAGCAATGTTTTGATAGGGAATACTAAAGAATATGCGAGGGTCATGGGCACAAAGTTTGTAACCCTATGTCTTAGGGTTCTATGTATAAAATTTCGTACAAATCCGAGGTTTGTATAGGGTGATACAGTCAAAATACTGAGAGATGTACTAATATAAGGAAAAAACTCGCGAAAATTGCCATCGAAAAGGGGAATTTTTTATGAAATGTTGACTTAAGGCTCCGTTTCGACTCCAATATATTCATTTACCCATGAGATCTCTTGGGGAAAAATATCGAACGAGTTGAACACGAGGGTAATACATTTCGGAGAAATTAGTGAAATCTCCAATTCACCAAAGGGGTACCCCTTTCAGAAATCTTCGATTTCTCTAATATGGATTCGAGCAATGTTTTGATAGTGAATACTAAATAATATGAGAGGGTCATGGGGACAAAAGTTGTAGCCCTATGTCTTAGGGTTCTATGTATAAAATTTCGTTCAAATCCGAGGTTTGTATAGGGTGATACAGTCAAAATACTGAGAGATGTACTAATATAAGGAAAAAACTTGCGAAAATTGCCATCGAAAAGGGGAATTTTTTTTGAAATGTCGACTTAAGGCTCCGATTCGACTCCAATATATTCATTTACCCATGAGATCTCTTGGGGAAAAATATCGAACGAGTTGAACACGAGGGTAATACATTTCGGAGAAATTAGTGAAATCTCCAATTCACCAAAGGGGTACCCCTTTCAGAAATCTTCGATTTCTCTAATATGGATTCGAGCAATGTTTTGATAGTGAATACTAAATAATATGAGAGGGTCATGGGGACAAAAGTTGTAGCCCTATGTCTTAGGTTTCTATGTATAAAATTTCGTTCAAATCTGAGGTTTGTATAGGGTGATACAGTCAAAATACTGAGAGATGTACTAATATAAGGAAAAAACTTGCGGAAATTGCCATCGAAAAGGGGAATTTTTTTTGAAAAGTTGACTTAAGGCTCCGCTTCGACTCCAATATATTCATTTACCCATGAGATCTCTTGGGGAAAAATATCGATCGAGTTGAACACGAGGGTAATACATTTCGGAGAATTTAGAGAAATCTCCAATTCACCAAAGGGGTACCCCTTTCAGAAATCTTCGATTTCTCTAATATGGATTCGAACAATGTTTTGATAGTGAATACTAAAGAATATGCGAGGGTCATGGGCACAAAAGTTGTATCCCTATGTCTTAGGGTTCTATGTATAAAATTTAGAGAAAAGCCGACGTGTGTATAGGGTGATACAGTCAAAATACTGAGAGATGTACTAATATAAGGAAAAAACTTGCGAAAATTGCCATCGAAAAGGGGAATTTTTTTTGAAATGTCGACTTAAGGCTCCGTTTCTACTCCAATATATTCATTTACCCATGATATCTCTTGGGGGAAAATATCGAACGAGTTGAACACGAGGGTAATACATTTCGGAGAAATTAGTGAAATCTCCAATTCACCAAAGGGGTACCCCTTTCAGAAATCTTTGATTTCTCTAATATGAATTCGAGCAATGTTTTGATAATGAATA
The DNA here is from genome assembly GCF_963169125.1 of Humulus lupulus. Classification (NCBI taxonomy): domain Eukaryota; kingdom Viridiplantae; phylum Streptophyta; class Magnoliopsida; order Rosales; family Cannabaceae; genus Humulus; species Humulus lupulus. Next base: position 3,101,173 of record NC_084793.1, read on the forward strand.
CCAAAGAATATACGAGGGTCATGGGCACAAAAGTTGTAGCCCTATGTCTTAGGGTTCTATGTATAAAATTTCGAGCAAAGACGACGTGTGTATAGGGTGATACAGTCAAGATACTGAGTGATGTACTAATATAAGGAAAACACTTGTGAAAATAGCCATCGAAAAGGGGAATTTTTTTTGAAATGTTGACTTAAGGCTCCGATTCGACTCCAATATATTCATTTACCCATGAGATCTCTTGGGGAAAAATATCGAACGAGTTGAACACGAGGGTAATACATTTCTGAGAAATTAGTGAAATCTCCAATTCACCAAAGGGGTACCCCTTTCAGAAATCTTCGATTTCTCTAATATGTATTCGAGCAATGTTTTGATAGTGAATACTAAATAATATGCGAGGGTCATGGGGACAAAAGTTTTAGCCCTATGTCTTAGGGTTCTATGTATAAAATTTCGTTCAAATCCGAGGTGTGTATAGGGTGATACAGTCAAAATACTGAGAGATGTACTAATATAAGGAAAAAACATGCGAAAATTGCCATTGAAAAGGGGGAATATTTTTTTAAATGTCGACTTAAGGCTCCGTTTCTACTCCAATATATTCATTTACCCACGAGATCTCTTGGGGAAAAATATCGAACGAGTTAAACACGAGGGTAATACATTTCGGAGAAATTAGTGAAATCTCCAATTCACCAAAGGGGTACCCCTTTTAGAAATCTTCGATTTCTCTAATATGGATTCGAGCAATGTTTTGATAATGAATACTAAAGAATATACGAGGGTCATGCGCACAATAGTTGTAGCCCTATGTCTTAGGGTTCTATGTATAAAATTTAGAGCAAAGCCGACGTGTGTATAGGGTGATACAGTCAAAATACTGAGAGATGTACTAATATAAGGAAAACACTTGCGAAAATTGCCATCGAAAAGGGGAATTTTTTATGAAATGTTGACTTAAGGCTCCGTTTCGACGCCAATATATTCATTTACCCATGAGATCTCTTGGGGAAAAATATCGAACGATTTGAACGCGAGGGTAATACATTTCGGAGAAATTAGTGAAATCTCCAATTCACCAAAGGTGTACCACTTTCAGAAATCTTCGATTTCTCTAATATGAATTCGAGCAATGTTTTGATAGGGAATACTAAAGAATATGCGAGGGTCATGGGCACAAAGTTTGTAACCCTATGTCTTAGGGTTCTATGTATAAAATTTCGTGCAAATCCGAGGTTTGTATAGGGTGATACAGTCAAAATACTGAGAGATGTACTAATATAAGGAAAAAACTCGCGAAAATTGCCATCGAAAAGGGGAATTTTTTATGAAATGTTGACTTAAGGCTCCGTTTCGACTCCAATATATTCATTTACCCATGAGATCTCTTGGGGAAAAATATCGAACGAGTTGAACACGAGGGTAATACATTTCGGAGAAATTAGTGAAATCTCCAATTCACCAAAGGGGTACCCCTTTCAGAAATCTTCGATTTCTCTAATATGGATTCGAGCAATGTTTTGATAGTGAATACTAAATAATATGAGAGGGTCATGGGGACAAAAGTTGTAGCCCTATGTCTTAGGGTTCTATGTATAAAATTTCGTTCAAATCCGAGGTTTGTATAGGGTGATACAGTCAAAATACTGAGAGATGTACTAATATAAGGAAAAAACTTGCGAAAATTGCCATCGAAAAGGGGAATTTTTTTTGAAATGTCGACTTAAGGCTCCGATTCGACTCCAATATATTCATTTACCCATGAGATCTCTTGGGGAAAAATATCGAACGAGTTGAACACGAGGGTAATACATTTCGGAGAAATTAGTGAAATCTCCAATTCACCAAAGGGGTACCCCTTTCAGAAATCTTCGATTTCTCTAATATGGATTCGAGCAATGTTTTGATAGTGAATACTAAATAATATGAGAGGGTCATGGGGACAAAAGTTGTAGCCCTATGTCTTAGGTTTCTATGTATAAAATTTCGTTCAAATCTGAGGTTTGTATAGGGTGATACAGTCAAAATACTGAGAGATGTACTAATATAAGGAAAAAACTTGCGGAAATTGCCATCGAAAAGGGGAATTTTTTTTGAAAAGTTGACTTAAGGCTCCGCTTCGACTCCAATATATTCATTTACCCATGAGATCTCTTGGGGAAAAATATCGATCGAGTTGAACACGAGGGTAATACATTTCGGAGAATTTAGAGAAATCTCCAATTCACCAAAGGGGTACCCCTTTCAGAAATCTTCGATTTCTCTAATATGGATTCGAACAATGTTTTGATAGTGAATACTAAAGAATATGCGAGGGTCATGGGCACAAAAGTTGTATCCCTATGTCTTAGGGTTCTATGTATAAAATTTAGAGAAAAGCCGACGTGTGTATAGGGTGATACAGTCAAAATACTGAGAGATGTACTAATATAAGGAAAAAACTTGCGAAAATTGCCATCGAAAAGGGGAATTTTTTTTGAAATGTCGACTTAAGGCTCCGTTTCTACTCCAATATATTCATTTACCCATGATATCTCTTGGGGGAAAATATCGAACGAGTTGAACACGAGGGTAATACATTTCGGAGAAATTAGTGAAATCTCCAATTCACCAAAGGGGTACCCCTTTCAGAAATCTTTGATTTCTCTAATATGAATTCGAGCAATGTTTTGATAATGAATACCAAAGAATATACGAGGGTCATGGGCACAAAAGTTGTAGCCCTATGTCTTAGGGTTCTATGTATAAAATTTCGAGCAAAGACGACGTGTGTATAGGGTGATACAGTCAAGATACTGAGTGATGTACTAATATAAGGAAAACACTTGTGAAAATAGCCATCGAAAAGGGGAATTTTTTTTGAAATGTTGACTTAAGGCTCCGATTCGACTCCAATATATTCATTTACCCATGAGATCTCTTGGGGAAAAATATCGAACGAGTTGAACACGAGGGTAATACATTTCTGAGAAATTAGTGAAATCTCCAATTCACCAAAGGGGTACCCCTTTCAGAAATCTTCGATTTCTCTAATATGTATTCGAGCAATGTTTTGATAGTGAATACTAAATAATATGCGAGGGTCATGGGGACAAAAGTTTTAGCCCTATGTCTTAGGGTTCTATGTATAAAATTTCGTTCAAATCCGAGGTGTGTATAGGGTGATACAGTCAAAATACTGAGAGATGTACTAATATAAGGAAAAAACATGCGAAAATTGCCATTGAAAAGGGGGAATATTTTTTTAAATGTCGACTTAAGGCTCCGTTTCTACTCCAATATATTCATTTACCCACGAGATCTCTTGGGGAAAAATATCGAACGAGTTAAACACGAGGGTAATACATTTCGGAGAAATTAGTGAAATCTCCAATTCACCAAAGGGGTACCCCTTTTAGAAATCTTCGATTTCTCTAATATGGATTCGAGCAATGTTTTGATAATGAATACTAAAGAATATACGAGGGTCATGCGCACAATAGTTGTAGCCCTATGTCTTAGGGTTCTATGTATAAAATTTAGAGCAAAGCCGACGTGTGTATAGGGTGATACAGTCAAAATACTGAGAGATGTACTAATATAAGGAAAACACTTGCGAAAATTGCCATCGAAAAGGGGAATTTTTTATGAAATGTTGACTTAAGGCTCCGTTTCGACGCCAATATATTCATTTACCCATGAGATCTCTTGGGGAAAAATATCGAACGATTTGAACGCGAGGGTAATACATTTCGGAGAAATTAGTGAAATCTCCAATTCACCAAAGGTGTACCACTTTCAGAAATCTTCGATTTCTCTAATATGAATTCGAGCAATGTTTTGATAGGGAATACTAAAGAATATGCGAGGGTCATGGGCACAAAGTTTGTAACCCTATGTCTTAGGGTTCTATGTATAAAATTTCGTGCAAATCCGAGGTTTGTATAGGGTGATACAGTCAAAATACTGAGAGATGTACTAATATAAGGAAAAAACTCGCGAAAATTGCCATCGAAAAGGGGAATTTTTTATGAAATGTTGACTTAAGGCTCCGTTTCGACTCCAATATATTCATTTACCCATGAGATCTCTTGGGGAAAAATATCGAACGAGTTGAACACGAGGGTAATACATTTCGGAGAAATTAGTGAAATCTCCAATTCACCAAAGGGGTACCCCTTTCAGAAATCTTCGATTTCTCTAATATGGATTCGAGCAATGTTTTGATAGTGAATACTAAATAATATGAGAGGGTCATGGGGACAAAAGTTGTAGCCCTATGTCTTAGGGTTCTATGTATAAAATTTCGTTCAAATCCGAGGTTTGTATAGGGTGATACAGTCAAAATACTGAGAGATGTACTAATATAAGGAAAAAACTTGCGAAAATTGCCATCGAAAAGGGGAATTTTTTTTGAAATGTCGACTTAAGGCTCCGATTCGACTCCAATATATTCATTTACCCATGAGATCTCTTGGGGAAAAATATCGAACGAGTTGAACACGAGGGTAATACATTTCGGAGAAATTAGTGAAATCTCCAATTCACCAAAGGGGTACCCCTTTCAGAAATCTTCGATTTCTCTAATATGGATTCGAGCAATGTTTTGATAGTGAATACTAAATAATATGAGAGGGTCATGGGGACAAAAGTTGTAGCCCTATGTCTTAGGTTTCTATGTATAAAATTTCGTTCAAATCTGAGGTTTGTATAGGGTGATACAGTCAAAATACTGAGAGATGTACTAATATAAGGAAAAAACTTGCGGAAATTGCCATCGAAAAGGGGAATTTTTTTTGAAAAGTTGACTTAAGGCTCCGCTTCGACTCCAATATATTCATTTACCCATGAGATCTCTTGGGGAAAAATATCGATCGAGTTGAACACGAGGGTAATACATTTCGGAGAATTTAGAGAAATCTCCAATTCACCAAAGGGGTACCCCTTTCAGAAATCTTCGATTTCTCTAATATGGATTCGAACAATGTTTTGATAGTGAATACTAAAGAATATGCGAGGGTCATGGGCACAAAAGTTGTATCCCTATGTCTTAGGGTTCTATGTATAAAATTTAGAGAAAAGCCGACGTGTGTATAGGGTGATACAGTCAAAATACTGAGAGATGTACTAATATAAGGAAAAAACTTGCGAAAATTGCCATCGAAAAGGGGAATTTTTTTTGAAATGTCGACTTAAGGCTCCGTTTCTACTCCAATATATTCATTTACCCACGAGATCTCTTGGGGGAAAATATCGAACGAGTTGAACACGAGGGTAATACATTTCGGAGAAATTAGTGAAATCTCCAATTCACCAAAGGGGTACCCCTTTCAGAAATCTTCGATTTCTCTAATATGAATTCGAGCAATGTTTTGATAATGAATACCAAAGAATATACGAGGGTCATGGGCACAAAAGTTGTAGCCCTATGTCTTAGGGTTCTATGTATAAAATTTCGAGCAAAGACGACGTGTGTATAGGGTGATACAGTCAAGATACTGAGTGATGTACTAATATAAGGAAAACACTTGTGAAAATAGCCATCGAAAAGGGGAATTTTTTTTGAAATGTTGACTTAAGGCTCCGATTCGACTCCAATATATTCATTTACCCATGAGATCTCTTGGGGAAAAATATCGAACGAGTTGAACACGAGGGTAATACATTTCTGAGAAATTAGTGAAATCTCCAATTCACCAAAGGGGTACCCCTTTCAGAAATCTTCGATTTCTCTAATATGTATTCGAGCAATGTTTTGATAGTGAATACTAAATAATATGCGAGGGTCATGGGGACAAAAGTTGTAGCCCTATGTCTTAGGGTTCTATGTATAAAATTTCGTTCAAATCCGAGGTGTGTATAGGGTGATACAGTCAAAATACTGAGAGATGTACTAATATAAGGAAAAAACATGCGAAAATTGCCATTGAAAAGGGGAATATTTTTTTAAATGTCGACTTAAGGCTCCGTTTCTACTCCAATATATTCATTTACCCACGAGATCTCTTGGGGAAAAATATCGAACGAGTTGAACACGAGGGTAATACATTTCGGAGAAATTAGTGAAATCTCCAATTCACCAAAGGGGTACCCCTTTCAGAAATCTTCGATTTCTCTAATATGGATTCGAGCAATGTTTTGATAATGAATACTAAAGAATATACGAGGGTCATGGGCACAAAAGTTGTAGCCCTATGTCTTAGGGTTCTATGTATAAAATTTCGAGCAAAGACGACGTGTGTATAGGGTGATACAGTCAAGATACTGAGTGATGTACTAATATAAGGAAAAAACTTGCGAAAATTGCCATCGAAAAGGGGAATTTTTTATGAAATGTTGACTTAAGGCTCCGTTTCGACTCCAATATATTCATTTACCCATGAGATCTCTTGGGGAAAAATATCGAACGATTTGAACGCGAGGGTAATACATTTCGGAGAAATTAGTGAAATCTCCAATTCACAAAAGGGGTACCCCTTTCAGAAATCTTCGATTTCTCTAATATGGATTCGAGCAATGTTTTGATAGTGAATACTAAATAATATGCGAGGGTCATGGGGACAAAAGTTTTAGCCCTATGTCTTAGGGTTCTATGTATAAAATTTCGTTCAAATCCGAGGTGTGTATAGGGTGATACAGTCAAAATACTGAGAGATGTACTAATATAAGGAAAAAACATGCGAAAATTGCCATTGAAAAGGGGAATATTTTTTTAAATGTCGACTTAAGGCTCCGTTTCTACTCCAATATATTCATTTACCCACGAGATCTCTTGGGGAAAAATATCGAACGAGTTGAACACGAGGGTAATACATTTCGGAGAAATGAGTGAAATCTCCAATTCACCAAAGGGGTACCCCTTTCAGAAATCTTCGATTTCTCTAATATGTATTCGAGCAATGTTTTGATAGTGAATACTAAATAATATGCGAGGGTCATGGGGACAAAAGTTGTAGCCCTATGTCTTAGGGTTCTATGTATAAAATTTCGTTCAAATCCGAGGTGTGTATAGGGTGATACAGTCAAAATACTGAGAGATGTACTAATATAAGGAAAAAACTTGCGAAAATTGCCATCGAAAAGGGGAATTTTTTATGAAATGTTGACTTAAGGCTCCGTTTCGACTCCAATATATTCATTTACCCATGAGATCTCTTGGGGAAAAATATCGAACGATTTGAACGTGAGGGTAATACATTTAGGAGAAATTAGTGAAATCTCCAATTCACCAAAGGGGTACCCCTTTCAGAAATCTTCGATTTCTCTAATATGGATTCGAGCAATGTTTTGATAGTGAATACTAAATAATATGAGAGGGTCATGGGGACAAAAGTTGTATCCCTATGTCTTAGGGTTCTATGTATAAAATTTCGTTCAGATCCGAGGTTTGTATAGGGTGATACAGTCAAAATACTGAGAGATGTACTAATATAAGGAAAAAACTTGCGAAAATTGCCATCGAAAAGGGGAATTTTTTTTGAAATGTTGACTTAAGGCTCCGCTTTGACTCCAATATATTCATTTAACCATGAGATCTCTTGGGGAAAAATATCGAACGAGTTGAACACGAGGGTAATACATTTCGGAGAAATTAGTGAAATCTCCAATTCACCAAAGGGGTACCCCTTTCAGAAATCTTCGATTTCTCTAATATGGATTCGAGCAATGTTTTGATAGTGAATACTAAAGAATATGCGAGGGTCATGGGCACAAAAGTTGTAGCCCTATGTCTTAGGGTTCTATGTATAAAATTTCGTTCAAATCTCAGGTTTGTATAGGGTGATACAGTCAAAATACTGAGAGATGTACTAATATAAGGAAAAAACTTGCGGAAATTGCCATCGAAAAGGGGAATTTTTTTTGAAAAGTTGACTTAAGGCTCCGCTTCGACTCCAATATATTCATTTACCCATGAGATCTCTTGGGGAAAAATATCGAACGAGTTGAACACGAGGGTAATACATTTCGGAGAATTTAGAGAAATCTCCAATTCACCAAAGGGGTACCCCTTTCAGAAATCTTCGATTTCTCTAATATGGATTCGAACAATGTTTTGATAGTGAATACTAAAGAATATGCGAGGGTCATGGGCACAAAAGTTGTATCCCTATGTCTTAGGGTTCTATGTATAAAATTTAGAGAAAAGCCGACGTGTGTATAGGGTGATACAGTCAAAATACTGAGAGATGTACTAATATAACGAAAAAACTTGCGAAAATTGCCATCGAAAAGGGGAATTTTTTTTGAAATGTCGACTTAAGGCTCCGTTTCTACTCCAATATATTCATTTACCCATGATATCTCTTGGGGGAAAATATCGAACGAGTTGAACACGAGGGTAATACATTTCGGAGAAATTAGTGAAATCTCCAATTCACCAAAGGGGTACCCCTTTCAGAAATCTTCGATTTCTCTAATATGAATTCGAGCAATGTTTTGATAATGAATACCAAAGAATATACGAGGGTCATGGGCACAAAAGTTGTAGCCCTATGTCTTAGGGTTCTATGTATAAAATTTCGAGCAAAGACGACGTGTGTATAGGGTGATACAGTCAAGATACTGAGTGATGTACTAATATAAGGAAAACACTTGTGAAAATAGCCATCGAAAAGGGGAATTTTTTTTGAAATGTTGACTTAAGGCTCCGATTCGACTCCAATATATTCATTTACCCATGAGATCTCTTGGGGAAAAATATCGAACGAGTTGAACACGAGGGTAATACATTTCTGAGAAATTAGTGAAATCTCCAATTCACCAAAGGGGTACCCCTTTCAGAAATCTTCGATTTCTCTAATATGTATTCGAGCAATGTTTTGATAGTGAATACTAAATAATATGCGAGGGTCATGGGGACAAAAGTTGTAGCCCTATGTCTTAGGGTTCTATGTATAAAATTTCGTTCAAATCCGAGGTGTGTATAGGGTGATACAGTCAAAATACTGAGAGATGTACTAATATAAGGAAAAAACATGCGAAAATTGCCATTGAAAAGGGGAATATTTTTTTAAATGTCGACTTAAGGCTCCGTTTCTACTCCAATATATTCATTTACCCACGAGATCTCTTGGGGAAAAATATCGAACGAGTTGAACACGAGGGTAATACATTTCGGAGAAATTAGTGAAATCTCCAATTCACCAAAGGGGTACCCCTTTCAGAAATCTTCGATTTCTCTAATATGGATTCGAGCAATGTTTTGATAATGAATACTAAAGAATATACGAGGGTCATGGGCACAAAAGTTGTAGCCCTATGTCTTAGGGTTCTATGTATAAAATTTCGAGCAAAGACGACGTGTGTATAGGGTGATACAGTCAAGATACTGAGTGATGTACTAATATAAGGAAAAAACTTGCGAAAATTGCCATCGAAAAGGGGAATTTTTTATGAAATGTTGACTTAAGGCTCCGTTTCGACTCCAATATATTCATTTACCCATGAGATCTCTTGGGGAAAAATATCGAACGATTTGAACGCGAGGGTAATACATTTCGGAGAAATTAGTGAAATCTCCAATTCACAAAAGGGGTACCCCTTTCAGAAATCTTCGATTTCTCTAATATGGATTCGAGCAATGTTTTGATAGTGAATACTAAATAATATGCGAGGGTCATGGGGACAAAAGTTTTAGCCCTATGTCTTAGGGTTCTATGTATAAAATTTCGTTCAAATCCGAGGTGTGTATAGGGTGATACAGTCAAAATACTGAGAGATGTACTAATATAAGGAAAAAACATGCGAAAATTGCCATTGAAAAGGGGAATATTTTTTTAAATGTCGACTTAAGGCTCCGTTTCTACTCCAATATATTCATTTACCCACGAGATCTCTTGGGGAAAAATATCGAACGAGTTGAACACGAGGGTAATACATTTCGGAGAAATGAGTGAAATCTCCAATTCACCAAAGGGGTACCCCTTTCAGAAATCTTCGATTTCTCTAATATGTATTCGAGCAATGTTTTGATAGTGAATACTAAATAATATGCGAGGGTCATGGGGACAAAAGTTGTAGCCCTATGTCTTAGGGTTCTATGTATAAAATTTCGTTCAAATCCGAGGTGTGTATAGGGTGATACAGTCAAAATACTGAGAGATGTACTAATATAAGGAAAAAACTTGCGAAAATTGCCATCGAAAAGGGGAATTTTTTATGAAATGTTGACTTAAGGCTCCGTTTCGACTCCAATATATTCATTTACCCATGAGATCTCTTGGGGAAAAATATCGAACGATTTGAACGTGAGGGTAATACATTTAGGAGAAATTAGTGAAATCTCCAATTCACCAAAGGGGTACCCCTTTCAGAAATCTTCGATTTCTCTAATATGGATTCGAGCAATGTTTTGATAGTGAATACTAAATAATATGAGAGGGTCATGGGGACAAAAGTTGTATCCCTATGTCTTAGGGTTCTATGTATAAAATTTCGTTCAGATCCGAGGTTTGTATAGGGTGATACAGTCAAAATACTGAGAGATGTACTAATATAAGGAAAAAACTTGCGAAAATTGCCATCGAATAGGGGAATTTTTTTTGAAATGTTGACTTAAGGCTCCGCTTTGACTCCAATATATTCATTTAACCATGAGATCTCTTGGGGAAAAATATCGAACGAGTTGAACACGAGGGTAATACATTTCGGAGAAATTAGTGAAATCTCCAATTCACCAAAGGGGTACCCCTTTCAGAAATCTTCGATTTCTCTAATATGGATTCGAGCAATGTTTTGATAGTGAATACTAAAGAATATGCGAGGGTCATGGGCACAAAAGTTGTAGCCCTATGTCTTAGGGTTCTATGTATAAAATTTCGTTCAAATCTGAGGTTTGTATAGGGTGATACAGTCAAAATACTGAGAGATGTACTAATATAAGGAAAAAACTTGCGGAAATTGCCATCGAAAAGGGGAATTTTTTTTGAAAAGTTGACTTAAGGCTCCGCTTCGACTCCAATATATTCATTTACCCATGAGATCTCTTGGGGAAAAATATCGAACGAGTTGAACACGAGGGTAATACATTTCGGAGAATTTAGAGAAATCTCCAATTCACCAAAGGGGTACCCCTTTCAGAAATCTTCGATTTCTCTAATATGGATTCGAACAATGTTTTGATAGTGAATACTAAAGAATATGCGAGGGTCATGGGCACAAAAGTTGTATCCCTATGTCTTAGGGTTCTATGTATAAAATTTAGAGAAAAGCCGACGTGTGGATAGGGTGATACAGTCAAAATACTGAGAGATGTACTAATATAACGAAAAAACTTGCGAAAATTGCCATCGAAAAGGGGAATTTTTTTTGAAATGTCGACTTAAGGCTCCGTTTCTACTCCAATATATTCATTTACCCATGATATCTCTTGGGGGAAAATATCGAACGAGTTGAACACGAGGGTAATACATTTCGGAGAAATTAGTGAAATCTCCAATTCACCAAAGGGGTACCCCTTTCAGAAATCTTTGATTTCTCTAATATGAATTCGAGCAATGTTTTGATAATGAATACTAAAGAATATACGAGGGTCATGGGCACAAAAGTTGTAGCCCTATGTCTTAGGGTTCTATGTATAAAATTTCGAGCAAAGACGACGTGTGTATAGGGTGATACAGTCAAGATACTGAGTGATGTACTAATATAAGGAAAACACTTGTGAAAATAGCCATCGAAAAGGGGAATTTTTTTTGAAATGTTGACTTAAGGCTCCGATTCGACTCCAATATATTCATTTACCCATGAGATCTCTTGGGGAAAAATATCGAACGAGTTGAACACGAGGGTAATACATTTCTGAGAAATTAGTGAAATCTCCAATTCACCAAAGGGGTACCCCTTTCAGAAATCTTCGATTTCTCTAATATGTATTCGAGCAATGTTTTGATAGTGAATACTAAATAATATGCGAGGGTCATGGGGACAAAAGTTTTAGCCCTATGTCTTAGGGTTCTATGTATAAAATTTGGTTCAAATCCGAGGTGTGTATAGGGTGATACAGTCAAAATACTGAGAGATGTACTAATATAAGGAAAAAACATGCGAAAATTGCCATTGAAAAGGGGAATATTTTTTTAAATGTCGACTTAAGGCTCCGTTTCTACTCCAATATATTCATTTACCCACGAGATCTCTTGGGGAAAAATATCGAACGAGTTGAACACGAGGGTAATACATTTCGGAGAAATTAGTGAAATCTCCAATTCACCAAAGGGGTACCCCTTTCAGAAATCTTCGATTTCTCTAATATGGATTCGAGTAATGTTTTGATAATGAATACTAAAGAATATACGAGGGTCATGGGCACAAAAGTTGTAGCCCTATGTCTTAGGGTTCTATGTATAAAATTTCGAGCAAAGCCGACGTGTGTATAGGGTGATACAGTCAAAATACTGAGAGATGTACTAATATAAGGAAAAACTTGCGAAAATTGCCATCGAAAAGGGGAATTTTTTTTGAAATGTTGACTTAAGGCTCCGATTCGACTCCAATATATTCATTTACCCATGAGATATTTTGGGGAAAAATATCGAACGAGTTGAACACGAGGGTAATACATTTCGGAGAAATTAGTGAAATCTCCAATTCACCAAAGGGGTACCCCTTTCAGAAATCTTCGATTTCTCTAATATGTATTCGAGCAATGTTTTGATAGTGAATACTAAATAATATGCGAGGGTCATGGGGACAAAAGTTGTAGCCCTATGTCTTAGGGTTCTATGTATAAAATTTCGTTCAAATCCGAGGTTTGTATAGAGTGATACAGTCCAAATACTGAGAGATGTACTAATATAAGGAAAAAACTTGCGAAAATTGCCATCGAAAAGGGGAATTTTTTATGAAATGTCGACTTAAGGCTCCGTTTCGACTCCAATATATTCATTTACCCATGAGATCTCTTGGGGGAAAATATCGAACGATTTGAACGTGAGGGTAATACATTTCGGAGAAATTAGTGAAATCTCCAATTCACCAAAGGGGTTCCCCTTTCAGAAATCTTCGATTTCTCTAATATGGATTCGAGCAATATTTTGATAGTGAATACTAAATAATATGAGAGGGTCATGGGGACAAAAGTTATAGCCCTATGTCTTAGGGTTCTATGTATAAAATTTGGTTCAAATCCAAGGTTTGTATAGGGTGATACAGTCAAAATGCTGAGAGATGTACTAATATAAGGAAAAAACATGCGAAAATTGCCATCGAAAAGGGGAATATTTTTTTAAATGTCGACTTAAGGCTCCGTTTCTACTCCAATATATTCATTTACCCACGAGATCTCTTGGGGAAAAATATCGAACGAGTTGAACACGAGGGTAATACATTTCGGAGAAATTAGTGAAATCTCCAATTCACCAAAGGGGTACCCCTTTCAGAAATCTTCGATTTCTCTAATATGGATTCGAGCAATGTTTTGATAGTGAATACTAAATAATATGAGAGGGTCATGGGGACAAAAGTTGTATCCCTATGTCTTAGGGTTCTATGTATAAAATTTCGTTCAGATCCGAGGTTTGTATAGGGTGATACAGTCAAAATACTGAGAGATGTACTAATATAAGGAAAAAACTTGCGAAAATTGCCATCGAAAAGGGGAATTTTTTTTGAAATGTTGACTTAAGGCTCCGCTTTGACTCCAATATATTCATTTAACCATGAGATCTCTTGGGGAAAAATATCGAACGAGTTGAACACGAGGGTAATACATTTCGGAGAAATTAGTGAAATCTCCAATTCACCAAAGGGGTACCCCTTTCAGAAATCTTCGATTTCTCTAATATGGATTCGAGCAATGTTTTGATAGTGAATACTAAAGAATATGCGAGGGTCATGGGCACAAAAGTTGTAGCCCTATGTCTTAGGGTTCTATGTATAAAATTTCGTTCAAATCTGAGGTTTGTATAGGGTGATACAGTCAAAATACTGAGAGATATACTAATATAAGGAAAAAACTTGCGGAAATTGCCATCGAAAAGGGGAATTTTTTTTGAAAAGTTGACTTAAGGCTCCGCTCCGAATCCAATATATTCATTTACCCATGAGATCTCTTGGGGAAAAATATCGAACGAGTTGAACACGAGGGTAATACATTTCGGAGAATTTAGAGAAATCTCCAATTCACCAAAGGGGTACCCCTTTCAGAAATCTTCGATTTCTCTAATATGGATTCGAACAATGTTTTGATAGTGAATACTAAAGAATATGCGAGGGTCATGGGCACAAAAGTTGTATCCCTATGTCTTAGGGTTCTATGTATAAAATTTAGAGAAAAGCCGACGTGTGTATAGGGTGATACAGTCAAAATACTGAGAGATGTACTAATATAACGAAAAAACTTGCGAAAATTGCCATCGAAAAGGGGAATTTTTTTTGAAATGTCGACTTAAGGCTCCGTTTCTACTCCAATATATTCATTTACCCATGATATCTCTTGGGGGAAAATATCGAACGAGTTGAACACGAGGGTAATACATTTCGGAGAAATTAGTGAAATCTCCAATTCACCAAAGGGGTACCCCTTTCAGAAATCTTTGATTTCTCTAATATGAATTCGAGCAATGTTTTGATAATGAATACTAAAGAATATACGAGGGTCATGGGCACAAAAGTTGTAGCCCTATGTCTTAGGGTTCTATGTATAAAATTTCGAGCAAAGACGACGTGTGTATAGGGTGATACAGTCAAGATACTGAGTGATGTACTAATATAAGGAAAACACTTGTGAAAATAGCCATCGAAAAGGGGAATTTTTTTTGAAATGTTGACTTAAGGCTCCGATTCGACTCCAATATATTCATTTACCCATGAGATCTCTTGGGGAAAAATATCGAACGAGTTGAACACGAGGGTAATACATTTCTGAGAAATTAGTGAAATCTCCAATTCACCAAAGGGGTACCCCTTTCAGAAATCTTCGATTTCTCTAATATGTATTCGAGCAATGTTTTGATAGTGAATACTAAATAATATGCGAGGGTCATGGGGACAAAAGTTTTAGCCCTATGTCTTAGGGTTCTATGTATAAAATTTCGTTCAAATCCGAGGTGTGTATAGGGTGATACAGTCAAAATACTGAGAGATGTACTAATATAAGGAAAAAACATGCGAAAATTGCCATTGAAAAGGGGAATATTTTTTTAAATGTCGACTTAAGGCTCCGTTTCTACTCCAATATATTCATTTACCCACGAGATCTCTTGGGGAAAAATATCGAACGAGTTGAACACGAGGGTAATACATTTCGGAGAAATTAGTGAAATCTCCAATTCACCAAAGGGGTACCCCTTTCAGAAATCTTCGATTTCTCTAATATGGATTCGAGCAATGTTTTGATAATGAATACTAAAGAATATACGAGTGTCATGGGCACAAAAGTTGTAGCCCTACGTCTTAGGGTTCTATGTATAAAATTTCGAGCAAAGACGACGTGTGTATAGGGTGATACAGTCAAGATACTGAGTGATGTACTAATATAAGGAAAAAACTTGTGAAAATAGCCATCGAAAAGGGGAATTTTTTTTGAAATGTCGACTTAAGGCTCCGATTCGACTCCAATATATTCATTTACCCATGAGATCTCTTGGGGAAAAATATCGAACGAGTTGAGCACGAGGGTAATACATTTCGGAGAAATTAGTGAAATCTCCAATTCACCAAAGGGGGTACCCCTTTCAGAAATCTTCGATTTCTCTAATATGGATTCGAGTAATGTTTTGATAATGAATACTAAAGAATATACGAGGGTCATGGGCACAAAAGTTGTAGCCCTATGTCTTAGGGTTCTATGTATAAAATTTCGAGCAAAGCCGACGTGTGTATAGGGTGATACAGTCAAAATACTGAGAGATGTACTAATATAAGGAAAAACTTGCGAAAATTGCCATCGAAAAGGGGAATTTTTTTTGAAATGTTGACTTAAGGCTCCGATTCGACTCCAATATATTCATTTACCCATGAGATATTTTGGGGAAAAATATCGAACGAGTTGAACACGAGGGTAATACATTTCGGAGAAATTAGTGAAATCTCCAATTCACCAAAGGGGTACCCCTTTCAGAAATCTTCGATTTCTCTAATATGTATTCGAGCAATGTTTTGATAGTGAATACTAAATAATATGCGAGGGTCATGGGGACAAAAGTTGTAGCCCTATGTCTTAGGGTTCTATGTATAAAATTTCGTTCAAATCCGAGGTTTGTATAGAGTGATACAGTCCAAATACTGAGAGATGTACTAATATAAGGAAAAAACTTGCGAAAATTGCCATCGAAAAGGGGAATTTTTTATGAAATGTCGACTTAAGGCTCCGTTTCGACTCCAATATATTCATTTACCAATGAGATCTCTTGGGGAAAAATATCGAACGATTTGAACGTGAGGGTAATACATTTCGGAGAAATTAGTGAAATCTCCAATTCACCAAAGGGGTTCCCCTTTCAGAAATCTTCGATTTCTCTAATATGGATTCGAGCAATATTTTGATAGTGAATACTAAATAATATGAGAGGGTCATGGGGACAAAAGTTGTAGCCCTATGTCTTAGGGTTCTATGTATAAAATTTGGTTCAAATCCAAGGTTTGTATAGGGTGATACAGTCAAAATGCTGAGAGATGTACTAATATAAGGAAAAAACATGCGAAAATTGCCATCGAAAAGGGGAATATTTTTTTAAATGTCGACTTAAGGCTCCGTTTCTACTCCAATATATTCATTTACCCACGAGATCTCTTGGGGAAAAATATCGAACGAGTTGAACACGAGGGTAATACATTTCGGAGAAATTAGTGAAATCTCCAATTCACCAAAGGGGTACCCCTTTCAGAAATCTTCGATTTCTCTAATATGTATTCGAGCAATGTTTTGATAGTGAATACTAAATAATATGCGAGGGTCATGGGGACAAAAGTTGTAGCCCTATGTCTTAGGGTTCTATGTATAATATTTCGTTCAAATCCGAGGTTTGTATAGGGTGATACAGTCAAAATACTGAGAGATGTACTAATATAAGGAAAAAACTTGCGAAAATTGCCATCGAAAAGGGGAATTTTTTTTGAAATGTCGACTTAAGGCTCCGTTTCGACTCCAATATATTCATTTACCCATGAGATATCTTGGGGAAAAATATCGAACGATTTGAACGCGAGGGTAATACATTTCGGAGAAATTAGTGAAATCTCCAATTCACCAAAGGGGTAGCCCTTTCAGAAATCTTCGATTTCTCTAATATGGATTCGAGCAATGTTTTGATAGTGAATACTAAATAATATGAGAGGGTCATGGGGACAAAAGTTGTAGCCCTATGTCTTAGGGTTCTATGTATAAAATTTGGTTCAAATCCGAGGTTTGTATAGGGTGATACAGTCAAAATGCTGAGAGATGTACTAATATAAGGAAAAAACATGCGAAAATTGCCATCGAAAAGGGGAATATTTTTTTAAATGTCGACTTAAGGCTCCGTTTCGACTCCAATATATTCATTTACCCATGAGATCTCTTGGGGAAAAATATCGAACGATTTGAACGCGAGGGTAATACATTTCGGAGAAATTAGTGAAATCTCCAATTCACCAAAGGGGGTACCCCTTTCAGAAATCTTCGATTTCTCTAATATGGATTCGAGTAATGTTTTGATAATGAATACTAAAGAATATACGAGGGTCATGGGCACAAAAGTTGTAGCCCTATGTCTTAGGGTTCTATGTATAAAATTTCGAGCAAAGCCGACGTGTGTATAGGGTGATACAGTCAAAATACTAAGAGATGTACTAATATAAGGAAAAAACTTGCGAAAATTGCCATCGAAAAGGGGAATTTTTTATGAAATGTCGACTTAAGGCTCCGTTTCGACTCCAATATATTCATTTACCCATGAGATCTCTTGGGGAAAAATATCGAACGATTTGAACGTGAGGGTAATACATTTCGGTGAAATTAGTGAAATCTCCAATTCACCAAAGGGGTTCCCCTTTCAGAAATCTTCGATTTCTCTAATATGGATTCGAGCAATATTTTGATAGTGAATACTAAATAATATGAGAGGGTCATGGGGACAAAAGTTGTAGCCCTATGTCTTAGGGTTCTATGTATAAAATTTGGTTCAAATCCAAGGTTTGTATAGGGTGATACAGTCAAAATGCTGAGAGATGTACTAATATAAGGAAAAAACATGCGAAAATTGCCATCGAAAAGGGGAATATTTTTTTAAATGTCGACTTAAGGCTCCGTTTCTACTCCAATATATTCATTTACCCACGAGATCTCTTGGGGAAAAATATCGAACGAGTTGAACACGAGGGTAATACATTTCGGAGAAATTAGTGAAATCTCCAATTCACCAAAGGGGTACCCCTTTCAGAAATCTTCGATTTCTCTAATATGTATTCGAGCAATGTTTTGATAGTGAATACTAAATAATATGCGAGGGTCATGGGGACAAAAGTTGTAGCCCTATGTCTTAGGGTTCTATGTATAAAATTTCGTTCAAATCCGAGGTTTGTATAGGGTGATACAGTCAAAATACTGAGAGATGTACTAATATAAGGAAAAAACTTGCGAAAATTGCCATCGAAAAGGGGAATTTTTTTTGAAATGTCGACTTAAGGCTCCGTTTCGACTCCAATATATTCATTTACCCATGAGATATCTTGGGGAAAAATATCGAACGATTTGAACGCGAGGGTAATACATTTCGGAGAAATTAGTGAAATCTCCAATTCACCAAAGGGGTACCCCTTTCAGAAATCTTCGATTTCTCTAATATGGATTCGAGCAATGTTTTGATAGTGAATACTAAATAATATGAGAGGGTCATGGGGACAAAAGTTGTAGCCCTATGTCTTAGGGTTCTATGTATAAAATTTGGTTCAAATCCGAGGTTTGTATAGGGTGATACAGTCAAAATGCTGAGAGATGTACTAATATAAGGAAAAAACATGCGAAAATTGCCATCGAAAAGGGGAATATTTTTTTAAATGTCGACTTAAGGCTCCGTTTCGACTCCAATATATTCATTTACCCATGAGATCTCTTGGGGAAAAATATCGAACGATTTGAACGCGAGGGTAATACATTTCGGAGAAATTAGTGAAATCTCCAATTCACCAAAGGGGTACCCCTTTCAGAAATCTTCGATTTCTCTAATATGAATTCGAGCAATGTTTTGATAGTGAATACTAAATAATATGCGAGGGTCATGGGGACAAAAGTTGTAGCCCTATGTCTTAGGGTTCTATGTATAAAATTTCGTTCAAATCCGAGGTTTGTATAGGGTGATACAGTCAAAATACTGAGAGATGTACTAATATAAGGAAAAAACATGCGAAAATTGCCATCGAAAAGGGGAATATTTTTTTAAATGTCGACTTAAGGCTCCGTTTCTACTCCAATATATTCATTTACCCACGAGATCTCTTGGGGAAAAATATCGAACGAGTTGAACACGAGGGTAATACATTTCGGAGAAATTAGTGAAATCTCCAATTCACCAAAGTGGTACCCCTTTCAGAAATCTTCGATTTCTCTAATATGGATTCGAGCAATGTTTTGATAGTGAATACTAAAGAATATGCGAGGGTCATGGGCACAAAAGTTGTAGCCCTATGTCTTAGGGTTCTATATATAAAATTTAGAGCAAAGTCGACGTGTGTATAGGGTGATATAGTCAAAATACTGAGAGATGTACTAATATAAGGAAAAAACTTGCGAAAATTGCCATCGAAAAGGGGAATTTTTTTTGAAATTTTGACTTAAGGCTCCGCTTCGACTCCAATATATTCATTTACCCATGAGATCTCTTGGGGGAAAATATCGAACGAGTTGAACACGAGGGTAATACATTTCGGAGAAATTAGTGAAATCTCCAATTCACCAAAGGGGTACCCCTTTCAGATATCTTCGATTTCTCTAATATGGATTCGAGCAATGTTTAGATAGTGAATACTAAAGAATATGCGAGGGTCATGGGCACAAAAGTTGTAGCCCTATGTCTTTGGGTTCTATGTATAAAATTTCGAGCAAAGCCGACGTGTGTATAGGGTGATACAGTCAAAATACTAAGAGATGTACTAATATAAGGAAAAAACTTGCGAAAATTGCCATCGAAAAGGGGAATTTTTTTTGAAATGTTGACTTAAGGCTCCGTTTCAACTCCAATATATTCATTTAACCATGAGATCTTTTGGGGAAAAATATCGAACGAGTTGAACGCGAGGGTAATACATTTCGGAGAAATGAGTGAAATCTCCAATTCACCAAAGGGGTACCCCTTTCAGAAATCTTCGATTTCTCTAATATGTATTCGAGCAATGTTTTGATAGTGAATACTAAATAATATGCGAGTGTGATGGGGACAAAAATTGTAGCCCTATGTCTTAGGGTTCTATGTATAATATTTCGTTCAAATCCGAGGTTTGTATAGAGTGATACAGTCAAAATACTGAGAGATGTACTAATATAAGGAAAAAACTTGCGAAAATTGCCATCGAAAAGGGGAATTTTTTATGAAATGTCGACTTAAGGCTCCATTTCGACTCCAATATATTCATTAACCCATGAGATCTCTTGGGGGAAAATATTGAACGATTTGAACGCGAGGGTAATACATTTCGGAGAAATTAGTGAAATCTCCAATTCACCAAAGGGGTACCCCTTTCAGAAATCTTCGATTTCTCTAATATGGATTCGAGCAATGTTTTGATAGTGAATACTAAATAATATGAGAGGGTCATGGGGACAAAAGTTGTAGCCCTATGTCTTAGGGTTCTATGTATAAAATTTCGTTCAAATCCGAGGTTTGTATAGGGTGATACAGTCAAAATACTGAGAGATGTACTAATATAAGGAAAAAACTTGCGAAAATTGCCATCGAAAAGGGGAATTTTTTATGAAATGTCGACTTAAGGCTCCGTTTCGACTCCAATATATTCATTTACCCATGAGATCTCTTGGGGAAAAATATCGAACGATTTGAACGTGAGGGTAATACATTTCGGAGAAATTAGTGAAATCTCCAATTCACCAAAGGGGTTCCCCTTTAAGAAATCTTCGATTTCTCTAATATGGATTCGAGCAATATTTTGATAGTGAATACTAAATAATATGAGAGGGTCATGGGGACAAAAGTTGTAGCCCTATGTCTTAGGGTTCTATGTATAAAATTTGGTTCAAATCCAAGGTTTGTATAGGGTGATACAGTCAAAATGCTGAGAGATGTACTAATATAAGGAAAAAACATGCGAAAATTGCCATCGAAAAGGGGAATATTTTTTTAAATGTCGACTTAAGGCTCCGTTTCTACTCCAATATATTCATTTACCCACGAGATCTCTTGGGGAAAAATATCGAACGAGTTGAACACGAGGGTAATACATTTCGGAGAAATTAGTGAAATCTCCAATTCACCAAAGGGGTACCCCTTTCAGAAATCTTCGATTTCTCTAATATGTATTCGAGCAATGTTTTGATAGTGAATACTAAATAATATGCGAGGGTCATGGGGACAAAAGTTGTAGCCCTATGTCTTAGGGTTCTATGTATAAAATTTCGTTCAAATCCGAGGTTTGTATAGGGTGATACAGTCAAAATACTAAGAGATGTACTAATATAAGGAAAAAACTTGCGAAAATTGCCATCGAAAAGGGGAATTTTTTTTGAAATGTCGACTTAAGGCTCCGTTTCGACTCCAATATATTCATTTACCCATGAGATCTCTTGGGGAAAAATATCGAACGATTTGAACGCGAGGGTAATACATTTCGGAGAAATTAGTGAAATCTCCAATTCACCAAAGGGGGTACCCCTTTCAGAAATCTTCGATTTCTCTAATATGGATTCGAGTAATGTTTTGATAATGAATACTAAAGAATATACGAGGGTCATGGGCACAAAAGTTGTAGCCCTATGTCTTAGGGTTCTATGTATAAAATTTCGAGCAAAGCCGACGTGTGTATAGGGTGATACAGTCAAAATTCTTAGAGATGTACTAATATAAGGAAAAAACATGCGAAAATTGCAATCGAAAAGGGGAATATTTTTTTAAATGTCGACTTAAGGCTCCGTTTCGACTCCAATATATTCATTTACCCATGAGATCTCTTGGGGAAAAATATCGAACGATTTGAACGCGAGGGTAATACATTTCGGAGAAATTAGTGAAATCTCCAATTCACCAAAGGGGTACCCCTTTCAGAAATCTTCGATTTCTCTAATATGGATTCGAGCAATGTTTTGATAGTGAATACTAAATAATATGAGAGGGTCATGGGGACAAAAGTTGTAGCCCTATGTCTTAGGGTTCTATGTATAAAATTTCGTTCAAATCCGAGGTTTGTATAGGGTGATACAGTCAAAATACTGAGAGATGTACTAATATAAGGAAAAAACTTGCGAAAATTGCCATCGAAAAGGGGAATTTTTTATGAAATGTCGACTTAAGGCTCCGTTTCGACTCCAATATATTCATTTACCCATGAGATCTCTTGGGGAAAAATATCGAACGATTTGAACGTGAGGGTAATACATTTCGGAGAAATTAGTGAAATCTCCAATTCACCAAAGGGGTTCCCCTTTCAGAAATCTTCGATTTCTCTAATATGGATTCGAGCAATATTTTGATAGTGAATACTAAATAATATGAGAGGGTCATGGGGACAAAAGTTGTAGCCCTATGTCTTAGGGTTCTATGTATAAAATTTGGTTCAAATCCAAGGTTTGTATAGGGTGATACAGTCAAAATGCTGAGAGATGTACTAATATAAGGAAAAAACATGCGAAAATTGCCATCGAAAAGGGGAATATTTTTTTAAATGTCGACTTAAGGCTCCGTTTCTACTCCAATATATTCATTTACCCACGAGATCTCTTGGGGAAAAATATCGAACGAGTTGAACACGAGGGTAATACATTTCGGAGAAATTAGTGAAATCTCCAATTCACCAAAGGGGTACCCCTTTCAGAAATCTTCGATTTCTCTAATATGTATTCGAGCAATGTTTTGATAGTGAATACTAAATAATATGCGAGGGTCATGGGGACAAAAGTTGTAGCCCTATGTCTTAGGGTTCTATGTATAAAATTTCGTTCAAATCCGAGGTTTGTATAGGGTGATACAGTCAAAATACTGAGAGATGTACTAATATAAGGAAAAAACTTGCGAAAATTGCCATCGAAAAGGGGAATTTTTTTTGAAATGTCGACTTAAGGCTCCGTTTCGACTCCAATATATTCATTTACCCATGAGATATCTTGGGGAAAAATATCGAACGATTTGAACGCGAGGGTAATACATTTCGGAGAAATTAGTGAAATGTCCAATTCACCAAAGGGGTACCCCTTTCAGAAATCTTCGATTTCTCTAATATGGATTCGAGCAATGTTTTGATAGTGAATACTAAATAATATGAGAGGGTCATGGGGACAAAAGTTGTAGCCCTATGTCTTAGGGTTCTATGTATAAAATTTGGTTCAAATCCGAGGTTTGTATAGGGTGATACAGTCAAAATGCTGAGAGATGTACTAATATAAGGAAAAAACATGCGAAAATTGCCATCGAAAAGGGGAATATTTTTTTAAATGTCGACTTAAGGCTCCGTTTCGACTCCAATATATTCATTTACCCATGAGATCTCTTGGGGAAAAATATCGAACGATTTGAACGCGAGGGTAATACATTTCGGAGAAATTAGTGAAATCTCCAATTCACCAAAGGGGTACCCCTTTCAGAAATCTTCGATTTCTCTAATATGAATTCGAGCAATGTTTTGATAGTGAATACTAAATAATATGCGAGGGTCATGGGGACAAAAGTTGTAGCCCTATGTCTTAGGGTTCTATGTATAAAATTTCGTTCAAATCCGAGGTTTGTATAGGGTGATACAGTCAAAATACTGAGAGATGTACTAATATAAGGAAAAAACATGCGAAAATTGCCATCGAAAAGGGGAATATTTTTTTAAATGTCGACTTAAGGCTCCGTTTCTACTCCAATATATTCATTTACCCACGAGATCTCTTGGGGAAAAATATCGATCGAGTTGAACACGAGGGTAATACATTTCGGAGAAATTAGTGAAATCTCCAATTCACCAAAGGGGTACCCCTTTCAGAAATCTTCGATTTCTCTAATATGGATTCGAGCAATGTTTTGATAGTGAATACTAAAGAATATGCGAGGGTCATGGGCACAAAAGTTGTAGCCCTATGTCTTAGGGTTCTATATATAAAATTTAGAGCAAAGTCGACGTGTGTATAGGGTGATATAGTCAAAATACTGAGAGATGTACTAATATAAGGAAAAAACTTGCGAAAATTGCCATCGAAAAGGGGAATTTTTTTTGAAATGTTGACTTAAGGCTCCGCTTCGACTCCAATATATTCATTTACCCATGAGATCTCTTGGGGGAAAATATCGAACGAGTTGAACACGAGGGTAATACATTTCGGAGAAATTAGTGAAATCTCCAATTCACCAAAGGGGTACCCCTTTCAGATATCTTCGATTTCTCTAATATGGATTCGAGCAATGTTTTGATAGTGAATACTAAATAATATGCGAGGGTCATGGGCACAAAAGTTGTAGCCCTATGTCTTTGGGTTCTATGTATAAAATTTCGAGCAAAGCCGACGTGTGTATAGGGTGATACAGTCAAAATACTAAGAGATGTACTAATATAAGGAAAAAACTTGCGAAAATTGCCATCGAAAAGGGGAATTTTTTTTGAAATGTTGACTTAAGGCTCCGTTTCAACTCCAATATATTCATTTAACCATGAGATCTTTTGGGGAAAAATATCGAACGAGTTGAACGCGAGGGTAATACATTTCGGAGAAATGAGTGAAATCTCCAATTCACCAAAGGGGTACCCCTTTCAGAAATCTTCGATTTCTCTAATATGTATTCGAGCAATGTTTTGATAGTGAATACTAAATAATATGCGAGTGTCATGGGGACAAAAATTGTAGCCCTATGTCTTAGGGTTCTATGTATAAAATTTCGTTCAAATCCGAGGTTTGTATAGAGTGATACAGTCAAAATACTGAGAGATGTACTAATATAAGGAAAAAACTTGCGAAAATTGCCATCGAAAAGGGGAATTTTTTATGAAATGTCGACTTAAGGCTCCATTTCGACTCCAATATATTCATTAACCCATGAGATCTCTTGGGGGAAAATATTGAACGATTTGAACGCGAGGGTAATACATTTCGGAGAAATTAGTGAAATCTCCAATTCACCAAAGGGGTACCCCTTTCAGAAATCTTCGATTTCTCTAATATGGATTCGAGCAATGTTTTGATAGTGAATACTAAATAATATGAGAGGGTCATGGGGACAAAAGTTGTAGCCCTATGTCTTAGGGTTCTATGTATAAAATTTGGTTCAAATCCGAGGTTTGTATAGGGTGATACAGTCAAAATGCTGAGAGATGTACTAATATAAGGAAAAAACATGCGAAAATTGCCATCGAAAAGGGGAATATTTTTTTAAATGTCGACTTAAGGCTCCGTTTCGACTCCAATATATTCATTTACCCATGAGATCTCTTGGGGAAAAATATCGAACGATTTGAACGCGAGGGTAATACATTTCGGAGAAATTAGTGAAATCTCCAATTCACCAAAGGGGTACCCCTTTCAGAAATCTTCGATTTCTCTAATATGAATTCGAGCAATGTTTTGATAGTGAATACTAAATAATATGCGAGGGTCATGGGGACAAAAGTTGTAGCCCTATGTCTTAGGGTTCTATGTATAAAATTTCGTTCAAATCCGAGGTTTGTATAGGGTGATACAGTCAAAATACTGAGAGATGTACTAATATAAGGAAAAAACATGCGAAAATTGCCATCGAAAAGGGGAATATTTTTTTAAATGTCGACTTAAGGCTCCGTTTCTACTCCAATATATTCATTTACCCACGAGATCTCTTGGGGAAAAATATCGAACGAGTTGAACACGAGGGTAATACATTTCGGAGAAATTAGTGAAATCTCCAATTCACCAAAGGGGTACCCCTTTCAGAAATCTTCGATTTCTCTAATATGGATTCGAGCAATGTTTTGATAGTGAATACTAAAGAATATGCGAGGGTCATGGGCACAAAAGTTGTAGCCCTATGTCTTAGGGTTCTATATATAAAATTTAGAGCAAAGTCGACGTGTGTATAGGGTGATATAGTCAAAATACTGAGAGATGTACTAATATAAGGAAAAAACTTGCGAAAATTGCCATCGAAAAGGGGAATTTTTTTTGAAATGTTGACTTAAGGCTCCGCTTCGACTCCAATATATTCATTTACCCATGAGATCTCTTGGGGGAAAATATCGAACGAGTTGAACACGAGGGTAATACATTTCGGAGAAATTAGTGAAATCTCCAATTCACCAAAGGGGTACCCCTTTCAGATATCTTCGATTTCTCTAACATGGATTCGAGCAATGTTTTGATAGTGAATACTAAAGAATATGCGAGGGTCATGGGCACAAAAGTTGTAGCCCTATGTCTTTGGGTTCTATGTATAAAATTTCGAGCAAAGCCGACGTGTGTATAGGGTGATACAGTCAAAATACTAAGAGATTTACTAATATAAGGAAAAAACTTGCGAAAATTGCCATCGAAAAGGGGAATTTTTTTTGAAATGTTGACTTAAGGCTCCGTTTCAACTCCAATATATTCATTTAACCATGAGATCTCTTGGGGGAAAATATTGAACGATTTGAACGCGAGGGTAATACATTTCGGAGAAATTAGTGAAATCTCCAATTCACCAAAGGGGTACCCCTTTCAGAAATCTTCGATTTCTCTAATATGGATTCGAGCAATGTTTTGATAGTGAATACTAAATAATATGAGAGGGTCATGGGGACAAAAGTTGTAGCCCTATGTCTTAGGGTTCTATGTATAAAATTTGGTTCAAATCCGAGGTTTGTATAGGGTGATACAGTCAAAATACTGAGAGATGTACTAATATAAGGAAAAAACATGCGAAAATTGCCATCGAAAAGGGGAATATTTTTTTAAATATCGACTTAAGGCTCCGTTTCTACTCCAATATATTCATTTACCCACGAGATCTCTTGGGGAAAAATATCGAACGAGTTGAACACGAGGGTAATACATTTCGGAGAAATTTGTGAAATCTCCAATTCACCAAAGGGGTACCCCTTTCAGAAATCTTCGATTTCTCTAATATGGATTCGAGCAATGTTTTGATAGTGAATACTAAAGAATATGCGAGGGTCATGGGCACAAAAGTTGTAGCCCTATGTCTTAGGGTTCTATGTATAAAATTTCGAGCAAAGCCGACGTGTGTATAGGGTGATATAGTCAAAATACTGAGAGATGTACTAATATAAGGAAAAAACTTGCGAAAATTGCCATCGAAAAGGGGAATTTTTTTTGAAATGTTGACTTAAGGCTCCTCTTATACTCCAATATATTCATTTACCCGTGAGATCTCTTGGGGAAAAATATCGAACGAGTTGAACACGAGGATAATACATTTCGGAGAAATTAGTGAAATCTCCAATTCACCAAAGGGGTACCCCTTTCAGAAATCTTCGATTTCTCTAATATGGATTCGAGCAATGTTTTGATAGTGAATACTAAAGAATATACGAGGATCATGGGCACAAAAGTTGTAGCCCTATGTCTTAGGGTTCTATGTATAAAATTTCGAGCAAAGACGACGTGTGTATAGGGTGATACAGTCAAGATACTGAGTGATGTACTAATATAAGGAAAACATTTGTGAAAATAGCCATCGAAAAGGGGAATTTTTTTTGAAATGTTGACTTAAGGCTCCGATTCGACTCCAATATATTCATTTACCCATGAGATCTCTTGGGGAAAAATATCGAACGAGTTGAACACGAGGGTAATACATTTCGGAGAAATTAGTGAAATCTCCAATTCACCAAAGGGGTACCCCTTTCAGAAATCTTCGATTTCTCTAATATGTATTCGAGCAATGTTTTGATAGTGAATACTAAATAATATGCGAGGGTCATGGGGACAAAAGTTTTAGCCCTATGTCTTAGGGTTCTATGTATAAAATTTCGTTCAAATCCGAGGTGTGTATAGGGTGATACAGTCAAAATACTGAGAGATGTACTAATATAAGGAAAAAACATGCGAAAATTGCCATTGAAAAGGGGAATATTTTTTTAAATGTCGACTTAAGGCTCCGTTTCTACTCCAATATATTCATTTACCCACGAGATCTCTTGGGGGAAAATATCGAACGAGTTGAACACGAGGGTAATACATTTCGGAGAAATTAGTGAAATCTCCAATTCACCAAAGGGGTACCCCTTTCAGAAATCTTCGATTTCTCTAATATGGATTCGAGCAATGTTTTGATAATGAATACTAAAGAATATACGAGGGTCATGGGCACAAAAGTTGTAGCCCTATGTCTTAGGGTTCTATGTATAAAATTTTGAGCAAAGACGACGTGTGTATAGGGTGATACAGTCAAGATACTGAGTGATGTACTAATATAAGGAAAAAACTTGTGAAAATAGCCATCGAAAAGGGGAATTTTTTTTGAAATGTCGACTTAAGGCTCCGATTCGACTCCAATATATTCATTTACCCATGAGATCTCTTGGGGAAAAATATCGAACGAGTTGAGCACGAGGGTAATACATTTCGGAGAAATTAGTGAAATCTCCAATTCACCAAAGGGGGTACCCCTTTCAGAAATCTTCGATTTCTCTAATATGGATTCGAGTAATGTTTTGATAATGAATACTAAAGAATATACGAGGGTCATGGGCACAAAAGTTGTAGCCCTATGTCTTAGGGTTCTATGTATAAAATTTCAAGCAAAGCCGACGTGTGTATAGGGTGATACAGTCAAAATACTGAGAGATGTACTAATATAAGGAAAAACTTGCGAAAATTGCCATCGAAAAGGGGAATTTTTTTTGAAATGTTGACTTAAGGCTCCGATTCGACTCCAATATATTCATTTACCCATGAGATATTTTGGGGAAAAATATCGAACGAGTTGAACACGAGGGTAATACATTTCGGAGAAATTAGTGAAATCTCCAATTCACCAAACGGGTACCCCTTTCAGAAATCTTCGATTTCTCTAATATGTATTCGAGCAATGTTTTGATAGTGAATACTAAATAATATGCGAGGGTCATGGGGACAAAAGTTGTAGCCCTATGTCTTAGGGTTCTATGTATAAAATTTCGTTCAAATCCGAGGTTTGTATAGGGTGATACAGTCAAAATACTGAGAGATGTACTAATATAAGGAAAAAACTTGCGAAAATTGCCATCGAAAAGGGGAATTTTTTTTGAAATGTCGACTTAAGGCTCCGTTTCGACTCCAATATATTCATTTACCCATGAGATATCTTGGGGAAAAATATCGAACGATTTGAACGCGAGGGTAATACATTTCGGAGAAATTAGTGAAATCTCCAATTCACCAAAGGGGTACCCCTTTCAGAAATCTTCGATTTCTCTAGTATGGATTCGAGCAATGTTTTGATAGTGAATACTAAATAATATGAGAGGGTCATGGGGACAAAAGTTGTAGCCCTATGTCTTAGGGTTCTATGTATAAAATTTGGTTCAAATCCGAGGTTTGTATAAGGTGATACAGTCAAAATGCTGAGAGATGTACTAATATAAGGAAAAAACATGCGAAAATTGCCATCGAAAAGGGGAATATTTTTTTAAATGTCGACTTAAGGCTCCGTTTCGACTCCAATATATTCATTTACCCATGAGATCTCTTGGGGAAAAATATCGAACGATTTGAACGCGAGGGTAATACATTTCGGAGAAATTAGTGAAATCTCCAATTCACCAAAGGGGTACCCCTTTCAGAAATCTTCGATTTCTCTAATATGAATTCGAGCAATGTTTTGATAGTGAATACTAAATAATATGCGAGGGTCATGGGGACAAAAGTTTTAGCCCTATGTCTTAGGGTTCTATGTATAAAATTACGTTCAAATCCGAGGTTTGTATAGGGTGATACAGTCAAAATACTGAGAGATGTACTAATATAAGGAAAAAACATGCGAAAATTGCCATCGAAAAGGGGAATATTTTTTTAAATGTCGACTTAAGGCTCCGTTTCTACTCCAATATATTCATTTACCCACGAGATCTCTTGGGGAAAAATATCGAACGAGTTGAACACGAGGGTAATACATTTCGGAAAAATTAGTGAAATCTCCAATTCACCAAAGGGGTACCCCTTTCAGAAATCTTCGATTTCTCTAATATGGATTCGAGCAATGTTTTGATAGTGAATACTAAAGAATATGCGAGGGTCATGGGCACAAAAGTTGTAGCCCTATGTCTTAGGGTTCTATATATAAAATTTAGAGCAAAGTCGACGTGTGTATAGGGTGATATAGTCAAAATACTGAGAGATGTACTAATATAAGGAAAAAACTTGCGAAAATTGCCATCGAAAAGGGGAATTTTTTTTGAAATGTTGACTTAAGGCTCCGCTTCGACTCCAATATATTCATTTACCCATGAGATCTCTTGGGGGAAAATATCGAACGAGTTGAACACGAGGGTAATACATTTCGGAGAAATTAGTGAAATCTCCAATTCACCAAAGGGGTACCCCTTTCAGATATCTTCGATTTCTCTAATATGGATTCGAGCAATGTTTTGATAGTGAATACTAAAGAATATGCGAGGGTCATGGGCACAAAAGTTGTAGCCCTATGTCTTTGGGTTCTATGTATAAAATTTCGAGCAAAGCCGACGTGTGTATAGGGTGATACAGTCAAAATACTAAGAGATGTACTAATATAAGGAAAAAACTTGCGAAAATTGCCATCGAAAAGGGGAATTTTTTTTGAAATGTTGACTTAAGGCTCCGTTTCAACTCCAATATATTCATTTACCCATGAGATCTTTTGGGGAAAAATATCGAACGAGTTGAACGCGAGGGTAATACATTTCGGAGAAATGAGTGAAATCTCCAATTCACCAAAGGGGTACCCCTTTCAGAAATCTTCGATTTCTCTAATATGTATTCGAGCAATGTTTTGATAGTGAATACTAAATAATATGCGAGTGTCATGGGGACAAAACTTGTAGCCCTATGTCTTAGGGTTCTATGTATAAAATTTCGTTCAAATCCGAGGTTTGTATAGAGTGATACAGTCAAAATACTGAGAGATGTACTAATATAAGGAAAAATCTTGCGAAAATTGCCATCGAAAAGGGGAATTTTTTATGAAATGTCGACTTAAGGCTCCATTTCGACTCCAATATATTCATTAACCCATGAGATCTCTTGGGGGAAAATATCGAACGATTTGAACGCGAGGGTAATACATTTCGGAGAAATTAGTGAAATCTCCAATTCACCAAAGGGGTACCCCTTTCAGAAATCTTCGATTTCTCTAATATGGATTCGAGCAATGTTTTGATAGTGAATACTAAATAATATGAGAGGGTCATGGGGATAAAAGTTGTAGCCCTATGTCTTAGGGTTCTATGTATAAAATTTCGTTCAAATCCGAGGTTTGTATAGGGTGATACAGTCAAAATACTGAGAGATGTACTAATATAAGGAAAAAACATGCGAAAATTGCCATCGAAAAGGGGAATATTTTTTTAAATGTCGACTTAAGGCTCCGTTTCTACTCCAATATATTCATTTACCCACGAGATCTCTTGGGGAAAAATATCGAACGAGTTGAACACGAGGGTAATACATTTCGGAGAAATTAGTGAAATCTCCAATTCACCAAAGGGGTACCCCTTTCAGAAATCTTCGATTTCTCTAATATGTATTCGAGCAATGTTTTGATAGTGAATACTAAATAATATGCGAGGGTCATGGGGACAAAAGTTGTAGCCCTATGTCTTAGGGTTCTATGTATAAAATTTCGTTCAAATCCGAGGTTTGTATAGGGTGATACAGTCAAAATACTGAGAGATGTACTAATATAAGGAAAAAACATGCGAAAATTGCCATCGAAAAGGGGAATATTTTTTTAAATGTCGACTTAAGGCTCCGTTTCTACTCCAATATATTCATTTACCCACGAGATCTCTTGGGGAAAAATATCGAACGAGTTGAACACGAGGGTAATACATTTCGGAGAAATTAGTGAAATCTCCAATTCACCAAAGGGGTACCCCTTTCAGAAATCTTCGATTTCTCTAATATGGATTCGAGCAATGTTTTGATAGTGAATACTAAAGAATATGCGAGGGTCATGGGCACAAAAGTTGTAGCCCTATGTCTTAGGGTTCTATATATAAAATTTAGAGCAAAGTCGACGTGTGTATAGGGTTATATAGTCAAAATACTGAGAGATGTACTAATATAAGGAAAAAACTTGCGAAAATTGCCATCGAAAAGGGGAATTTTTTTTGAAATGTTGACTTAAGGCTCCGCTTCGACTCCAATATATTCATTTACCCATGAGATCTCTTGGGGGAAAATATCGAACGAGTTGAACACGAGGGTAATACATTTCGGAGAAATTAGTGAAATCTCCAATTCACCAAAGGGGTACCCCTTTCAGATATCTTCGATTTCTCTAATATGGATTCGAGCAATGTTTTGATAGTGAATACTAAAGAATATGCGAGGGTCATGGGCACAAAAGTTGTAGCCCTATGTCTTTGGGTTCTATGTATAAAATTTCGAGCAAAGCCGACGTGTGTATAGGGTGATACAGTCAAAATACTAAGAGATGTACTAATATAAGGAAAAAACTTGCGAAAATTGCCATCGAAAAGGGGAATTTTTTTTGAAATGTTGACTTAAGGCTCCGTTTCAACTCCAATATATTCATTTACCCATGAGATCTTTTGGGGAAAAATATCGAACGAGTTGAACGCGAGGGTAATACATTTCGGAGAAATGAGTGAAATCTCCAATTCACCAAAGGGGTACCCCTTTCAGAAATCTTCGATTTCTCTAATATGTATTCGAGCAATGTTTTGATAGTGAATACTAAATAATATGCGAGTGTCATGGGGACAAAACTTGTAGCCCTATGTCTTAGGGTTCTATGTATAAAATTTCGTTCAAATCCGAGGTTTGTATAGGGTGATACAGTCAAAATACTGAGAGATGTACTAATATAAGGAAAAAACATGCGAAAATTGCCATCGAAAAGGGGAATTTTTTTTGAAATGTTGACGTAAGGCTCCGTTTCGACTCCAATATATTCATTTACCCATGAGATCTCTTGGGGAAAAATATCAAACGAGTTGAACGCGAGGGTAATACATTTCGGAGAAATGAGTGAAATCTCCAATTCACCAAAGAGGTACCCCTTTCAGAAATCTTCGATTTCTCTAATATGGATTCGAGCAATGTTTTGATAATGAATTCTAAAGGATTTGCGAGGGTCATGGGCACAAAAGTTGTAGCCCTATGTCTTAGGGTTCTATGTATAAAATTTCGTTCAAATCCGAGGTTTGTATAGGGTGATACAGTCAAAATACTGAGAGATGTACTAATATAAGGAAAAAACATGCGAAAATTGCCATCGAAAAGGGGAATATTTTTTTAAATGTCGACTTAAGGCTCCGTTTCTACTCCAATATATTCATTTACCCACGAGATCTCTTGGGGAAAAATATCGAACGAGTTGAACACGAGGGTAATACATTTCGGAGAAATTAGTGAAATCTCCAATTCACCAAAGGGGTACCCCTTTCAGAAATCTTCGATTTCTCTAATATGGATTCGAGCAATGTTTTGATAGTGAATACTAAAGAATATGCGAGGGTCATGGGCACAAAAGTTGTAGCCCTATGTCTTAGGGTTCTATATATAAAATTTAGAGCAAAGTCGACGTGTGTATAGGGTTATATAGTCAAAATACTGAGAGATGTACTAATATAAGGAAAAAACTTGCGAAAATTGCCATCGAAAAGGGGAATTTTTTTTGAAATGTTGACTTAAGGCTCCGCTTCGACTCCAATATATTCATTTACCCATGAGATCTCTTGGGGGAAAATATCGAACGAGTTGAACACGAGGGTAATACATTTCGGAGAAATTAGTGAAATCTCCAATTCACCAAAGGGGTACCCCTTTCAGATATCTTCGATTTCTCTAATATGGATTCGAGCAATGTTTTGATAGTGAATACTAAAGAATATGCGAGGGTCATGGGCACAAAAGTTGTAGCCCTATGTCTTTGGGTTCTATGTATAAAATTTCGAGCAAAGCCGACGTGTGTATAGGGTGATACAGTCAAAATACTAAGAGATGTACTAATATAAGGAAAAAACTTGCGAAAATTGCCATCGAAAAGGGGAATTTTTTTTGAAATGTTGACTTAAGGCTCCGTTTCAACTCCAATATATTCATTTACCCATGAGATCTTTTGGGGAAAAATATCGAACGAGTTGAACGCGAGGGTAATACATTTCGGAGAAATGAGTGAAATCTCCAATTCACCAAAGGGGTACCCCTTTCAGAAATCTTCGATTTCTCTAATATGTATTCGAGCAATGTTTTGATAGTGAATACTAAATAATATGCGAGTGTCATGGGGACAAAACTTGTAGCCCTATGTCTTAGGGTTCTATGTATAAAATTTCGTTCAAATCCGAGGTTTGTATAGAGTGATACAGTCAAAATACTGAGAGATGTACTAATATAAGGAAAAAACTTGCGAAAATTGCCATCGAAAAGGGGAATTTTTTATGAAATGTCGACTTAAGGCTCCATTTCGACTCCAATATATTCATTAACCCATGAGATCTCTTGGGGGAAAATATCGAACGATTTGAACGCGAGGGTAATACATTTCGGAGAAATTAGTGAAATCTCCAATTCACCAAAGGGGTACCCCTTTCAGAAATCTTCGATTTCTCTAATATGGATTCGAGCAATGTTTTGATAGTGAATACTAAATAATATGAGAGGGTCATGGGGATAAAAGTTGTAGCCCTATGTCTTAGGGTTCTATGTATAAAATTTCGTTCAAATCCGAGGTTTGTATAGGGTGATACAGTCAAAATACTGAGAGATGTACTAATATAAGGAAAAAACATGCGAAAATTGCCATCGAAAAGGGGAATATTTTTTTAAATGTCGACTTAAGGCTCCGTTTCTACTCCAATATATTCATTTACCCACGAGATCTCTTGGGGAAAAATATCGAACGAGTTGAACACGAGGGTAATACATTTCGGAGAAATTAGTGAAATGTCCAATTCACCAAAGGGGTACCCCTTTCAGAAATCTTCGATTTCTCTAATATGTATTCGAGCAATGTTTTGATAGTGAATACTAAATAATATGCGAGGGTCATGGGGACAAAAGTTGTAGCCCTATGTCTTAGGGTTCTATGTATAAAATTTCGTTCAAATCCGAGGTTTGTATAGGGTGATACAGTCAAAATACTGAGAGATGTACTAATATAAGGAAAAAACATGCGAAAATTGCCATCGAAAAGGGGAATATTTTTTTAAATGTTGACTTAAGGCTCCGTTTCTACTCCAATATATTCATTTACCCACGAGATCTCTTGGGGAAAAATATCGAACGAGTTGAACACGAGGGTAATACATTTCGGAGAAATTAGTGAAATTTCCAATTCACCAAAGGGGTACCCCTTTCAGAAATCTTCGATTTCTCTAATATGGATTCTAGCAATGTTTTGATAGTGAATACTAAAGAATATGCGAGGGTCATGGGCACAAAAGTTGTAGCCCTATGTCTTAGGGTTCTATATATAAAATTTAGAGCAAAGTCGACGTGTGTATAGGGTTATATAGTCAAAATACTGAGAGATGTACTAATATAAGGAAAAAACTTGCGAAAATTGCCATCGAAAAGGGGAATTTTTTTTGAAATGTTGACTTAAGGCTCCGCTTCGACTCCAATATATTCATTTACCCATGAGATCTCTTGGGGGAAAATATCGAACGAGTTGAACACGAGGGTAATACATTTCGGAGAAATTAGTGAAATCTCCAATTCACCAAAGGGGTACCCCTTTCAGATATCTTCGATTTCTCTAATATGGATTCGAGCAATGTTTTGATAGTGAATACTAAAGAATATGCGAGGGTCATGGGCACAAAAGTTGTAGCCCTATGTCTTTGGGTTCTATGTATAAAATTTCGAGCAAAGCCGACGTGTGTATAGGGTGATACAGTCAAAATACTAAGAGATGTACTAATATAAGGAAAAAACTTGCGAAAATTGCCATCGAAAAGGGGAATTTTTTTTGAAATGTTGACTTAAGGCTCCGTTTCAACTCCAATATATTCATTTACCCATGAGATCTTTTGGGGAAAAATATCGAACGAGTTGAACGCGAGGGTAATACATTTCGGAGAAATGAGTGAAATCTCCAATTCACCAAAGGGGTACCCCTTTCAGAAATCTTCGATTTCTCTAATATGTATTCGAGCAATGTTTTGATAGTGAATACTAAATAATATGCGAGTGTCATGGGGACAAAACTTGTAGCCCTATGTCTTAGGGTTCTATGTATAAAATTTCGTTCAAATCCGAGGTTTGTATAGAGTGATACAGTCAAAATACTGAGAGATGTACTAATATAAGGAAAAAACTTGCGAAAATTGCCATCGAAAAGGGGAATTTTTTATGAAATGTCGACTTAAGGCTCCATTTCGACTCCAATATATTCATTAACCCATGAGATCTCTTGGGGGAAAATATTGAACGATTTGAACGCGAGGGTAATACATTTCGGAGAAATTAGTGAAATCTCCAATTCACCAAAGGGGTACCCCTTTCAGAAATCTTCGATTTCTCTAATATGGATTCGAGCAATGTTTTGATAGTGAATACTAAATAATATGAGAGGGTCATGGGGATAAAAGTTGTAGCCCTATGTCTTAGGGTTCTATGTATAAAATTTCGTTCAAATCCGAGGTTTGTATAGGGTGATACAGTCAAAATACTGAGAGATGTACTAATATAAGGAAAAAACATGCGAAAATTGCCATCGAAAAGGGGAATATTTTTTTAAATGTCGACTTAAGGCTCCGTTTCTACTCCAATATATTCATTTACCCACGAGATCTCTTGGGGAAAAATATCGAACGAGTTGAACACGAGGGTAATACATTTCGGAGAAATTTGTGAAATCTCCAATTCACCAAAGGGGTACCCCTTTCAGAAATCTTCGATTTCTCTAATATGGATTCGAGCAATGTTTTGATAGTGAATACTAAAGAATATGCGAGGGTCATGGGCACAAAAGTTGTAGCCCTATGTCTTAGGGTTCTATGTATAAAATTTCGAGCAAATCCGACGTGTGTATAGGGTGTTATAGTCAAAATACTGAGAGATGTACTAATATAAGGAAAAAACTTGCGAAAATTGCCATCGAAAAGGGGAATTTTTTTTGAAATGTTGACTTAAGGCTCCGCTTATACTCCAATATATTCATTTACCCATGAGATCTCTTGGGGAAAAATATCGAACGAGTTGAACACGAGGATAATACATTTCGGAGAAATTAGTGAAATCTCCAATTCACCAAAGGGGTACCCCTTTCAGAAATCTTCGATTTCTCTAATATGGATTCGAGCATTGTTTTGATAGTGAATACTAAAGAATATGCGAGGATCATGGGCACAAAAGTTGTAGCCCTATGTCTTAGGGTTCTATGTATAAAATTTCGAGCAAAGCCGACGTGTGTATAGGGTGATACAGTCAAAATACTGAGAGATGTACTAATATAAGGAAAAAACTTGCGAAAATTGCCATCGAAAAGGGGAATTTTTTTTGAAATGTTGACTTAAGGCTCCGTTTCGACTCCAATATATTCATTTACCCATGAGATCTTTTGGGGAAAAATATCGAACGAGTTGAACGCGAGGGTAATACATTTCGGAGAAATGAGTGAAATCTCCAATTCACCAAAGGGGTACCCCTTTCAGAAATCTTCGATTTCTCTAATATGTATTCGAGCAATGTTTTGATAGTGAATACTAAATAATTTGCGAGGGTCATGGGGACAAAAATTGTAGCCCTATGCCTTAGGGTTCTATGTATAAAATTTCGTTCAAATCCGTGGTTTGTATAGGGTGATACAGTCAAAATACTGAGAGATGTACTAATATAAGGAAAAAACTTGCGAAAATTGCCCTCGAAAAGGGGAATTTTTTTTGAAATGTCGACTTAAGGCTCCGATTCTACTCCAATATATTCATTTACCCATGAGATCTCTTGGGGAAAAATATCAAACGAGTTGAACACGAGGGTAATACATTTCGGAGAAATTCGTGAAATCTCCAATTCACCAAAGGGGTACCCCTTTCAGAAATCTTCGATTTCTCTAATATGGATTCGAGAAATGTTTTGATAATGAATACTAAAGAATATACGAGGGTCATGGGCACAAAAGTTGTAGCCCTATGTCTTAGGGTTCTATGTATAAAATTTTGAGCAAAGCCGAGGTGTGTATAGGGTGATAGCGTCAAAATACTGAGTGATGTACTAATATAAGGAAAAAACTTCCGAAAATAGCCATCGAAAAGGGGAATTTTTTATGAAATGTCGACTTAAGGCTCCGTTTCGACTCCAATATATTCATTTACCCATGAGATCTCTTGGGGAAAAATATCGAACAATTTGAACGCGAGGGTAATACATTTCGGAGAAATTAGTGAAATCTCCAATTCACCAAAGGGGTACCCCATTCAGAAATCTTCGATTTCTCTAATATGGATTCGAGCAATGTTTTGATAGTGAATACTAAAGAATATGCGAGGGTCATGGGCACAAAATTTGTAGCCCTATGTCTTAGGGTTCTATGTATAAAATTTCGAGCAAAGCCGAGGTGTGTATAGGGTGAGACAGTCAAAATACTGAGAGATGTAATAATATAAGGAAAAAACTTGCGAAAATTGCCATCGAAAAGGGGAATTTTTTTTGAAATGTTGACATAAGGCTCCGATTCGTTTCCAATTTATTCATTTACCCATGAGATCTCTTGGGGAAAAATATCGAACGAGTTGAACATGAGGGTAATACATTTCGGAGAAATTAGTGAAATCTCCAATTCACTAAAGGGGTACCCATTTCAGAAATCTTCGATTTCTCTAATATGGATTCGAGCAATGTTTTGATAGTGAATACTAAAGAATATGCGAGGGTCATGGGCACAAAAGTTGTAGCCCTATGTCTTAGGGTTCTATGTATAAAATTTCGAGCAAAGCCGAGGTGTGTATAGGGTGAGACAGTCAAAATACTGAGAGATGTAATAATATAAGGAAAAAACTTGCGAAAATTGCCATCGAAAAGGGGAATTTTTTTTGAAATGTTGACTTAAGGCTCCGCTTCGACTCCAATATATTCATTTACCCATGAGATCTCTTGGGGAAAAATATCGAACGAGTTGAACACGAGGGTAATACATTTCGGAGAAATTAGTGAAATCTCCAATTCACCA
This sequence comes from Humulus lupulus, assembly GCF_963169125.1. NCBI lineage: Eukaryota > Viridiplantae > Streptophyta > Magnoliopsida > Rosales > Cannabaceae > Humulus > Humulus lupulus. The sequence goes on from NC_084793.1 coordinate 3,140,556, forward strand.
AAGGGGTACCCCTTTCAGAAATCTTCGATTTCTCTAATATGGATTCGAGCAAGGTTTTGATAGTGAATACTAAAAAATATGCGAGGGTCATGGGCACAAAAGTTGTAGCCCTATGTCTTAGGGTTCTATGTATAAAATTTCGAGCAAAGTCCGACGTGTGTATAGGGTGATACAGTCAAAATACTGAGAGATGTACTAATATAAGGAAAAAACTTGCGAAAATTGCCATCGAAAAGGGGAATTTTTTTTGAAATGTTGACGTAAGGCTCCGTTTCGACTCCAATATATTCATTTACCCATGAGATCTCTTGGGGAAAAATATCGAACGAGTTGAACGCGAGGGTAATACATTTCGGAGAAATGAGTGAAATCTCCAATTCACCAAAGAGGTACCCCTTTCAGAAATCTTCGATTTCTCTAATATGGATTCGAGCAATGTTTTGATAATGAATTCTAAAGGATTTGCGAGGGTCATGGGCACAAAAGTTGTAGCCCTATGTCTTAGGGTTCTATGTGTAAAATTTTGTGCAAATCTGAGGTGTGTATAGGGTGATACAGTCAAAATACAGTGAGATGTACGAATATAAGGAAAAAAATTGCGAAAATTGCCATCAAAAAGGGGAATTTTTTTTTAAATGTTGACTTATGGCTCCGTTTCGACTCCAATATATTCATTTACCCATGAGATTTCTTGGGGAAAAATATCGAACGAGTCAACACGAGGGCAATACATTTCGGAGAAATTAGTGAAATCTCCAATTCACCAAAGGGGTACCCCTTTCAGATATCTTCGATTTCTCTAATATGGATTCGAGCAATGTTTTGATAGTGAATACTAAAGAATATGCGAGGGTCATGGGCACAAAAGTTGTAGCCCTATGTCTTAGGGTTCTATATATAAAATTTAGAGCAAAGTCGACGTGTGTATAGGGTGATATAGTCAAAATACTGAGAGATGTACTAATATAAGGAAAAAACTTGCGAAAATTGCCATCGAAAAGGGGAATTTTTTTTGAAATGTTGACGTAAGGCTCCGTTTCGACTCCAATATATTCATTTACCCATGAGATCTCTTGGGGAAAAATATCGAACGAGTTGAACGCGAGGGTAATACATTTCGGAGAAATGAGTGAAATCTCCAATTCACCAAAGGGGTACCCCTTTCAGAAATCTTCGATTTCTCTAATATGGATTCGAGCAATGTTTTGATAATGAATACTAAAGGATTTGCGAGGGTCATGGGCACAAAAGTTGTAGCCCTATGTCTTAGGGTTCTATGTGTAAAATTTTGTGCAAATCTGAGGTGTGTATAGGGTGATACAGTCAAAATACAGTGAGATGTACGAATATAAGGAAAAAAATTGCGAAAATTGCCATCGAAAAGGGGAATTTTTTTTGAAATGTCGACTTAAGGCTCCGATTCGACTCCAATATATTCATTTACCCATGAGATCTCTTGGGGAAAAATATCGAACGAGTTGAACACGAGGGTAATACATTTCGGAGAAATTAGTGAAATCTCCAATTCACCAAAGGGGTACCCCTTTCAGAAATCTTCGATTTCTCTAATATGGATTCGAGCAATGTTTTGATAGTGAATCCTAAATAATTTGAGAGGGTCATGGGCACAAAATTTGTAGCCCTATCTCTTAGGGTGCTATGTGTAAAATTTTGTGCAAATCTGAGGTGTGTAGAGGGTGATACAGTCAAAATACTGAGAGATGTACTAATATAAGGAAAAAAATTGCGAAAATTGCCATTAAAAAGGGGAATTTTTTTTTAAATGTAGACTTAAGGCTCCGTTTCGACTCCAATATATTTATTTACCCATGAGATCTCTTGGGGAAAAATATCGAACGAGTCAACACGAGGGCAATACATTTCGGAGAAATTAGTGAAATCTCCAATTCACCAAAGGGGTACCCCTTTCAGAAATCTTCCATTTCTCTAATATTGATTCGAGCAATGTTTTGATAGTGAATCCTAAAGAATTTGAGAGGGTCATGGGCACAAAAGTTGTAGCCCTATGTCTTAGGGTTCTATGTGTAAAATTTCGTGCAAATCCGAGGTGTGTAGGGGTTGATACTGTCAAAATACTGAGAGATGTACTAATATAAGGAACAAACTAGGGAAAATTGCCATCAAAAAATGGAATTTTTTTTTTAAATGTAGACTTAAGGCTCCGTTTCGACTCCAATATATTCATTTACCCATGAGATCTCTTGGGGAAAAATATCGAACGAGTCAACACGAGGGCAATACATTTCGGAGAAATTCGTGAAATCTCCAATTCACCAAAGGGGTACCCCTTTCAGAAATCTTCGATTTCTCTAATATGGATTCGAGCAATGATTTGATAGTGAATCCTAAAGAATTTGAGAGGGTCATGGGCACAAAATTTGTAGCCCTATGTCTTAGGGTTCTATGTGTAAAATTTCGTGCAAACCCGAGGTGTGTATAGGGTGATACAGTCAAAATACAGAGAGATGTACTAATATAAGGAAAAAAATTGCGAAAATTGCCATCAAAAAGGTGAATTTTTTTTAAATGTTGACTTATGGCTCCGTTTCGACTCCAATATATTCATTTACCCATGAGATGTCTTGGGGAAAAATATCGAACGAGTTGAACACGAGGTTAATACATTTCGGAGAAATTAGTGAAATCTCCAATTCACCAAGGGGGTACCCCTTTCAGAAATCTTCGATTTCTCTAATATGGATTCGAGCAATGTTTTGATAGTGAATACTAAAGAATTTGTGATGGTCATGGGCCCAAAAGTTGTAGCCCTATGTCTTAGGGTTCTATGTATAAAATTACGTGCAAATCCGAGGTGTGGAGAGGGTGATACAGTCAAAATACTGAGAGATGTACTAATATAAGGAAAAAACTTGTGAAAATTGCCATCAAAAAGGGGAATTTTTTTTTAAATGTTCACTTAAGGCTCCGTTTCGCCTCCAATATATTCATTTACCCATGAGATCTCTTGGGGAAAAATATCGAACGAGTTGAACACGAGTTTAATACATTTCGGAGAAATTCGTGAAATCTCCAATTCACCAAAGGGGTACCCCTTTCAGAAATCTTCGATTTCTCTAATATGGATTCGAGCAATGTTTTGATAGTGAATCCTAAAGAATTTGAGAGGGTCATGGGCACAAAAGTTGTAGCCCTATGTCTTAGGGTTCTATGTGTTAAATTTTGTGAAAATCCGAGGTGTGTAGAGAGTGATACAGTCAAAATACTGAGAGATGTACTAATATAAGGAAAAAAGTTGCGAAAATTGCCATCAAAAAGGGGAATTTTTTTTTATATGTAGACTTAAGGCTCCGTTTCGACTCCAATATATTCATTTACCCATGAGATCTCTTGGGGAAAAATATCGAACGAGTTGAACACGAGGGTAATACATTTCGGAGAAATTAGTGAAATCTCCAATTCACCAAAGGGGTACCCCTTTCAGAAATCTTCGATTTCTCTAATATTGATTCGAGCAATGTTTTGATAGTGAATACTAAAGAATTTGAGAGGGTCATGGGCAGAAAAGTTGTAACCCTATGTCTTAGGGTTCTATGTGAAAAATTTCGTACAATTCCGAGGTGTGTAGACGGTGATACAGTCAAAATACTGAGAGATGTACTAAGATAAGGAAAAAACTTGCGAAAATTGCCTTCAAAAAGGAGAATTTTTTTTTAAATGTTGACTTAAGGCTCCGTTTCAACTCCAATATATTCATTTACCCATGAGATCTCTTGGGGAAAAATATCGAATGAGTTGAACACGAGGTTAATACATTTCGGAGAAATTAGTGAAATCTCCAATTCACCAATGGGGTACCCCTTTCAGAAATCTTCGATTTCTCTAATATTGATTCGAGCAATGTTTTGATAATGAATCCTAAAGAATTTGAGAGGGTCATGGGCACAAAAGTTTTAGCCCTATGTCTTATGGTTCTATGTGTAAAATTTCGTGCAAATCCGAGGTGTGTAGGGGTTGATACTGTCAAAATACTGAGAGATGCACTAATATAAGGAAAAAACTAGGGAAAATTGCCATCAAAAAAGGGAATTTTTTTTAAATGTAGACTTATGGCTCCGTTTCGACTCCAATATATTCATTTACCCATGATATCTCTTGGGGAAAAATATCGAATGAGTTTAACACGAGGTTAATACATTTCGGAGAAATTCGTGAAATCTCCAATTCACCAAAGGGGTACCCCTTTCAGAAATCTTCGATTTCTCTAATATTGATTCGAGCAATCTTTTGATAGTGAATCCTAAATAATTTTAGAGGATCATGGGCACAAAAGTTGTAGCCCTATGTCTTAGGGTTCTATATGTCAAATTTTGTGAAAATCCGAGGTATGTAGAGGGTGATACAGTCAAAATACTGAGAGATGTACTAATATAAGGAAAAAAATTGCGAAAATTGCCATCAAAAAGGGGAATTTTTTTTGAAATGTTGACTTAAGGCTCCGTTTCGACTCCAATATATTCATTTACCCATGAGATCTCTTGGGGAAAAATATCGAACGAGTTGAACACGAGGGCCATACATTTCGGAGAAATTAGTGAAATCTCCAATTAACCAAAGGGGTACCCCTTTCAGAAATCTTCGATTTCTCTAATATTGATTCGAGCAATGTTTTGATAGTGAATACTAAAGGATTTGCGAGGGTCATGGGCACAAAAGTTGTAGCCCTATGTCTTAGGGTTCTATGTGTAAAATTTTGTGCAAATCCGAGGTGTGTATAGGGTGATACAGTCAAAATACTGAGAGATGTACGAATATAAGGAAAAAAATTGCGAAAATTGCCATCAAAAAGGGGAATTTTTTTTGAAATGTTGACTTATGGCTCCGTTTCGACTCCAATATATTCATTTACCCATGAGATTTCTTGGGGAAAAATATCGAACGAGTCAACACGAGGGCAATATATTTCGGAGAAATTCGTGAAATCTCCAATTCACCAAAGGGGTACCCCTTTCAGAAATCTTCAATTTCTCTATTATGGATTCGAGTAATGTTTTGATAGTGAATCCTAAATAATTTGAGAGGGTCATGGGCATAAAAGTTGTAGCCCTATGTCTTAGGGTTCTCTGTGTAAAATTTTGTGCCAATCCGAGGTGTGTAGAGGGTGATACAATCAAAATACTCAGAGATGTACTAATATAAGGAAAAAACTTGCGAAAATTGCCATCAAAAAGGGAAATTTTTTTTGAAATGTTGACTTAAGGCTCCGTTTCGACTCCAATATATTCATTTACCCATGAGATTTCTTGGGGAAAAATATCGAACGAGTCAATACGAGGGCAATACATTTCGGAGAAATTAGTGAAATCTCCAATTCACCAAAGGGGTACCCCTTTCAGAAATCTTCGATTTCTCTAATATTGATTCGAGCAATGATTTGATAGTGAATCCTAAAGAATTTGAAAGGGTCATGGGCACAAAAGTTGTAGCCCTATGTCTTAGGGTTCTATGTGTAAAATTTTGTTCAAACCTGAGGTGTGTATAGGGTGATACAGTCAAAATACAGAGAGATGAACTAATATAAGGAAAAAAATTGCGAAAATTGCCATCAAAAAGGTGAATTTTTTTTAAATGTTGACTTATGGCTCCGTTTCGACTCCAATATATTCATTTTCCCATGAGATTTCTTGGGGAAAAATATCGAACGAGTCATCACGAGGGCAATACATTTCGGAGAAATTCGTGAAATCTCCAATTCACCAAAGGCGTACCCCTTTCAGAAATCTTCGATTTCTCTAATATGGATTCGAGCAATGTTTTGATAGTGAATCCTAAATAATTTGAGAGGGTCATGGGCACAAAATTTTTAGCATTATGTCTTAGGGTGCTATGTGTAAAATTTTGTGCAAATCCGAGGTGTGTAGAGGGTGATACAGTCAAAATACTGAGAGATGTACTAATATAAGGAAAAAAATTGCGAAAATTGCCATCAAAAAGGGGAATTTTTTTTTAAATGTAGACTTAAGGCTCCGTTTCGACTCAAATATATTCATTTACCCATGAGATCTCTTGGGGAATAATATCGAACGAGTTGAACACGAGGTTAATACATTTCGGAGAAATTAGTGAAATCTCCAATTCACCAAAGGGGTACCCATTTCAGAAATCTTCGATTTCTCTAATATGGATTCGAGCGATGTTTTGATTATGAATACTAAAGAATTTAAGAGGGTCATGGGCACAAAAGTATTAGCCCTATGTCTTAGGGTTCTATGTGTAAAATTTTGTGCAAATCCGAGGTGTGTAGAGGGTGATACTGTCAAAATACTATTTGATGTACTAATATAAGGAAAAAACTTACGAAAATTGCCATCAAAAAAGGGAATTTTTTTTTAAATGTAGACTTAAGGCTCTGTTTCGACTCCAATATATTCATTTACCCATGAGATATCTTGGGGAAATATATCGAACAAGTTGAACACGAGGTTAATACATTTCGGAGAAATTAGTGAAATCACCAATTCACCAAAGGGGTACCCCTTTCAGAAATCTTCGATTTCACTAATATGGATTCGAGCAATGTTTTGATAGTGAATACTAAAGAATTTGCGCAGGTCATGGGCACAAAAGTTGTAGCCCTATGTCTTAGGGTTCTATGTGTAAAATTACGTGCAAATCTGAGGTGTGTAGAGGGTGATACAGTCAAAATACTGAGAGATGCACTAATATAAGGAAAAAACTTCCCAAAATTGCCATCAAAAAGGGGAATTTTTTTTTAAATGTAGACTTAAGGCTCCGTTTCGACTCCAATATATTCATTTACCCATGAGACCTCTTGGGGAAAAATATCGAACGAGTTGAACACGAGGTTAATACATTTCGGAGAAATTAGTGAAATCTCCAATTCACCAAAGGGGTACCCCTTTCAGAAATCTTCGATTTCTCTAATATGGATTCGAGCAATGTTTTGATAGTGAATACTAAAGAATATGCGAGGGTCATGGGCACAAAAGTAGTAGCCCTATGTCTTAGGGTTCTATGTGAAAAATTTTGTGCAAATTCGAGGTGTGTAGACGGTGATACAGGCATAATACTGAGAGATGTACTAATATAAGGAAAAAACTTGCGAAAATTGCCATCAAAAAAAGGAATTTTTTTTTAAATGTAGACTTAAGGCTCCGTTTCGACTCCAATATATTCATTTACCCATGAGATCTCTTGGGGAAAAATATCGAACGAATTGAACACGAGGTTAAAAATTTCGGAGAAATTAGTGAAATCACCAATTCACCAAAGGGGTACCCCTTTCAGAAATCTTCGATTTCTCTAATATGGATTCGAGCAATGTTTTGATAGTGAATACTAAAGAATTTGCGAGGGTCATGGGCACAGAAGTTGTAGCCCTATGTCTTAAGGTTCTATGTGTAAAATTACGTGATAATCCGAGGTGTGTAGAGGGTGACACAGTCAAAATACTGAGAGATGTACTAATATAAGGAAAAAACTTGCGAAAATTGCCATCGAAAAGGGGAATTTTTTTTGAAATGTTGACTTAAGGCTCCGTTTCGACTCCAATATATTCATTTACCCATGAGATCTCTCGGGGAAAAATATCGAACGAGTTGAACACGAGGGCAATACATTTCGGAGAAATTCGTGAAATCTCCAATTCACCAAAGGGGTACCCCTTTCAGAAATCTTCGATTTCTCTAATATGGATTCGAGCAATGTTTTGATTGTGAATACTAAATAATTTGAGAGGATCATGGGCACAAAAGTTGTAGCCCTATGTCTTAGGGTTCTATGTGTAAAATTTCGTGCAAATCCGAGGTGTGTAGAGGGTGATACAGTCAAAATACTGATAGATGTACTAATATAAGGAAAAAACTTGCGAAAATTGCAATCAAAAAGGGGAATTTTTTTTTATATGTAGACTTAAGGCTCCGTTTCGACTCCAATATATTCATTTACCCATGAGATCTCTTGGGGAAAAATATCGAACGAGTTGAACACGAGGGATATACATTTCGGAGAAATTAGTGAAATCTCCAATTCACCAAAGGGGTACCCCTTTCAGAAATCTTCGATTTCTCTAATATTGATTCGAGCAATGTTTTGATAGTGAATACTAAAGAATTTGAGAGGGTCATGGGCAGAAAAGTTGTAACCCTATGTCTTAGGGTTCTATGTGAAAAATTTCGTACAATTCCGAGGTGTGTAGACGGTGATACAGTCAAAATACTGAGAGATGTACTAAGATAAGGAAAAAACTTGCGAAAATTGCAATCAAAAAGGGGAATTTTTTTTGAAATGTTGACTTAAGGCTCCGTTTCGACTCCAATATATTCATTTACCCATGAGATCTCTTGGGGAAAAATATCGAACGAGTTGAACACGAGGTTAATACATTTCGGAGAAATTAGTGAAATCTCCAATTCACCAATGGGGTACCCCTTTCAGAAATCTTCGATTTCTCTAATATTGATTCGAGCAATGTTTTGATAGTGAATACTAAAGAATTTGAGAGGGTCATGGGCAGAAAAGTTGTAGCCCTATGTCTTAGGGTTCTATGTGAAAAATTTCGTACAATTCCGAGGTGTGTAGACGGTGATACAGTGAAAATACTGAGAGATGTACTAAGATAAGGAAAAAACTAGGGAAAATTGCCATCAAAAAGGAGAATTTTTTTTTAAATGTAGACTTATGGCTCCGTTTCAACTCCAATATATTCATTTACCCATGATATCTCTTGGGGAAAAATATCGAATGAGTTTAACACGAGGTTAATACATTTCGGAGAAATTCGTGAAATCTCCAATTCACCAAAGGGGTACCCCTTTCAGAAATCTTCGATTTCTCTAATATTGATTCGAGCAATCTTTTGATAGTGAATCCTAAATAATTTTAGAGGATCATGGGCACAAAAGTTGTAGCCCTATGTCTTAGGGTTCTATATGTCAAATTTTGTGAAAATCCGAGGTATGTAGAGGGTGATACAGTCAAAATACTGAGAGATGTACTAATATAAGGAAAAAAATTGCGAAAATTGCCATCAAAAAGGGGAATTTTTTTTGAAATGTAGACTTAAGGCTCCGTTTCGACTCCAATATATTCATTTACCCATGAGATCTCTTGGGGAAAAATATCGAACGAGTTGAACACGAGGGCCATACATTTCGGAGAAATTAGTGAAATCTCCAATTAACCAAAGGGGTACCCCTTTCAGAAATCTTCGATTTCTCTAATATTGATTCGAGCAATCTTTTGATAGTGAATACTAAAGGATTTGCGAGGGTCATGGGCACAAAAGTTGTAGCCCTATGTCTTAGGGTTCTATGTGTAAAATTTTGTGAAAATCCGAGGTGTGTATAGGGTGATACAGTCAAAATACTGAGAGATGTACGAATATAAGGAAAAAAATTGCGAAAATTGCCATCAAAAAGGGGAATTTTTTTTGAAATGTTGACTTATGGCTCCGTTTCGACTCCAATATATTCATTTACCCATGAGATCTCTTGGGGAAAAATATCGAACGAGTTGAACACGAGGGCAATACATTTCGGAGAAATTCGTGAAATCTCCAATTCACCAATAGGGTACCCCTTTCAGAAATCTTCGATTTCTCTAATATGGATTCGAGCAATGTGTTGATCGTGAATCCTAAAGAATTTGAGAGGGTCATGGGCAGAAAAGTTGTAGCCCTATGTCTTAGGGATCTATGTGTAAAATTTCGTGCAAACCCGAGGTGTGTATAGGGTGATACAGTCAAAATACTGAGAGATGTACTAATATAAGGAAAAAAATTGCGAAAATTGCCATCAAAAAGGGGAATTTTTTTTTAAATGTAGACTTAAGGCTCCGTTTCGACTCCAATATATTCATTTACCCATGAGATCTCTTGGGGAAAAATATCGAACGAGTTGAACACGAGGGCAATACATTTCGGAGAAATTCGTGAAATCTCCAATTCACCAATAGGGTACCCCTTTCAGAAATCTTCGATTTCTCTAATATGGATTCGAGCAATGTGTTGATCGTGAATCCTAAAGAATTTGAGAGGGTCATGGGCAGAAAAGTTGTAGCCCTATGTCTTAGGGATCTATGTGTATAATTTCGTGCAAACCCGAGGTGTGTATAGGGTGATAGAGTCAAAATACAGAGAGATGTACTAATATAAGGAAAAAAATTGCGAAAATTGCCATCAAAAAGGGGAATTTTTTTTGAAATGTTGACTTAAGGCTCCGTTTCGACTCCAATATATTCATTTTCCCATGAGATCTGTTGGGGAAAAATATCGAATGAGTTGAACACGAGGTTAATACATTTCGGAGAAATTAGTGAAATCTCCAATTCACCAAAGGGGTACCCCTTTCAGAAATCTTCGATTTCTCTAATATGGATTCGAGCAATGTTTTGATAGTGAATACTAAAGAATTTGTGAGGTTCATGGGCACAAAAGTTGTAGCCCAATGTCTTAGGGTTCTATGTGTAAAATTACGTGCATATCCGAGGTGTGTAGAGGGTGATACAGTCAAAATTCTAAGAGATGTACTAATATAAGGAAAAAACTTGCGAAAATTGCAATCAAAAAGGGGAATTTTTTTTGAAATGTTGACTTAAGGCTCCGTTTCGACTCCAATATATTCATTTACCCATGAGATCTCTTGGGGAAAAATATCGAACGAGTTGAACACGAGGTTAATACATTTCGGAGAAATTAGTGAAATCTCCAATTCACCAATGGGGTACCCCTTTCAGAAATCTTCGATTTCTCTAATATTGATTCGAGCAATGTTTTGATAGTGAATCCTAAAGAATTTGAGAGGGTCATGAGGAGAAAAGTTGTAGCCCTATGTCTTAGGGTTCTATGTGTAAAATTTCGTGCAAATCCGAGGTGAGTAGGGGGTGATACTGTCAAAATACTGATAGATCTACTAATATAACGACAAAACTTCCGAAAATTGCCATCAAAAAAGGGAATTTTTTTTGAAATGTAGACTTAAGCCTCCGTTTCGACTCCAATATATTCATTTACCCATGAGATCTCTTGGGGAAAAATATCGAACGAGTTGAACAAGAGGTTAATAAATTTCGGCGAAATTAGTGAAATCTCCAATTCACCAAAGGGGTACCCCTTTCAGAAATCTTCGATTTCTCTAATATGGATTCGAGCAATGTTTTGATAGTGAATTCTAAAGAATATTCGAGGGTCATGGGCACAACAGTTGTAGCCCTATGTCTTAGGGTTCTATGTGAAAAATTTCGTACAATTCCGAGGTGTGTAGACGGTGATACAGTCAAAATACTGAGAGATGTACTAAGACAAGGAAAAAACTTGCGAAAATTGCCTTCAAAAAGGGGAATTTTTTTTTAAATGTTGACTTAAGGCTCCGTTTTGACTCCAATATATTCATTTACCCATGAGATCTCTTGGGGAAAAATATCGAATGAGTTGAACACGAGGTTAATACATTTCGGAGAAATTAGTGAAATCTCCAATTCACCAATGGGGTACCCCTTTCAGAAATCTTCGATTTCTCTAATATTGATTCGAGCAATTTTTTGATAGTGAATCCTAAAGAATTTGAGAGGGTCATGAGCAGAAAAGTTGTAGCCCTATGTCTTAGGGTTCTATGTGTAAAATTTCGTGCAAATCCGAGGTGTGTAGGGGGTGATACTGTCAAAATACTGATAGATGTACTAATATAACGAAAAAACTTCCGAAAATTGCCATCAAAAAAGGGAATTTTTTTTGAAATGTAGACTTAAGGCTCCGTTTTGACTCCAATATATTCATTTACCCATGATATCTCTTGGGGAAAAATATCGAATGAGTTTAACACGAGGTTAATACATTTCGGAGAAATTAGTGAAATCTCCAATTCACCAAAGGGGTACCCCTTTCAGAAATCTTCGATTTCTCTAATATTGATTCGAGCAATCTTTTGATAGTGAATCCAAAATAATTTGAGAGGATCATGGGCACAAAAGTTGTAGCCCTATGTCTTAGGGTTCTATATGTAAAATTTCGTGCAAATCCGAGGTGTGTAGGGGGTGATACTGTCAAAATACTGATAGATGTACTAATATAAGGAAAAAACTTGTGAAAATTGCCATCAAAAAAGGGAATTTTTTTTTAAATGTAGACTTAAGTCTCCGTTTCGACTCCAATATATTCATTTACCCATGAGATCTCTTGGGGAAAAATATCGAACGAGTTGAACACGAGGTTAATACATTTCGGAGACATTAGTGAAATCTCCAATTCACCAAAGGGGTACCCCTTTCAGAAATCTTCGATTTCTCTAATATGGATTCGAGCAATGTTTTGATTGTGAATACTAATTAATTTGAGAGGGTCATGGGCACAAAAGTTGTAGCCCTATGTCTTAGGGTTCTATGTGAAAAATTTCGTGAAAATTCGAGGTATGTAGACGGTGATACAGTCAAAATACTGAGAGATGTACTAATATAAGGAAAAAACTTGCGAAAATAACCTTCAAAAAGGGGAATTTTTTTTTAAATGTAGACTTAAGGCTCCGTTTCGACTCAAATATATTCATTTACCCATGAGATCTCTTGGGGAATAATATCGAACGAGTTGAACACGAGGTTAATACATTTCGGAGAAATTAGTGAAATCTCCAATTCACCAAAGGGGTACCCATTTCAGAAATCTTCGATTTCTCTAATATGGATTCGAGCGATGTTTTGATTATGAATACTAAAGAATTTAAGAGGGTCATGGGCACAAAAGTATTAGCCCTATGTCTTAGGGTTCTATGTGTAAAATTTTGTGCAAATCCGAGGTGTGTAGAGGGTGATACTGTCAAAATACTATTTGATGTACTAATATAAGGAAAAAACTTACGAAAATTGCCATCAAAAAAGGGAATTTTTTTTTAAATGTAGACTTAAGGCTCTGTTTCGACTCCAATATATTCATTTACCCATGAGATATCTTGGGGAAATATATCGAACAAGTTGAACACGAGGTTAATACATTTCGGAGAAATTAGTGAAATCACCAATTCACCAAAGGGGTACCCCTTTCAGAAATCTTCGATTTCACTAATATGGATTCGAGCAATGTTTTGATAGTGAATACTAAAGAATTTGCGCAGGTCATGGGCACAAAAGTTGTAGCCCTATGTCTTAGGGTTCTATGTGTAAAATTACGTGCAAATCTGAGGTGTGTAGAGGGTGATACAGTCAAAATACTGAGAGATGTACTAATATAAGGAAAAAACTTCCCAAAATTGCCATCAAAAAGGGGAATTTTTTTTTAAATGTAGACTTAAGGCTCCGTTTCGACTCCAATATATTCATTTACCCATGAGACCTCTTGGGGAAAAATATCGAACGAGTTGAACACGAGGTTAATACATTTCGGAGAAATTAGTGAAATCTCCAATTCACCAAAGGGGTACCCCTTTCAGAAATCTTCGATTTCTCTAATATGGATTCGAGCAATGTTTTGATAGTGAATACTAAAGAATATGCGAGGGTCATGGGCACAAAAGTAGTAGCCCTATGTCTTAGGGTTCTATGTGAAAAATTTTGTGCAAATTCGAGGTGTGTAGACGGTGATACAGGCATAATACTGAGAGATGTACTAATATAAGGAAAAAACTTGCGAAAATTGCCATCAAAAAAAGGAATTTTTTTTTAAATGTAGACTTAAGGCTCCGTTTCGACTCCAATATATTCATTTACCCATGAGATCTCTTGGGGAAAAATATCGAACGAATTGAACACGAGGTTAAAAATTTCGGAGAAATTAGTGAAATCACCAATTCACCAAAGGGGTACCCCTTTCAGAAATCTTCGATTTCTCTAATATGGATTCGAGCAATGTTTTGATAGTGAATACTAAAGAATTTGCGAGGGTCATGGGCACAGAAGTTGTAACCCTATGTCTTAAGGTTCTATGTGTAAAATTACGTGATAATCCGAGGTGTGTAGAGGGTGACACAGTCAAAATACTGAGAGATGTACTAATATAAGGAAAAAACTTGCGAAAATTGCCATCGAAAAGGGGAATTTTTTTTGAAATGTTGACTTAAGGCTCCGTTTTGACTCCAATATATTCATTTACCCATGAGATCTCTCGGGGAAAAATATCGAACGAGTTGAACACGAGGGCAATACATTTCGGAGAAATTCGTGAAATCTCCAATTCACCAAAGGGGTACCCCTTTCAGAAATCTTCGATTTCTCTAATATGGATTCGAGCAATGTTTTGATTGTGAATACTAAATAATTTGAGAGGATCATGGGCACAAAAGTTGTAGCCCTATGTCTTAGGGTTCTATGTGTAAAATTTCGTGCAAATCCGAGGTGTGTAGAGGGTGATACAGTCAAAATACTGATAGATGTACTAATATAAGGAAAAAACTTCCGAAAATTGCCATCAAAAAAGGGAATTTTTTTTTAAATGTAGACTTAAGGCTCCGTTTCGACTCCAATATATTCATTTACCCATGAGATCTCTTGGGGAAAAATATCAAACGAGTTGAACATGAGGTTAATACATTTCGGAGAAATTAGTGAAATCACCAATTCACCAAAGGGGTACCCCTTTCAGAAATCTTCGATTTCTCTAATATGGATTCGAGCAATGTTTTGATAGTGAATACTAAAGAATTTGCAAGGGTCATGGGCACAAAAGTTGTAGCCCTATGTCTTAGGGTTCTATGTGTAAAATTTCGTGCAAATCCGAGGTGTGTAGAGGGTGATACAGTCAAAATACTGATAGATGTACTAATATAAGGAAAAAACTTGCGAAAATTGCCATCAAAAATGGGAATTTTTTTTTAAATGTTGACTGAAGGCTCCGTTTTGACTCCAATATATTCATTTACCCATGAGATCTCTTGGGGAAAAATATCGAACGAGTTGAACACGAGGTTAATACATTTCGGAGAAATTAGTGAAATCTCCAATTCACCAAAGGGGTACCCCTTTCAGAAATCTTCGATTTCTCTAATATTGATTCGAGCAATATTTTGATAGTGAATACTAAATAATTTGAGAGGGTCATGGGCACAAAAGTTGTAGCCCTATGTCTTAGAGTTCTATGTATAAAATTACGTGCAAATCCGAGGTGTGTAGAGGGTGATACAGTCAAAATACAGAGAGATGTACTAATATAAGGAAAAAACTTGCGAAAATTGCCCTCAAAAAGGGGAGTTTTTTTTTAAATGTTTACTAAAGGGTCCATTTCAAATGTTGTATCCCTATGTCTTAGGATTCTTTATATAAAATTTCGCACAAATTCGATGTGTGTATAGGGTGATACGGTCAAAATACTGATATATGTACGAATATAAGGCAAAAACTTGCAAAAATGGCCATCGAAAAGGGGAAATTTTTTTCAAATGTTGACTTAAGGCTCCGTTTCAACTCCAATAGATGAATTTACCCATGATATCTCTTGGGGAAAAATATCGAACAAGTTGAACATGGGTGTAATACATTTTGGAGAAATTAGTGAAATCTCCAATTCACCAAAGGGGTACCCCTTTCAGAAATCCTCGATTTCTCTAATATGAATTTGAGCAATATGTTGAAAGTGAATACTAAGGAATATGCGAGGGTCATGGGCACAAAAGTTATAGCCCTATGTCTTAGGCTTCTATATATAATATTTCGTACAAATGTTAGGTGTGTAGAGGGTGATACGGTCAAAATATTGAGAGATGTACGAATATAAGGCAAAAACATACGAAAATGGCCCTCGAAAAGGGGAAATTTTTTTCATCTGTTGACTTAAGACCCCGTTTCAACTCCAATAGATGCATTTACCAATGAGATCGCTTGGGGATATATATTGAATGATTTGAACACGAGTGTAATACATTTCGAAAATATTAGAGAATTCTCCAATTCACCAAAGTGGTACCCCTTTCAGAAATCCTCGATTTCTCTAATATGAATTCGAGCAATATGTTGAAAGTGAATACTAATAATTATGCGAGGGTCATGGGCACAAAAGTTGTAGCCTTGTGTCTTAGTATTCTTTATATAAAATTTCGTGCAAATCCGAGTTGTGTAGAGGGTTATACGGTCAAAATACGGTGAGATGTAAGAATATAAGGCAAAAACTTGCGAAAATTGCCATCGAGAAGGGGAATTTTTTTTCAAATGTTGAGTAAAGGCTCCGTTTCAACTTAAATATATGCATTTACCCATGATATCTCTTGGGGATAAATATTGAACGAGTTGAACATGAGTGTAATACATTTCGGAGAAATTAGGGAAATCTCCAATTCACAAAAGGGGTACCCCTTTCAGAAATCCTCGATTTCTCTAATATTATTTCGAGCAATATGTTGAAAGTGAATACTAAGGAATATGCGAGGGTCATGGGCGCAAAAGTTGTAGCCCTATGTCTTAGGCTTCTATATATAAAATTTCGAGCAAATCTGAATTGTGTAGAGGGTGATACGGTCAAAATACTGAGAGATGTACGAATATAAGGCAAAAAATTGCGAAAATGGCCATCGAAAAGGGCAAAATTTTTTCAAATATTGACTTAAGGCTCTGTTTCTACTCCAATAGATGCATTTACCCATGAGATCTCTTCGGGAAAAATATCTAACGAGTTGAACATGGGGGTAATACATTTCGGAGAAATTATTGAAATCTCCAATTCACCAAAGGGGTACCCCTTTCAGAAATCTTCGATTTCTCTAATATGGATTCGAGCAATGTTTTGATAGTGAATACTAAAGAATTTGCGAGGGTCATGGGCACAAAAGTTGTAGCCCTATGTCTTAGAGTTCTATGTATAAAATTACGTGCAAATCCGAGGTGTGTAGAGGGTGATACGATCAAAATACTGAGAGATGTACGAATATAAGGCAAAAACTTGCGAAAATTGCCATCAAAAAGGAGAATTTTTTTTTTCAGATGTTGACTTATGGCTCCGTTTCAAGTCCAATAGATTCATTTACCCATGATTTCTCTTGGAGAAAAATATCGAACGAGTTGAACATGAGGTTAATACATTTCGGAGAAATTAGTGAAATCTCCAATTCACCAGAGGGGTACCCCTTTCAGAAATCTTCGATTTATCTAATATGAATACGAGAAATGTTTTGAAAGTGAATACTAAGGAATATGCGAGGACCATGGGCACAAAAGATGTAGCCCTATAACTTAGGCTTCTTTGTATAATATTTCATGCAAATCTGAGGTGTGTTGTGGGTGATACGATCAAAATACTAAGAGATGTACGAATATAAGGCAAAAACTTGCAAAAATTGCCATCTAAAAGGGGAAATTTTTTTCAAATGTTGACTTAAGACTCCGTTTCAACTCCAATAGATTCATTTACCCATGATATCTCTTGGGGAAAAATATCGTATGAGATGAACATGAGGGTAAAACATTTCGGAGAAATTAGTGAAATCTCCAATTCACCAAAGGGGTACCCTTTTCAGAAATCCTCGATTTCTATATTTCAAATTCGATAAATTTTTTGATAGTGAATACAAAGGAATTTTCGAGAGTCATGGGCACAAAAGTTGTAGCCCTATGTCTTAGGCTTATTTGTATAAAATTTCGTGCAAATCTGAGGTGTGTAGAGGGTGATACCGTCAAAATACTGAGAGATGTATGAATATATGGAAAAAACTTGCGAAAATTGCCATTAAAAAGGGGAATTTTTTTTTTCAAATGTTGACTTAAGGCTCCGTTTCAAGTCCAATAGATTCATTTACCCATGAGATCTCTTGGGGAAATATATCGTACGAGTTGAACACGAGGGTAAAACATTTCAGAGAAATTAGTCAAATCTCCAATTCACCAAAGGGGTACCCCTTTTAGAAATCTTCGATTTCTCTAATACGAATTCGAGCAATGTTTTGAAAGTGAATACTAAGGAATATGCGATGCTCATGGGCACAAAATTTGTGGCCCTGTGTCTTAGGCTTCTATGTATAAAATTTCGTGCAAATTGAGGTGTGTAGAGGGTGATACAGTCAACATATTTAGAGATGTACGAATATATGGCAAAAACTTGCGAAAATTGCCATCAAAAAGGGAAAAAAATTTCAAATGTTGACTTAAGGCTCCGTTTCAAGTCCAATAGATTCATTTACCCATGAGATCTCTTGGGGAAAAATATCGAACGAGTTGAACACGAGGGTAAAACATTTCAGAGAAATTAGTGAAATCTCCAATTCACCAAAGGGGTACCCCTTTCAGAAATCCTCGATTTCTATATTTCAAATTCGAGAAATGTTTTGAAAGTGAATACTAAGGAATATGCGAGGGTCATGGGCACAAAAGTTATAGCCCTATGTCTTAGGCTTCTTTGTATCAAATTTCATGCAAATATGAGGTGTGTAGAGGGTAATACGGTCAAAATACTGATAGATGTACGAATATATGGCAAAAACTTGCGAAAATTGCCATCAAAAAGGGAAAAAAAAATTCAAATGTTGACTTAAGGCTCTGTTTCAACTCCAATAGATTCATTTACCCATGAGATCTCTTGGGGAAAAATATCGAACGAGTTGAACATGAGGGTAAAACATTTCGGAGAAATTAGTGAAATCTCCAATTCACCAAAGGGGTACCCCTTTCAGAAATCTTCGATTTCTATATTGCAAATTCGAGCAATGTTTTGAAAGTGAATACTAAGGAATATGCGAGGGTCATGGGCACAAAATTTGTTGCCCTATGTTTAGAATCTTAATTTCTTTCTAATTATATTAATATGACCAATATTATTATAATAATATTTAATATAAAATTAGATGTTTTATAAATTTAAATATTATAAAATATTATTTTAATAATAATATATAATACATAATTTTATAGATATATAAAAAATTGTTTCGGTTAAATTCAAATTCAAATTAAAAAAAATCTATGGAGTGACATCATCTGATATCGAAGTCGAATTAGACTCAAATGAGGATGAAATTAACTAGGGTTTTATTAAATATGTGACACCTATAAATACCTTTAATAAGTTGGAAGGAAAAAATAATTAAGTAGATGGGGATGATAATGATTCCCTCAACCGGAGCCATATGGTCTGCGTTGACGAGTATTACTGCGACAGCAGTGATAATTCAAACAATTTTCAATGAGATACGCCGTATAATTGAGCCTATTATACCGATGGACAAAATATTACAGCTGTTGGAGAGAGTAGTGTTTTATACTCAGTCGACAGAGATGATCCTAACCATCGATGAGTTCAATGATTTTTTGCATAATGAAATATTCATGGCGTCGGAGACTTTCTTGAGCACAAAAATCACACCCTCCTCGTGTCAAAACCTTAAGGTTTTTCAGAATACCAACTTAATAAAGAATAATGAAAACATCATATATATTAGCATGGAAAATGGCGAAAAGATCAGCGACGTGTTTGAGGGAATGGTGGTTATGTGGGAGTTCATCATCACAACGAGAACTACGAATAATAATCGAAGAGATGGGTCGGCAAGTGCACTAGCCAGACCAATTGAGAATCGATCGTTCAAGCTGAGTTTCAAAAAGAAGTTTATGGAGAAAGTGGTGAAAGGTTATCTCCCCTACATAATAGATAAAGCTAAAGCCATCAACGAAGAAAGAAAAGTAGTGCAGCTTTTCTCTAAATTAGGTGACTACCATTACTTAGATGGGAATCCATGGAGTTCCATCAACTTCGACCATCCATCCACATTCGTCACGCTGGCCATGGATGAGGGACTCAAGGAGGAACTCATCCATGATTTAGATAGGTTCCTGGATCAAAAACAATTTTATAAGAAAGTGGGCAAGGCTTGGAAGCGCGGCTACTTGCTCTACAGCCCTCCTGGTACTGGAAAATCAAGCTTGATTGCGGCCATGGCTAATCATCTCAAGTTTGATATATATGACTTGCAACTTTCGAATCTCCGTAAAGATTCCCATCTTAGGAACCTTGTTGCGTAAATTTAAGCAATTAAAATGTGCAAGTATACACAGTCGGCAACGAGTAATATAGTAGTAAGTGAGTATCGTCTCCACAGGGATTTCAAATTAAGCAAATGCAAAACCAACTTAATAGCAATTTAAAAGTAAAAGAAAAAGGAAATATGAGAATGAATATAATATGGATCTGAAATTAAATGGTTGCAATTGATTCTAATTAAAATATAGCTAAGATTTCAGAAGAATTTAATTCAGGCAAAATATATGTGAATAAGTAGATCTGGATGGCTATTTCCCCCTATGTTAATCTGCCCAATTGTTATAGCAATCGTTCAGCAATTATGCATAGAGTTAACAGATTTCACAATACGCCAGTAAGCTTTTTCCAAAACCCACTGATATAATTCCACAACTTAATTCAACACATTCCTATATTAAATCAGGTTGTAAAACACGCATTTAATCACCAAATCTCAGGTTATACAAGGTAGCAAAATATTCCTATTTCACTACTAAGAACTACCTAAACATGGCATTTTTCTTGCATCATTCAAGTTGATTCCACTAGATAGATTCTTTCCAAAATCAAATCTAGCTAGTTTAATTGTTAGTTATGGCCAGTAATCAACAATCATTAAACATTAATTTCACTTGAATGAACAAAGGCAAATTACTAAACTCATGCATTGCATTAATACTTCATCACATAGGATTCATAGCCACCCAAATCTCAAGGTGATTAGTTCATGTCTAAAATCAAGGTTACAAACCCAGGTAAAATTAATTCATCCATTGTAACACAGTTCACAGATTAGACAAATAAGTGTATACACTACAAAATGAGGAGTGTAGAAGAAAGAGATAGTAGCAAGTCTTGTGCTAAGTCCTCTTCCTAGCCGTGAGCTTCTTTCCTCTTCTGTGTATATCTCTCTGTTTTTCACTATTTTTCTCTGTACTCTCCTTCTGAATTTTCTGGTCAGATGATAAAAAATGGTCCTCTCCTTCTATTTCGGCTGTGTCTCTTCTTAGGGTACTTTCCCTTACCCTAATTAGAAAGCCCATTTCCATCTTTGGTCCATTTCTTCTTGCCACCTCAGCCAGTTGACTTCATTCATTAAAATGGGTGCCACATAGGCGCTGAGGTAATTACTTAAGTGCAGCTGGCTTTTGTCCACGTCATCCTTCTTTTCCCAGAATTACTACGAGTCTGGCCTACAGCATCCGAGCAGCAATGCTCCCTTTCTGTCCCCTTTGTCTTTTGATTCCTTTAATTTCCCTTAGTGCTTTGAAGGTTCCTTTCCTGAATG
Source organism: Humulus lupulus (assembly GCF_963169125.1). Taxonomy (NCBI): domain Eukaryota; kingdom Viridiplantae; phylum Streptophyta; class Magnoliopsida; order Rosales; family Cannabaceae; genus Humulus; species Humulus lupulus. The sequence continues at coordinate 3,161,759 of NC_084793.1, forward strand.
ACAAAAACACACAAATTTACATAAATATTTATAATTACTAACAACAACTCACAGACTTTTAAATGGACTCACTACTTAAAACATAAAGGTAAAAGTTGAATAAATTTACAATTAACACACTTTCATTACTCTTTTCAACCTAAAAACAAGTTCAAAGATCATTCGAAATTTTTCCCATGTGGGACGCTAAATTCCACAAAAGTTGGAATGGCCCCTTGATTCTACATTGGACAATTTTCCACTTTTCAAAGGCAATTTTTGCAAGTTTATTCCTAATATTGATAATTCTTAGTATTTTGGTCGTATCTCCCTCTACACACCTCAAAATTGCACGTAATTTTATACATAGAAGCCTAAGACATACAATTTTTGTGCTCATAACCCTTGTAGTTTCCTTTGTCTTCATTATATCAAAATATTGCGTGAATTCATAATATAGAAATCAATTTTTTCTGAAAGGGATACCCCTTTGGTATATGTGAGATTTCACTAATTTCCTCGTAATGTATTAAACTCGTGTTCTACTCGTTCGAAAATTTTCCCCATGACATATCATGGCTAAATGCTTCTATTTGAGTTGAAATGGAGCTTAAATCCACATTTGACAATTTTCCACTTTTCAATGGCAATTTTCGCAAGTTTTTCCCAAAGATTTAGACAATTCTTAGTATGCTTGTCGTATCTCCCTCAACACACCTCGAAATATCACGAAATTCGGTACATAGTAGCCTAAGACATAAGGCTACAACTTTCATGCCCATAATCATCATAGTTTCATTCGTCTTCAATTTTAAAATATTGCACAAATTCATAATAAAGAAAAGGAATTTTTCTAAAAGGGGTACCCCTTTTGTAAATGTGAGATTTCACTAATTTTACTGTAATGTATTACACTCGTGTTCTACTTGTTCTAAACTTTCTCCATGAAACCTCATGGGTAAATGCTTATATTTGAGTCGAAATGAGGCCTTAAGTCCCCATTTGAAAATTTTCCACTTTGCAATGGCAATTTTCGCAAGCTTTTTCCTAATATTCAGACATCTCTCAATCTTTTGGTTGTATCTCCCTCTTCGCACCTCAAAATTACACGAAATATTATTCATAGAACCCTAAGGCGTTAGGGCTTCAACTTTCGTGCCCATAACCCTCGTAGTTTCCTTCATCTTCATTTTCAAAATATTGCTCGAATTCATAATGTAGAAATCAAAATTTTCTAAAAGGGGTACCCCTTTGGTAAATGTGAGAGTTCACTAATTTTGCCGAAATGTATTACATTCGTGTTCTACTCGTTTAAAAAATTACCCCAAGACATATCATGGCTAAATGCTTCTATTTGAGTTGAAATGGATCCTTAAGTCCCTATTTGAACATTTTCCACTTTTCAATGGCAATTTTTGTAAGTTTTTCCCTAATATTCAGACATCTCTCAGTATTTTGGATGTATCTCCCTCTACACACCTCAAAATCGCACGAAATTGTATACATAGAAGCCTAAGAAATAGGGCTAAAACTTTCATGCCCATTATCCTCCTAGTTTCCTTAGTCTTCAATGTCAAAATATTGCTCGTATTCATAATATAAAAATCGAATTTCTCTTAAAGGGGTACCCTTTTGGTAAATGTGAGATTTCGCTAATTTCGACGTAATGTATTACACTCGTGTTTTACTCATTCAAAAATTTTCCCCATGACATCTCATGGCTAAATACTTCTTTTTTAGTTGAAACAGAGCTTTAAGTACACATTTGGCAATTTTATACTATTCAATGGAAATTTTTGCAAGTTTTTCCCGAACATTCAGGCCATTCTCAGTATTTTGGTCATATCTCCCTCTACACACCTCGACATTGCACAAAATTTTATAAATAGAAGCCTATGACATAGGGCTACAACTTTTGTGCCAATTACCCTTGTAGTTTCCTTAGTCTCCATTTTCAAAATACTTTTCGAATTCGTATTATAGAATTCTAATTTTTCTTAAAAAGAAGTACCCCTTTGGTGAATTATAGATTTCACTAATTTCACTGTAATGTATTACACTCGTGTTCTACTCGTTCGAATTTTTTCCCTGTGAAATCTCATGGGTAACTGCTTCTATTTGAGTTGAAACGGAGCCTTAAGTCCCCATTTGAAACTTTTCCACATTTCAATGGCAATTTTTGCAAGTTTTTCCCTAATATTAAGACTATTCTTAGTATTTTAGACATATCTCCCGCTACACACCTCGAAATTCCACGAAATTTTATACATAGAATTCTAAGACATAGAGCTCCAACTTCCATGCCCATAATTCATTTTCAAAATATTGCTCGAATTTATAATATAGAAATTGAATTTTTCTGAAAGGGGTACCCTTTTGGTAAATGTGAGAGGTCACTAATTTCGCTGTAATGTATTACACACTTGTTTTACTCGTTCAAAATTTTTCCCCATGACATCTCAAGCCTAATACTTCTATTTGAGTTGAAATGGAGATCTAAGTCCACATTTGGCAAGTTTCCACTATTCAATGGTAATTTTTGCAAGTTTTTCCCTAATATTTAGACAATTCTCAGTATTTTGGTTGTATCTCCCTCTACACACCTCGAAATTTCACGAAATTTTATCCATATAACCCCAAAACATAAGGCTACAACTTTTGTGCCCATAACCCTCGTAGTTTCCTTCGTCTTCATTTTCAAAATATTGCTAGAATTCATAATATAGAAATCAATTTTTTCTGAAAGAGTACCCCTTTGTTAAATTGCAGATTTCACTAATTTCGTCGTATCGTATTACACTTGTGTTCTACTCGTTCAAAAAATTTCTCCATTAAATCTCATGGGTAAATGCTTCTATTTGAGTTGAAACAAATCCTTAAGCCACCATTTGACAATTTTCCACAATTCAATGGCAATTTTCGCAAGCATTTCCCTAATATTCAAACATATCTTTTAGTTGTATCTCCTTCTACATATCTCGAAATTGCATGAAATTTTATACATAGATCACTAAGACATAGGGCTACAACTTTTGTGCCCATAACCCTTGTAGTTTCCTTTGTCTTCATTTTCAAAATATTGCTCGAATTCATCATATAGAAATCAAAATTTTCTAAATGGGGTACCCCTTTGGTAAATGTGAGAGTTCAATAATTTCACTGTAAAGTATTACACTCGTGCTCTACTCATTCAAAAAAAATCCCACGACATCTCATGGCTTAAAACTTCTATTTGAGTTGAAATGGAGCCTTAAGTTCACATTTGGTAATTTCCACTATTCAATTGCAATTTTCACAAGTTTTTCCCTAATATTCAGACAATTCTCAGTATTTATTCGTATCTCCGTCTACACACCTCGAAATTACACGAAATTTTATAAATAGAAGGTTGTGACATAGGGCTACAACTTTTGTGCCCATTACCCTCGTAGTTTCCTTAGTCTTCATTTACAAAATACTACTCAAATTCATAATATAGAAATCGAACTTTTCATAAAGGGATACCCCTTTGGTAAATGTGAGATTTCACTAACTTTGTCATAATATACATCTCTCGTAATGTACTTCGCCATAATGTACAAGTTTTTTTCCTAATATTTAGACATCTCTCAATATTCTGGTGGTATCTCTCTCTTCACACCTTGAAATTGTACGAAATATTATACATAGAACCCTAAGGCATAGGGCTACAACTTTCGTGCCCACAACCCTCGTAGCTTCCTTCATCTTCATTTTAAAAATATTGCTCGAATTCATAATGTAGAAGTCAAAATTTTCTCAAAGGGGTACCCCTTTGGAAAATGTGAGAGTTCACTAATTTCGCCGAAATATATTACACTCGTATTCTACTCGTTCGAAATTTTTTCCCATGAAATCTCATGGGTAAATGCTTCTATTTAAGTTGAAATAGAGCCTTAAGCCCCCATTTAAAAAAATTCCACATTTCAATGGCAATTTTCACAAGCTTTTTCCTAATATGTAGAATCTCTCATTATTTTGGTCGTATCTCCCTCTACACACCTCGAAATTCCACAAAATTTTATACATACAACCCTAAGACATAGGGCTTCAACTTTCGTGCCCATAACCCTCGTAGTTTCCTTCATCTTAATTTTCAAAATATTGCTCGAATTCATTATATAAAAATTAAGTTTTTCTGAAAGGGACACCCCTTTCGTAATTGTGAGAGTTCACTAATTATGTCGTAATGTATTACACTCGTGTTCTACTCATTCAAAAAATTTCCCCATGAAATCTCTTGGGTAAATGCTTCTATTTGAGTTGAAACGGAGCCTTAAGTCCCCATTTAAAAAATTTCCACATTTCAATGGAAATTTTTGCAAGCTTTTCCCTAATATTCAGAATCTCTCATTATTTTGGTCATATCTCCCTCTACACACCTTGAAATTGCAATAAATTGTATACATAGAAGCCTAAGACATAGGTCTACAACTTTCATGCCCATTACCATTGCATTTTTCTTCGTCTTCATTGTCAAAATATTGCTCGAATTCATAAAATAGAAATTGAATTTTTCTGAAAGAATACCCCTTTGGTAAATTTGAGATTTCACTAATTTTCGGTGTAATGTATTACACTCGTGTTCTACTAGTTCGATATTTTCCCCATGACTTCTCGTGGGTAAATGATTCTATTTGAGTTGAAACGGAGCTTTAAGTCCACATTTGAAAATTTTCCACTTTTTAATGGTGATTTTCGCAAGTTTTTCCCTTATATTCAGAAATCTCTCAGTATTTTGGTCGTATGTCCCTCTACACACCTCGAAATTGCATGAAATTTTATACATAGAAGCCTAAGATATTGGTCTACTACTTTCGTTCTCATTACCCTCGTAGTTTCCTTAGTCTTCATTTTCAAAATATTGTTCGAATTCATAATATATCATTCGAATTTTTGTGAAAGGGGTACCCCTTTGGTAAATTCGAGATTTCATTAATTTCGACGTAATGTATGACACTCGTGTTCTACTCATTCGATATTTTTCCGCATGACTTCTCGTGGGTAAATGATTCTATTTGAGTTGAAACGGGGCCTTAAGTCTACATTTGAAAATTTTCCACATTTCAATGGATACTTTCGCATATTTTTCCCTACAATTCGGACATCTCTCTGTATTTGTGTCGTATCTCCCTCTACACACCTCAAAATTGTACAAAATTGTATACATAGAAGCCTAAGACATAAGACTATAACTAGTGATGCACACGGGCCGAGGAATTGGCGGGGAGTGGTTCCCCCCGCCCCCGTCCCCATTTATATTTCTAATCCCCGTCCCCGCCCTATCCCCGCTTATTCCTCGTCGGGGACAGGGTGGGGAATCCCCTATTGGGGCGAGGAATCCATTTATTTAAAAAATAAATTTTAAAATAAAAATCGTAAATTATATGTAAATAAAAATATTGCATAATATTTATTATTTAAAATATTAAACACTATCCTAAATAAAATTTAAAATATTATAAAATTTATTACTATACTACAAAAACACCTAAAAAATATATAAAATACATATAAAATGTTACAGAAATATATAAAAAATTAAACGCGGCCCCATCGGGGCAGGGAGTGCTGTCCTCGTCCCCGCCCCATTTAACATTCAAGGGTTGAAAGTTATCCCCCTCCCCGCCTCCCCACGGGGCCCCATTCTCATGGGAAAAATGTACATCCCTAGCTACAACTTTTGTGTCCATTACCCTCGTATTTTCCTTAGTCTTCATTTTCAAAATATTTCTCGATTTCATAATATAGAAATCGAATTTTTCTGAAAGTGGTACCCCTTTGGTAAATTTGTGATTTCACTTATTTCGCTGGAATGTATTACATTCGTCTTCCACTCGTTTGATATATTTCCCATGACATGTCATGGGTAAATAATAATTGATAAAACCATGTCAAATTCAATGTATAAACATTAATAAACGAAAATGACATAAATGTATCGCTGCAATGTATATCTCTATATAATTTGAAAATATATAAATTTATTTATATCATTTGATTTATTTTATCATGAGTATTTTGAATGTATAAGATATCGTATATAAATATATTTAATATTAGAGAAATGCTAAATATTTGGTACTCTATACTTAGATTTAATAAATAAAATTTTATTAATATGAGCAAACTCCTATCAATTATATGTAATTAAGTAATTAAATTTGAATTTGGAACTCATACAATTAAAACAAGTTTGATTAAATTGAAAAAAATTATTAATTAAATTTGAGTTTATAGTACAAAATATGTCACATTTTAAAATATAAGATACCAAATATGTACGATTTCAAATTATAGAGTACAAAATAAGTATTATTGTAAATATAATATACTAAAATGATACTTTACAAATCTGAATCGTTACCGACCCATGTGTAAATCTAATTAAGTCCGAAAAAATGGTATAATAAATATATGAAAATTTCTCAAACAAGAGTTGATATTATTGGACCAACAAACAAAGTAAACCAGGCAGACATAGCAGCGTCTTCTTCTTCTTTGGCTAAGCTTGAATATGCAAGAAACAAATATATCGACCTCCTCTCCTCTCATTTGTATATTTATATATATACATAGTAATATAACCATTTCAAATACTTTTTTTTTTAGCAAGTAATGTTTTAAGAAAAATCTTCATTACCAAACGCATACAGTTTTATTTTAATGACGTTCTTCTAAGGAAATAGTTGAATCTCATTTTTAATCAAAATTGTCGTTTATGAGAATTTTGTCGTTTTTAAATAATATAGTCGTTTTTACAATTTTTGTCGTTTTCATTACATTGTCGTTTTATGAAACTTTGTCGTTTTTATAAGAAGTTGTCGTTTCCCATAATACTGTATTTTTTAAAGGGAAATTTCGTTTATATATATATAAAAAAAAAAAATACTGTTATCGTTTTACAGAATATTGTCGTTTTTAAGATAATTGTCGTTTTTAAGAGAATTGTCGATTTTACGATACTCCTTAAATAATATATAAAAAACTTGCAGACGAATTCTGTTGGGGCTGAGTTGGGCTGGGCAGCCCAATATTTTTATTGGACCAAGTGACGAACCAACAAATCTTGAATATTCGAGAAAGAAAGAAATAGAGATTGGATTATGCAAAGCTTTAATCCACAATTTGCTCAACTGAGCTGACCCCTCTTCCTTCGTCTCCTTCGCTACCATCGAAGATTGAATCTGCAAGAAATAATCTCCACAGGAGTATCTCGACGCCTTTCTCATATTTCTCACTCAGACATGGCTGCGAATTTCTGGACCTCCTCTCATTTGTATGCTTCCAATGACTCAACTCTCCACATAAACATATATATATATTTATGTATGTATGTATATATTATATTTCCTTAAAAATAAATTTCAAATTCATGCAGTAAACAGCTTTTGGATCAGGAAGAGGTGGATGTGGTGCACCCACTGGACAAGGAGAAAGGCATCACTGTTGAAGACTTGAAGCTCATCAAAATGGAAATGGCCAATTGTATGAAACATTCACTAATTTTTTCTTACAACTTTTTTGCAGTTTATGTTGAGCTTTTTCTTTTTTTAACTTTGGGGGTTTTTTCTTCTTAATTACAATATATGGTGCTGAATTTTAAGTTTATTGTAAATTTTCTTTGTTCTTTGAGTAAAGACACTGTTCTATTTCTCTAGTTTAACCTAGAATCACATGGCAATGTTTATTTATTGCCCTGATCATGTGAAAGTTTCTAACTAATGGGAAAGTGTTAAAAATTCAAGCTTCGTAACTACCCCGCATGAAGGAAATCTTCAAATTTAAACCCTCAACTTTATAAGAATAGACATACAGTTTTAGTTGGTAGACTTAATTTTGTTTTGTTATCTTAAAATTTTTTTCTTTTCCAGATATATGGAGATTGGCTACGCAAGTGAAAGTGAGACAGAGGTTTGGAATTAAATCTGTGATTTGTAGTTTTTTTGCTTCATAATCTGACAAAATAACCATGTTAATGGTTTTTATTAAAAAAAACACCACTTTAAAGTTGCAAGTTTGAGCTATGGACATTAGTATGTTTATACAGGCTTGGTTAAATCAAAGTGCAACAATCATATCTAATGCGTTAGGACTTTTATTATTCTATAGAGCTTCCTCAAAGCAGGATAATTTGAAGTCTTTTCTTCACCTTAACTTTATTGGTGTTGTTAAAAATTTCATTTTTTCTTTCACCAATTTATCTGACTTCCAAATTTACTGTCTTTAATTTTTCCAGGATTGTAGCTACTGCTGTTACATATATGAGACGTGTGTATATCAGGTACTTTGGATGAAAAAATGCTTTGTGTTATGAATCTTTGTTGATTTTTCTTTGATTGCAGAAGAATAATATGATAGGAAGGAGTTTTCTACATAAACTTTTCACTTTCCATGCTTAGATTACTAAGTTATCCCTACTACTATTACAAAGATGAGCCTGAAATACATAATATGACATAGTTAGTTATTTGATCGGATCCCCCAAATGTACAATAGCCATAAGAAGCTTAGTAAATCTAACACTTGGAAATGTATCACATCTAACTCCAGATACTTCTGTTTTTTGATTTCAGAAAGAGTATGATTGAATATGATCCACGTCTTGTAGCTCCAACCTGTTTGTACCTCGCGTCAAAAGTAGAAGAAAGTATAGTGCAGGCCCGACTTCTTGTATTTTACATCAAAAAGCAATGTAAACTCTTGTTACTGATCATGTGATTTAATTTTTTCGTATAGTTATTGTTGACATTCAGTTTAAACTCTGAAGTGCTGAAAATACCTCTTTAATCTTATAGCCTCAGATGAAAAGTACAGATATGAAATCAAGGATATACTTGAAATGGAAATGAAGATTTTAGAAGCTATTAACTACTATCTGGTTGTATTTCATCCTTATCGTTCATTGTCTCAGTAAGTATGGTGTCTTATTTAACTTAGATGACTTGCATTAGCATGTTCTTTCAACTTTATTTTGATCAAACAGTGGCATAGTTAAAATGTCTTTCGTTTCCTTCAATGATTTTTTGCTGTAGACCATAAAATGTCTTTATTTTAACTTGCAATAATTTTTTCTGTAGATATCAGTTATATCAAAATCTCAATTATTTTTCATTGTTGTTTATCAAATATATAATATGTTCATTGTTAACCCAACTAAGATGGACACAGATATACATACATTTTTCACTTTACTCGTGCACAATTTTTGTTTTAAACTTAAATTGCAATTGTGGTCCCACAAGTTTCAAGTGGGAACAGATTGTCCATTAATCTTTAATTTATGAATTTTCAAGACCATATGTTGTTATAGACTAGACCAGATCTTACATTCTCTACAAGGCATAAAATCTAACGAGGGATTTAACCTTTTCATTGGCAGGCTTCTTCAAGATGCAGGACTGAATGATATAAACATGACTCAGTTAACTTGGTAAAATCCAATCTACTGATTTGTTTTCTTTTAAATTGTGTGTTTTAGAGGAGTTGAATTTTCTATTATCATCTTATTCTTGTGTTTATACAGCAGAAACTTAATATGGGTCTTTACTTTTTAATAAGAGCAGGGGACTTGTCAATGACACATACAAGATGGACCTTATACTCGTTCATCCCCCACATCTTATTGCTTTAGCTTGCATATATATTGCTAGTGTGTACAGAGACAAGGATACAACTTCATGGTTTGAAGAGCTTCGCGTGGATATGAATGTGGTTAGACCAAGTTTATTTCTCTAATGTTTTTTTTATACATATTTTAATGAAGTCTTTATCGTGCCAAAAAAAAAAGAAGGAAACCATGGAACAACATCAGTTACTTCATCAGAACCCATCATTATGCTAATTGCATATGCAATCTTGTTAACCTTGAAAGTAATTATGTGTATGATTTTGCAGGTGAAAAATATATCTATGGAGATATTAGATTTCTATGAAAACTACAAAACTATTGCTGAGGAGAGGAGGGTTGGTGCATCCCTAGCCAAACTTGCTTCGAAACCATAGATGCTGGCCACTACTGCCTCTTGCCAAGAAGTAAAGTACTTGTGTTATTTGCAACCACCAAGGTCGCTTTCTGAGTCATTATTGGATACGAAGTAAAATCGTGATCATGAAGAAAAATGATAAGTATAAGCCAAGCCAAGCTATATTGTGTAAATCTGCTCTTTCTCTAGGCTTATTCCTATTAGAGCAAGCCTATTAGTCCCAAATCATTTAGCTTCAAATCAAATGTACCTCCACATTGTGACAGTCACTGGTTATTGGGGGAGTCAGTATTGCAACATTTCCCCTAATAATTTTATCAAGTGTCACTATAATATATTTAATATGTTGTATTTAATTAAACCTTATTTCAGTTGCTGGTTGTCCTATTTAGTAATTTTGATGTTAGTATGAAAATTGAACCACAATGATTTCTCAATGAAAGATTGTTACATATCTTAGAAATCCCATCATGGGGGTCAATTTTGCAAATTCAAAGGAATATGGCAGTGATCTTAACAAAGTAAAAAAAAAATTAGGATACAGGGAGAATCTAGAATGAGCTCCTGGAAAATTATTCAAAAAAACTCCCAAAAGAACTCTTCTTCTTCTTTCAACTTGGATAAGATATCATTCCTCACTTTTTCCCCTTCTTAGCTTGTTTCTTCTCTGTCACAAACACCACCAACAACAGAGCAAAACTTTAGTACATCAAACTATTTAAGAAAAGCCAAAACAATGGAAAGTGGTGTTAAGAAGAAGGTTACCCAGTTTTCTCTTAGCTTCTGATTTTGCAAAGAAGTCCCTCCACTCATCAGTTAGCACAAAAATAGGCTCATCATCCTCTTCCTCTTCCTCTTCCTCTTCTAACCCATAATCCTCTTGCTCCTGTAATACCCTGTTCATAATCCAAAATGGTAATAACTCAATCTCAAGTGAGTTCATATTCCTACAATTCGAGAATGCAACAATACTAAACCTATGGAGAGTTCTTACCGAGGAGCAGAATCGACGGGTCCTCCATTTTCAGAAGCTTCCAATGTATGATTATTGGGGAAAGCAGGGGAACCAAAAGGTTCTAGGGTTTGGGGTAAAGATGCAAAATTTGGGATTACACGACGGTGGCAGTGGTGGTGGTGGTGGTGGTGGTGATGATGATGATGATGATGATGATGATGATGATGATGATGATGGGGGAAAAAGAATGATTGACAATGGTGATGATTATTGTGGAGATGGTGGTGGTGATGGTGGTGGTGGGGATTAGGGCATGGTTTGATTTCGCATTTGGGATCCATGGACGCGGCTAGCTGAACCTGGGCTCTGCTCTGGGCTCGTGTTCGACGTCAATTTTGTTTATTCCACATCATAATTTTTTTTTTTTTGACAAATTGTTTTCCACGTCATAAATTAAATGTATAATTATATAAGCATCTATATCTCACCTCGCAAAGAAAAATAATATTTTGATTGATTTAATGTAGATAATATTAATATTTATATATAAAAAACACATGGAGGAAAAAATATATGCTGTTTTTGTGAATATTCGGAAAAACTAGATGCCGTTTCTTTTTGTCAAATAAAACCATTTTTATATATATATTTATGTTTTAGATCTTAACAAAATTTGTCAATTAATTCTTAATCAAACATTTGTTTGTTTCAAATCTCTGATCATATACACTAATCATTATAAACATTTGTTTGTTTCAAATCTATGATCATTTACACTAATTATTATGGAGGTTGATTCCATAGTTTTAAAACAGTACTTGGTTTCTAAGTTTTACTATTTGAATTACTCAGGTTTCTAAATTTGTTTTAGCAATTAGATCCCAATTTTTATATTTTTGCTTAAATAAGTTCTAAATGATATATTTTATTAAATAAAACCTACTTTATAAAGAAAAATAAGATTTTTAACCAAAAAAAAAATGTAATACCTATTTAATTTTAATCAAATTAATTTTTATAAGTATTTAATTTATTAAAAATACTTTTATTCATAATATTATTTTTTTCTCCATACACATACTTCCATTAAACTAGACATTTGTTTTAGTGAAAATTATACCCTAAACTCATTATTAGAATGGAAATTCAGTTTTTACCCAAATTTTAAAATATTTAAATTTGTACCTATTTTTATAATCAAACTACCCAGTTTACCCTTTGTCAGCTTTGGCATAGACATCAGCAACAGCTCTTATCTATAAGGGTAGTTTAAGAAATCACATCACAAAGATGGGTAAAAACTAACTAAATATGTTTTATGGATAGTTATGGTTAATTAATACAAAAAATGGGCAACTATCAACTTATCCCCATTTGTTTATCATTACACACATTTCTATTAAACTCGTGATTATTTTATCACTAATCGAAAGGAAGAATCGAATCTTTAAAACGTGTTGCTGGTAAATTTACAAAGTACTTACTTAATCCAGGTCAAAGGACATTGGTAGTGGGTAGAGTTGGTGGTACTAAACTATCTCTATCCTATTCTATTCTATTCCTATTCACTCCCCAACCCCAAAAAGTTCCCACCATCTTACCCAACACTGGTTGAACAGTCGGTCAGAGTCATATCATCCCATTCCAATCCCTCCCAGCTCAGGTCTCCATCCCCACCCGCACCACCCCTACCACCACTGCCTTGATTGATCTCTCTCTCTCTCTCTCTCTCTATATATATATAAATATATAAATATATATATACAGATATATATTGTGGTCGTGGCCACTCGATACCTTGTGGCTTTTCTGGTCGTGGGTCCTGGTTTCCCATGACAGATCTCATATGATATATAAATTTCTATCAGCTCCAACCCTTGGTTCATTTTCTCGCATAACCTATAGCCTCTCTTTTCTTACCCTTTTTGCTGACCATTCAAATTATTATTTTTAGTATCATTTTCGTAATTATTTTGGCTCGATTTCAATTTGGTCAATCTTTGATACTTCCGGTTCTTACTTCTCTTCCCGCTAAATTTGTCTTTTTTTTTTTTTGTTCTCATTTTGATATTGGATCTGCTATTGTTTAACTCGTTTCGTGTTGAGTATTCGAATCGAATCTCTTCTGGGTTATGACCATTGTCTTTTGCCCTTGCCCTTCGAGTGGGAATCTTGAGATTCGCTTGATCCATTTCTGGGTTTGGTTCGTCGTTCTTTGTTGTTTTTGGTATTCTTTCAATGGGTGCTTTGGATGAGGGACATTTCCATGAGGAGCTTGAAAAAGGAGTTCCATTGAGTTGCTGCGAGATGGGTTTTGAGGGAGAGCCGGAGGCGATGGCTATTGAAGATGCCGTGAAAGTTCTGCTGCAGGGTCTTGGGGAAGATGTTAACAGAGAAGGTCTCCGAAAGACCCCGCTTCGGGTCGCCAAGGCTCTTCGGGAGGGAACCAAAGGTAATTTGTTTGTTAATAATCTTTAACTTAGTCTTTTTTCTCAAATATATGCTGATTCTGATACTGATATGGTGATTTTTGCTTACAGTCGATTCCTTTATATGTTTCCTTTTCATTTTCTTCGTAGTTTTTTTCTATTTCGACAGGTTATTACTAGTTATCTTCATTTACCATTTCTATCGAGAGAACTTGCATAGTATAAGGTGATCCTTAAGCTTTTGTACTTGTTCATCAAAGATTTTATAACATGGTAATATTTTATCTTATTTGTTAAAAAATTGTCTGTTGGCCCTGAACTGAAACAACTACGTTGAGATTCTTATTTCAAAGGGCCTTGTCTTTTTTCCGTCGATGCCCAGACCAGTATCCAAACGGGCTTCTTTGCGTAGGTAGATTAGTTTGGTTAGTTGTGCCTTAAATCAGTATGTGGAAGAAGCTTTTCCAAGTGACTAAAACAATTCATTTAACGAATGAATCAATTACAAATATGATCGTGTGGTTGGGTGAGTGAGCTTGTAAGTGAATATATTTTTGTTAGAAGAATTCATGATTGGTTTGAAATCTTCTCATGTCTGACCAGAATATGGAGCTCTTGATATACTGTATTACATACTGAGTAATCATATATTTTCTCCTTGTCAAGGTTACAGACTTAAGACTAAAGATATCGTGCAAGGTGCTTTATTTCCTGAAGTTGGTGTGGACAATGCAGTTGGTCAAGCAGGAGGTGTTGGTGGGCTTGTGGTTGTTCGAGATCTTGATCTCTTTTCATATTGTGAGTCATGCTTGCTTCCATTCCAGGTCAAGTGTCATGTGGGCTATGTCCCATCTGGTAGACGGGTTGTTGGGCTAAGCAAGCTTTCTAGAGTTGCTGATGTTTTTGCAAAACGTCTTCAAGACCCGAAGCGTCTGGCAGATGAAGTCTGTTTGGCTCTGCATCGTAGCATCAAGCCAGCAGGTGTGGCTGTTATGCTCCAGTGTTTACACATTCATTTCCCAAATCTAGAATCGGTCTTTCTTGACTCAAACCACAAAGGGTGGGTGGAGTTACCGGTTTGCTCAGGGTCAGGAGATTTTGAAGACGAAAATGCAAATGCTTGGGGTGATTTTTTCAGTCTTCTCAAATTCAGAGGAATAAGTGTTGATGAATCTTCCATTAGGCGCTCAAGTGTTGAATCTTGGTGCCCATCCCATTCTGCTACCTCCAAGTTAGAACCAGACAGTCAACCAATGGTCACCGCTGTAGCTTCAATTCTTAGGTCGCTAGGTGAAGATCCTTCAAGGAAGGAACTTATAGGAACTCCTGCCCGTTTTGTGAAATGGTTAATGAACTTTCAGAACACTAACTTGGACATGGAGCTGAATAGCTTGGTTTTCGGGAAGACAGATAGCCCAAATCCTAATGGAGAAGTCAGCTGTGAGGAGGAAAGACAAATGCAGTCCGAACTGAACTTGCCATTCTGGTCTCAGTGTGAGCATCACTTGCTTCCCTTTCACGGTGTTGTGCATGTCGGATACATGTGCTCCGAAGGTCTCAATCCCGTTGGGAAATCCCTTATACAGTCAGTAGTTCATTTTTATGGCTTCAAGCTGCAAGTACAAGAAAGACTCACTCGACAGATAGCGGAGACAGTATCGTCGTTTTTAGGAGGCGATGTGATTGTGGTTGTGGAGGCTAACCACACTTGTATGATATCTAGAGGGATAGAGAAGTTTGGAAGTAGTACAGCTACAATTGCTGTGCTGGGTCGATACTCCACCGACTCTGCTGCAAGGGCTCTGTTTTTGCAGGGCATACCTAATGCTACCGTTGATGAAGGACGATGATTGTCTTGACAGTCTACTTTTTCATATAATTCTTGGTCTTGTGCAGAACTTTCTGAAGAAAAGATGGAGACCATTCGGTGCTCCATTTGGAACGATGAGGATCTGAAATTTTGGTTCATCTTCATTCCTGAAATCTAATTTTTTGTTGTTATTGATAAGTTTTTGCCTTGCAGCATAAATATCCGGAGGAAAATGTATTTGCTTCGGAGACTACTACCAAAGTTTCTTTGTCGAACATATATTATTTCACACCAATTTACAGTGTAATAATATAAAAAGAAAATTCCCTGATGGATCAATGTATTAGACGTGTTACATTTTTTTATTCACTTTTCGTGGTTTTGTGTTTCTTCACCTCTGCTATACCTTTCTTGGAATCGTATTTGAGTGAGCTTTTTTGGTGCGTGAGAACCTCTTTACTTTAGTCTTGATCTGTCTTTTAACTTGGATAAAATGTAGTCCATGACGATATGGAAGCTAAGAGATATATGTTATATAACAAGGAAACCATTCTCAAAATTTGAACAAATAAATTAGATGTATGAACAATTAGTCAATTATTATGCTTTTGTCTCTCATTAGTTTTCTTTTACATTCTAACTAATTCTCTCCATACGAATATGACCCTCATCTTTTACCTATAATTATAGAAGTTAAAATAAGTCAAATTTAAAGTTAAAAATGAAACAATTTTATCAGTTTATGTAATAAATGACAATAAATAAAAGTGTGAGAGCGAAAGAGTTAAAAGAAGACTAATTTTGCCATTTAATGACATTTGAAGACAATGTCAAGACTGAGGGGGCACAAACATATTACTAGAAAAAAAAAAGTAAGATGCTGACTAATTGTTCTAGATATATACATCTAGATCCCATATTTATATACAGATATATAGACTTTTCTAATGAAGATCATCTAGCCACAAGTGTCGAATCTTATGCCATTGTATGTCCTGTTTCGGCCAAACTTCATGAAAATTTGGTCGAAGCCCAAAGATCTGAAGAATATGCCCACGAAACACCATTGCGAAAAGGATAGCAATTACAACAAGTACCACCATTAGCAAGCGCATGGTTGATGATTGAAATGGAGAAAGAACCTGCATGTGATTTGGCATAGTAATTACATCAAAGAATGATGTTCAGAAACAAATATCAGAGTTAACTTCTCCCAAGATGGAGTGACATTGTTTAAGTATATAGTTTCATACCACCACACAGTAAACACCATGACACTGCAATGGCATTTTGTGCATGTAAAATTATTCATAAAATACCTTGTTCATAAACGTCTTTGGAGGAAGATTTTTGTCAGCCTGCTCAAGCGCCGAGCGTAACATGTCCACTATCAGCACATCAGTTTCCGGATCAGGTGTATCTGTGGTGTTGGCACATGAGGATTGGTTATGATTCTATTATAGAATTTCAATATAGTTGAAACCATAATGAACAGTAGGGAAAGATAATCAATAAAAGGATCACCTGCTGCTGGGATATCAAATATTTGTTTTGTAGGTGAAATACCTAGTATCTTTCCCAAATACAAGCGAATATAAACACGTTCAAAGATTCCAAGCAGATCACCATGAGTGACAACAAGAAGTGGTCTGTCATCTTTTAAAAGAATGGAAATTGGGATACCAATTTGATTCAGGCATTGAAGGAAAGCCAATCCAGATAAGAAAGTCCAAAAAGAACCATAATAAGAGTAAAAACTCAAGCAAACCTTAATACCTCTGAATGACACAAATGGGCAATTGAATGCAGATGCAATCAGTTTGACATAATGTGTATCTTCACCTTTGGAACGCATTGCTTTCAGAACCGAATGCCCATTAACAACAAATATAACAAAATTAACCTTGTTCTTCTCACTGGACATGCAGCCTTTCTTGAAAGCTTTAAGCTTCATTCTGGTTCTCAAATTTTGGCTATCTGATTCCCTGTTAAGCAACTTTCAAAGCCAAGTAAGTGAAAATAGACAAAATCTATAACTCAGAGAAGAAAAAAAGAGAACTATAAGGACTAACAATTGACCTCATAACAAGCTCCCCATGACGAACACCCTTAGTCATCCAATGCTCTAGCGTTATAATGTTTTCATGTGAATAATCAGATAAACTACGAGTGTCGTATAAACAAAAAGACGATGATTCTCTTGGAATCATATACTTGTGAAGGAAGAGAGTTCCATCTCCAACATAAGAATGATTTGGTTCTTCAACAGTATCCTTATCTGGTACTCCCAAAAATTCAAAGTAAAATAATAATGGGTCGTAATAAAAATTAAAATATATCATAATTGAAGTTCAATGAAGCTAATATAATAACATATACATGATACTTGGGCTCTTTCGGGTGCAAACTTGTCATCTTCAAACACCTTTGAAATTCTATTGATAAGGCTAGTTTTTCCAGATCCCTTTGGACCAACCAACATGAGAGATGTGGTTCGAGGCACATCATAGTCACTTAATTTCATGCTATCAACCTTTTCAATCCATGATCCAGGCGTGTAACTGTTAAAGTTTCAAAATATCACCAGCTATAGGAACAATTGATCTCTAAATATCCTAACTAAAAAGTCATCAAGATTTAAGTAGACAGATGTTCGGTGCTTAAATTAGAAACCATTTACAATAATAGATCATCACATAATAGTTTTTGATCATCAAAAACAGAGTTTCAGTAAAGAAACTTGTAAAATTAATACCTCGAGATTTTTCTCTTTGCTTCTTCCAATCCCTGAGTGCGATTCCCCAATTCTTCGTAGCTCTTCGTTATTTCTTCATCAGTATTTACTCTCATCATACGACTAGTTCGAAAATCCGAAAAAGATAAACCTTCATAACAGAATTTGTCATACTCAAAACACATCTCATCTTCTTCATCTGATTCTGATTCATCCATTTCATAACTCCCAACCTTCATGCTTAAACTATCCCTGGCTCATTCAAAACCAGACCCATGTTCAATTTTCACAAACAGCTCACTATATATATATATATATATATATTATATTATATATACAAAAGTTGATACCTTGAATAACACAAAAATCAAAATTCTGAGGCGAAAAGTAGAGAGTTGAGAGGGATTTTCTTTCACTTGGCCTTGTGGGTGATCTCTATTGCTGGAAAAAGAGAGAACGATCGATGCTACGTGGAAGAGATAGTAAATTTCGGAATCAATTGTATTTATATTGGAAATATTAATTTGAAATTTTATGTTCTGAATTTAAAAAACTAAATATATGTGTTTTGAAGGGTTAATTGATTTAGAATATAATAATTAGTTTACAGATTTAAAAACATTAATATGAGCATCCTTGATTTTTTTTTTTTTAACTTATTTTAAAAAAATAATAATTTTTTTAAATTTAGATCCCTTATTAAATTATCAAAATCAAGTTTATTTTTTAAAACTCCCTATCGGTTAATTATGTTTAAAAAACACAAAAATATACATAAGGTACAAAAAAAATTCAACTTTTACAAACAAAAAAAAAACAAACATATATTTTAATAAGCACACATATTTAACATTATTAATACAAACAAGTTACAATACACATTTGCTTAATTTTTTAATTTTATTTATAGACTATTAATTATAATTATTAAATTGCTATCATTGTCATATATATTTCAAAAAACTAAACAATATTATATATAAAAGGATGACATAATCATATTAAATGAAAGATTAAACCAAAATATTGTTATTTATGATTTTATATTTATATATATATATACTAGATACAAATAATATTTGCTTAATTTTATTTTTAGAATTTATTAATTATTATTATTAAATTTGTATAATTATCATATAAATAAACAATATATATAAGAATTCTATAAATATATGAAATTGATAACTCTACAAAATAGAGTTATTTTACCACTTTTTATGTGCTAATTGTTGCTTAATTCTTGAGTTTTTAATTGATTTATTAAGTTTTTAAGTAATTTTGAATTTATTAGTCTTCTTTTAATTTTATATATTTTTGTGTGTTTTTATAGTTATTTTGTTGTAATATATTGTAGTTTAATTTGTGGTAAAAAAATGTGTTTTATTGAAACTAAATGTTAAATTAAATTGAGTTTTAATTAATATTTTCAATGAATTAATATGATTTATTTTATAAGTGAAAATATTTTATCATGACTTAATTTATATTTATTTTATAGGAATGATGTGATTTTTTAGCTCTTGAAAGCAAGAAAAATGGTAGTTTTGAAAAGAAATAAAAGATAAGAAAAAGTTGGCATTTATCTTCAATTGGGCCCAAGCCCAATTTCTCATTCCCAACAATCCTCTCCACCATCACATGCAGCCAATTGCCTCATGACCACGTTCAGCATATCACACCTCAACATCAATGAAGCTTCCCAGCATGACCAACAAATGCCAGTGCCCAGCATTCGGCCCAAGTCCCAGCCGCATGCCTCCAACACGCCCCAGCACCCACCTGCCATAAAGCAGCCCCAAACCTCTTTATTTTGCATTGAGCCCATAAATATCAATGTTCCCTTGTCTCATTTTCTCCAAAAATACCACATTTTTACTCCACTTTCTACACTTTTTACCCCAAAACATAATTATTACACCTTATAATTTATCCCTATTTGCCATATTATAATTAATTCAATTAATTTAATCAATTTAATTAATTTGAATTGATTATTTTAATACCACTTTTTGGCTATAAATAAGGGAGTTTGGTGTCCATTTTTAAGGGAGGTTACTATACCAAATTCTACACATTTCAAAACCTCTCTATTCTCTTCTTCTTCTTCTTCTTTTTGGTTATTTTCTATGTATTTTTAGAGGAAATTTTGGGGGTTTCTCCTCCAAATTTTCCTATTTATGTTTGTAATTTTTAGTTTGTATTTCTACTCTAGTTATGTGCTTCTAATCTTTTTCATAAGATTATTAAGATCATGATGAAGCAACTTGTAACTAAGTAATATTTATGTTGTATGTTGATTTCCCTTGTAATGCAACAAAGTCTATGGATTTTTCTTCTTCATATATTTCTTTCATCTTAAATATCTTGTATTTTAGATTGTTAGAACATATTTACACTTTGTACTTCATTAGTGCATAAACATAATATTCTTTGTGTAAGATGTGTCATTAAATTGTACACATCCATGCTTAGAACAAAAATATTATGTTTTGCCTTATAAATAATGTTCAT
Organism: Humulus lupulus; assembly: GCF_963169125.1. Lineage (NCBI taxonomy): Eukaryota > Viridiplantae > Streptophyta > Magnoliopsida > Rosales > Cannabaceae > Humulus > Humulus lupulus. Next base: position 3,182,184 of record NC_084793.1, read on the forward strand.
TGATTTATTTGTTATTTCATTAGATTGATTTACACTAAATGCTTTGAAATTATAATTTTGAAAAGTGAAGAAAAATCCTATCTTTTTATAAGAAATTTGTGTTTAAAATTATAAATCTTTTTTAAAAAGGATAGTTTAAATTATTTTAACTATCACTAACACTTGGGAATCAATATACTAATAAATATTATTAAACTTACATTTTGTAGATTCTAGTATCTTAATAATCTTTTCTTTTAACACTTATTTTCAACTCATTATTGGTTTATTTTCATTATCTTAAATAGCTTTATTTTTCAATCTTTTATTTTATGTTCATAATATTAAAACTTATCAATCTTTGGAACTAGGTTAGAATTTATTACTTTTGATTTAAAATAGTTTCATTTTCGATTTTAGACAACTCCTTTGGGTTCGACATCCTTGCTTACGATCACTATTCTATATGGACGATTCGTGCGCTTGCGATATATAAATTTTTAAACATACCTGTTTTGGGTCCATCAGAAATGAAAAATTAAACCAAAATATTATTTATGATTTTTTAATAAATATATACATAGTATGATGACCTTTTTAAACATAAATGATAATTTTTTTAATAAAAATTAAAATTATGTATTTTATATTATTATAATGATATTTTATAATATTTAAATGTATATTAATAAAAGAATTAAATATTTAGTCTTGTATTAAATATTATAATAATATTTGAATTCATATTAATATAATTAGTAAAAAATTAGGATTATATATTATTATCATAATAATTTTTTTGAGAAGCCGCTCACAACTGAGCGCGCAGAGAATAAGACTTGGCGGGACAATGCAGCCAGACGAGAGTTTAGGAGGACAGGACCTCCATTTATGGGTTCAGGTAGGGGCAGAGGCTCCAGTGATCAGAAGAGGAAGGTTCCTGATGCCTTCCCAGCTCCAGGCCCTGACAGGCAGCCACGTGGTATTTCAATGGGCCGCCAGGGCGGCAGTGAGGCCTGGAGGACTTATCCTGAGTGCCCTAGGTGCAAGAGACGTCATATGGGGTAGTGAGGGCAAAAGCTTGCTTCTTATGTGGGGTAGTGGGACATTTCAAGAAAGACTGCCCAAAAGCAAGGAAGGAAGAACCCAGGAAGGTGGACAGCTCGTCCCTAACCCGAGTGTTCGCATTGACTCAGGCAGATGCTGAGACTTCACCCACAGTTGTTACAGGTCAGCTTTTTAGTGTTGGAACCTCTTATATTGTTTTAATTGATTCTGGTGCTACACATTCTTTTGTTGCTAGTATAATTATTGATACTGTGTAGACCATGTGATTATTATGCTGTGGGATTTGGAACCTTATTACCCACTGGGGAGCTAGTAGTATCCTGGAGATTGGTCAGATCTTTGTCAATGATAGTACAGGGCAAAGAATAGATACGCCAACCTCGGGATGCTTTACTCCTAACCCCACAAGGTTCCGAGAGACGACTTGATTTGATAGAGTTGGATATGACTGACTTTGACATGATTTTGGGTATGGATTGGTTAGTGAAGTATAGGGCAACCATAGATTGCAGAAGGAAGATGATAACCTTTGAGCTTGAAGGTGATGATCCTTTTGTATTTTTTGGCACTGTGCATGGACGTATACCTATGATATATGTTCTGAGGGCTAGAAATCTATTGGAAGGGTGGCGCCCCTTAATCGGTTTATTTATAAATCTACCGATAAGTGTTTGCCATTCTACAACCTGCTCCGAGGAAATAAAAAATTCGAGTGGACCGAGGAATGCGAACGTGCCTTCCTCGACCTGAAAGCACATTTAGCCGAGCCGCCCGTGTTATCCAAACCAACGGCAGAACCTCTTTTCCTTTACCTAGCTATCACGGAAGATGCGGCTAGAGCCGTATTAGTCCGAGAAGAAGACCGATCTCAAAAGTCAGTCTATTACATCAGCAAGAGGCTTCTCGGAGCTGAATCCCGGTATCCGTTGATGGAAAAGATGGCTTTCTGCCTTATTACGGCCTCTCGAAAGCTCAGGCCGTATTTCCAGTCCCACTCAATACATGTCATAACCGATCTGCCTTTAAGGCAGGTTTTGCAGAAACCAGAAGCATCAGGGAGTCTGTTGAAGTGGGCTATCGAGCTCAGCCAATTTGAGATACTGTACATACCGCGAACTGCTATAAAAAGCCAGGCCCTGGCTGATTTTATGGCAGAATGCACAGGATTCCGAGAAGATCCGGTAGAAGAGTCAACTCAAGCCTCATGGAAGGTCTTTGTAGATGGCTCGTCTAACGAGAACGGCTCTGGGGCTAGAATCATATTGATATCCCCAGAGGGACATCGATTCCACTCGGCGTTACGATTCAGATTCAAAGCGTCCAACAATGAGGCCAAATACGAAGCTTTATTGGTTGGGCTAAGGGTGGCCCAGGAGCTGAGGGCCAGCTCCGTCCAGTGTTACAGCGATTCCCAGCTCGTGGTAAACCAAGTGTTGGGAGAATACCAAGCACGGGGAACCAAGATGGCTACTTACCTGGGCAGGGTAAAGAAAGAGCTATCCGCATTTGAGTGCGGCTCAATCGAGCAGAATGCCAACGCGGACGCCCTGGCAAAGCTTGCTACCTCTGGGGAGGCGGAGACTTTGGGGCTGGTGCTGGTAGAGTTCTTGGAAAGACCAAGCATAGAGGAAATCGGGGCGGAAGTCGAGATGACTGACGCCAGACCGACTTGGATGACTCCCATCCTTGAGTATCTCACAGCAGGAAAGTTACCCGAGGGGCGAAATGACGCAAGGAGGGTACTTTACCAAGCTCCAAGGTATACAGTGATAAATGGGATATTATACCGGTGTGGCCTCTCTTTACCTCTCCTACGGTGCGTTCTGCCAAGCGAGGCGAAGACCATTTTGTAGGAGGTGCACAAAGGCTTTTGCGGAGATCACGCTGGGGGGAAAAACCTGGCCCTGAAGATATTAAGGCAAGGGTATTATTGGCCTACTCTGTCAAAGGACTCGATCTCCTACGTCCAAAAATGTAACAAGTGCCAGCGATTTGCCACAGTTGTCCGGGCTCCTCCGGTCGAGCTGAAGATGATCTCGTCCCCATGGTCGTTCGCGGTCTGGGGGATTGACCTGGTTGGTGCCCTCCCTACTGGAAAGGGAGGAGTACGCTACGTGGTGGTGGCCATCGACTATTTCACAAAGTGGGCAGAAGCAGAGCCCCTATCGATGATCACTTCAAAGAGAGTCCTCGACTTTGTGGTCAAGAATATTGTTTGTCGATTCGGGCTGCCAAAGAAGATCGTGTCGGATAATGGAACGCAGTTCGATAGCGATCTCTTCACCGAATTCTGCGAGAGGCACGACATTGTTAAAAGCTTCTCCTCTGTGGCCTATCCCCAGGCCAATGGGCAGGTCGAAGCTGTCAACAAGACGCTAAAAGCAAGCCTTAAGAAGAGACTGGATGAAGCCAAGGGAGTTTGGCCCGAACAGCTCCCCCAGGTACTGTGGGCATACCGGACCTCGCACCAAACTTCGACGGGGCATACTCCTTTCTCCCCGGCTTTCAGGAGTGAGGCAGTCCTTCCTGTGGAAGTAAAGGTAGCCTTGCATAGAGTCCAAACATTTGAGCAAGACCGGAACGACGAATTGCTCTACGCATCCCTTGACCTAATTGACAAAAAACGAGAAGCTTCACAGCTGCAGCTCGCACATTATCAACAAAAGATCACTCGTTATTTCAACTCAAAGGTCAAGAAACTTGTCTTTAGCGTTGGCGACCTGGTACTCAGAAGAGTCTTCCTAGCCAGTAAGGATCCCAAGGACGGAGTGTTGGGACCAAACTAGGAAGGGCCCTATCAAATAACAGAGGTCGTGAAAGAAGGAACCTTCAAGCTAGCTCGGCTTAATGGAGAAGCAGTCCCACGGACTTGGAACGCTATACACCTAAAGAAGTATTATCAGTAATATCTTTGTGAGGCTTAGTTAGAAAAGCCACCTTTGTTTATTAAGTAATAAGAGATAATCTTTTCGCATTGTCGTATATGTTTGTGGATGTAACATCAAGTAACCACGAAAGACCCTTTCCTGATTACTTGGGGGGCATATATCATGGATACAACCAGGTCCTAAAACTTATAAGTTGATTCAAATTGATTAATCGATGTTTTTCTTAAAAAGCGCGAGATATCAATAAAGGAATAACGCGAACTAAGTTTTTAAAATCAATGTCCTGGATATAACCAGGTTCTAAAACTTAGAAGTTGATTCAAATTGATTGATCGATGTTTTTCTTAAAAGGCGCGAGATATCAATAAATGATTAACGCGAACTAAGTTTTTAAAATCAATGTTGTAACGCCCTGGTTACCCCAAAACAGTTACGGTGAACCGGAAATTTGACCCGCTACCCGAGTCCTTTGGTTAAAAACGTGATCTAAGTGTTACTATCAAGTTAAGGTGAAAACCAGTAAAAAGGAAAGGGTACTTTTCATTAAGTAAATAAACTGCTCATGAGCCTTTCAAAATGTTTACAAGTAGTTCGTAATACAAAAGAGTCGCTACAGTTTCAGATTTACAATCCCCGCCGGCCTAAGCGGCAAAAATAGGGTAAACCCCTAGTCCCTCTGAGAACTCCTTGACCATGGCGGTCAAGCGGCCCTGTATGTACACCACATCGCCCAAGCTCTCCACTCAAGGTTGGTTAAGCTTTTCCTTCCCTTTACCTGCACCACGTAGCACCCATGAGCCAAGGCCCAGCAAGAAAACACAATAAAACATGTTATAATATCAACAGCGATCATAATAACCATTCAGGACTATCAGTCCAGTAAATAGGTGACAATAGCCAAAAGTCACAATAATAAGTATCGCTCCCTCTAGCCATGTGACGATAGGGTCACCAGGGCTTAACTGATAAATGATTCTTTCATAAGTTTGATCAGGACAGGTGCAAGGTGAATAGTCACCAACATAACCTTCCTCACGACTCTAGAGTCGAAGCTATGGACAACGTCCCTTAGCCATGTGACAAACAGTCACCGGGGTCATGTACCTTGGCTGTAGTTATCTGTTCGTAGACCAGGCAAGCGCTTATAAGTTCTTCGACCTTAGGGTCGGTCCCGCATTAATGCTATAGAGCCATTCAATGCGTGATCATCGACTTTAGAGTCGGTCCCTGACTAGTCAGTGCCATAAACAGGTAATCAGCGTTCATTAGCATTTAATATGCACTCCACGTCACATATATCAACCAACATGCTTCAATATCAAACCATGCATGTCATATACCTGTACAGGGTGCAACTGTATTCATACACTGTTTTCTTACCTCAAGTTCGAGCGAGAAGTATGATAAAGACGACCCCTGAGAACGATCGATCTTTTAGTTCCTTAGCGGTTACCTAATCACAACCAGTTATAACCTCCATTAATGAGAATCCACAATAATAGGGTCTTAACCTAAGCACCACCCTCGGGACCTCGAAGCATGCCCACACGGTGAGTAGATTCGATCCCGGGCCTTAAGGATTGAAACCCCAAGTCAAAAACCCTTAAAAACACTCAAAACGGGGTTTGGAAGGAACAGGGTAGCGCTACAGCGCTCAACCCCTAGCGCCACAGCGCTATACTCAGAACCGCCCAAGTGCCAGAAAGCCTCCTGAGGAGCACTATAGCGCCCTAGGGTGGGCGCTGTAGCGCTACCTCCAGGCCCAAACTCCCCTGAACCGACCTTCTTTAACTCCTTCGATTCTAACTCGATTTCCAAGCTTCCAAATCCTATTCTTGATGCCAAATGAACCCAAAAACCATCCCAACACACCCCAAACATAACAAGCATGGGAACCCTAGCCAAAACTCCCAACAAAACCATGAATTCACCCTAGAAATCTCAGCTGCAAAATAAAACCAGAACAGGGCAAACCAGAGAAAACCATGGTTAGAATCTTACCTAAAGCTTGGCCTAGGATGCTCTTCAATGGTGGAACACACTCCCAAACTCTCAAGGCTTGCTCCTCAAGCTTTAATCCTCAAAATTGGTTCAAAAACCACAAAGAAAGGTGAAGAGAAGAAGGTACGGGAGAACTCTTTGCATACTCTGTTTTTTTCCACTACTTTCTTCAGCCATCAAGAGTTATATCTATCATAGGGGTTAAATGTCCATTTTACCCCTAGGTCAATTAATACTTTCTAAAGGCTCCCAGGGGCATATTTGGTACTTCCCTCCTATCTCGTTAATCGTAATTAACGCTCTCCAATTCCCGCTATTCCCAATAATCATAAACACCAATAATTCACATCTCGTTACCCTTTATCTCCCGGTAACGCTCTAACCATCAAAATCACCCCGAGACTCAACCCAAGTCCCGACACTTAAACCTGTTGTGACTAAACCGCTAATCAATATTCTACAATCGTCTCATGTCGAATAGCTCGAACAAACCTACATCATAATGTGGTCTCAACATATATCACCGACATGCATACAATTAACATTATATTATAATATAATTCTCATAAACATGCATAAACACATTTAATGGCGTAATTAAACAATTATGGCCCTCCCGGCCTACTAATCTTGCCATTAACCATCATAGGGAATCCGGGGCATTACAAATGTCCTAGATACAACCAAGTCCTAAAACTTAGAAGTTGGTTCAAATTGATTAATAGATGTTTGTTCCTAAAAAGCATGAGATGTCAATCATAACACCAACAGAAACTAAGTTCTCACCAAATGCATTAAAGAGGAGTAACAATAAAGTTAAACCACAAAAATATATATAAATAGATTAAATTAAATCCGAGGAAACAAATTGTCTCAAGGATAAAAACCTTGTGATATAAAATTATAAAAAAAAATTATAATAAGAGAAAAAGGAGCAGAAGTCCTAAGCCCCACTAGGCCGCTCCGACGAAGTCACCCTTTCGGCGTCCTGCTCGGTAGCAGCGGAAGTCTCCCTAGTCTCAGAAGGTGCCTCTTGTTGAAGGTGAACCTTGAACTTCTCTAGGAAGGACTCCCACACCTCCGGCCCCAGGAAGAAAAAGTCACCATCCTGGTTGAAGGCCCAGCAATGATACAACATGGCCTCCATGGAGGAGCTGGAAGATGCCCTCTCCGCCACAAGGGCGGCCTTGGCCTCTTCAAGTTCGACCTTCGCGGCATCCAAGGCGACCTTGGTAGCCTCGGCCTCTAGCAACTTGGCCCGGGATGCCTCCAGGTCGCCCTGCGCAGCAACCAAGGCGGCCTGCGCAACCTTCTCGTTTTCCCTGGCAGCCGCTAGGGCGGCTTTGGCATCCTACTCTTGTTGTTGAGCAGACGCGAGGGCAGCCTGGTGCTCGCCCCTGATCTCGTCAATCCTGGCCCTGGACCGAGATATGCTTCGATGGAGAGCCAAAGCCGCCTGTAAGATAGAAAGATAATAAGGCAAGTGCTTTAGAAGAAGCAAAGAGAACCATTGGTAAAGCAAACTTACCGCGTGGGTCATCCCCAATGAAGACTCCAAAACATTCTCGGGGGTCCTCGTCTCAATCTCCCGCAAGTCCCTCGAGGTGGCGTTGTAGCAATGATCCACCATATAGGTCGCGATTTCGTAAATCGTCCCCCGAAAGGCCTCGGGGATTTTCTCCAAGGCCTGAGTGTTAATCAGGACGTGGACGGTGGGAGCCGGAGCTGGCAAGGTTCCGGTTGGTACCTCTGGTTCCCGGGTAGAGACAGGAGTTCGCGGGGGAGGTGGAGCCATCTTCTCTGTGGCAGGAGGGGCTGGAGGCACCTTCTCTGTGGCGGAAGGACCCTGGCCCTTCCCCTTGGCATGAGACTTGGAGCTGGTCCCGAGGGGGGGAGTTTTCTTGGTCAGTCGGAGCCTCTTCACTAAGGGTCCAGACAACCTGAAGGAAGGATTTCCCCCTTGGAACATGGATCGCAGAACGTTGTCCCCGGGCTGTGACATCTCCTCGCCTGAAACAAAGACAACGAAGCATCAGTATGCATGTAAAAATATTTGATCGCAAAAAATCTAAAGAATGTATTGAAAAAGGTCCTACCCTCCGAGCTAGAGGAGGAATCTATTGTCACGACCTCTCGCCGCGGAGCTTCTACGGGGGAGTCTAAGATTATAACTTCACGAATGAGAGGGGGCTCTGGGTCCGGATTCGCCTCAGGACTGGACTCCTCTACATACCACGTAAGCCCCGGAGCTACTATACCCTCCAGAAGGGAGGGCCACGACCTAAGGTTGGTCTCGTACTCCTAAAAAAAGGTCGACCTAAAGGCCAGGGTATTGTCTACTACTACAGGTTAAATATTCGGCATTTAACTGTAACAACTGTAAAACATTGAGTATTTATGCCGCAAATACCCCTTTAATTAATTTTTTTTGTTTAAGTTTATATTTGTTCTAGTTTTTAAATTTGACAGTGACAACAAAAGATTATATATATTATATGTTTAATATAATATTAAGTTTAAGTTTAATTAAATTTTATTTAAGTTATAAAATATATAATTTTATTATTTTTAAATAATTATCATTGTAAAATATCTCAAAAATATCATATTTTAATTTGTTTAATTATTCATTTATTTAATTTTATTTAACTTTAAATTAAATTAACATAAAACAAAATTGAAAAATCATAAATATAATTAAATTAACAATACAAATTCCTAAAATGAAAAATAAAATTCAATACTATCTAAAATAACCAATTACACAATTAAAAACATAATTTAACCATTAATCAATCACAAAATATTTTTAAAAAAAATTATCTAAAGCTTGAGTTAGGGGATTATCCAAAGATAAAGACTCGGGATGATGATCCAATACCCAATTCTGAAGAAAAAAAAAAAAAAAAATATCAAAACTTATTTCCCCAAAATACATAATATACACGCAAATATTTTTTAACATTATATGGCTATTAATTTGTAGCATTTTGACAGCTACGATATATTATTACAAGTAAATAATAAACAAATTTTAATAAAATAACATATTTAAATAGTTATTAGATTGTATGACATAACTTTTTTATATTCACATGTCTTAAAATCTCGAATCGGAAAGCAATTAACAAACTTGAAATGGAATGGTGAGTCACACGTGAAAGGTAGCATCGATTTCTATTCATTTATTACGTACACTAACTAGTGGTGGTTAGCAATGTGGTTACTCCCTGTCGGTTTGCTTGGGTTTGAGGTGCACCCAAGGGCCATACTGTTACTAGGTAGGGCTTAGTATAAAATTCAAAAAATTAAAAAAAATCAAGTATAATGATTTTTTAAACACCGAAAAAACTAAAACTAATTAAACCAAAATCTGTTAACGACGTAAACTGTCATTTTTCGGTCAGTTTGAAAAATCTGTGTGCATCGACCGGTTTGAACCGAAACCAACTGAAATTATAAATGTATGTAGGTTATGTTATGTTTATGGACTTTTAATTATATTTTCAAACTTTTAAATTTGTAAATGTAACTATGTTATATGTATTTGTGTTTTAAAAAAATTACAAAAATGGATTCCAACAATCTAAATTTTTTTAAACTAAAATTTTCTCAAAAATTATGGAATTTTTTTTAAAAAAAAATGAACTTCAGTTTAGTCCGTTAAACCGACCAAACCGCGCTCTAAAATAATTATTTTTTTTAATTAGTTTGGTCGGTCGGTTTTTGAATCGCACCCATCCAGACCAAAAATTGAAATTTGAATTTAATAATATAAAAAAATCGCTTAAACCGACCAATGTTCAACTCTACTACTAGTACTCGGATGGGCTCTAGTGACGCACCTAATTGTAGGTAGGGCGACCTGTTTGTAGGGTTTTGGCGTAGACATTCCAAATCAGGGTTGGAGCTCTCGTGATTATGTGTAGAGAGGGTCTTATCCTCCCTCCTCGATAATAAAAAGAAAAAAGAAGAATATTATTAAATGACACGAGAAGTGCCTAACATGAGTTTACATATAAATATAATGCAATTTAATATTGGTACTACACATTTTAATAATTTAATAAATATTACGGCCATTCACTGAAAAGACAAGTGGTGGTTATGGGAGTTCGAAATAACACAAGGGTGGCATACGCCTGCCGTAGAGCTTGCCAGTCGCGCACGTGGTTGTTAAGGCTTCACTAATGTAAACCTACTCTCCTCCTCAGCTCTTCAGATCTTCTGTAGTGTAGCTATATATATATATATGATTAAGTACATATAGAAATATATGATTAAGTACATATATATATATACTCTTTTACTTTGGCAATAGATATACTCGAAAGAGATCATTAAACATGGGGAAAGAGTTGAGTAGTACCAATGATGAGCTTCACGTAGTAATGTTTCCATTCTTCGCATTTGGGCATATCAGTCCATTTGTTCAGCTCTCCAACAAGCTCTCCTCCTCTCATGGAGTTCGAATCTCTTTCTTCTCCATTCCCGGCTACGTTTCCAGAATCAAATCCTTACTCATTCCCTCTCCCACCACCCAAATCATTCCCCTCCAAATCCCATCCACCAACGGTAGTCTCACTGATTCAACTGCTGGAACTTCAGATCTCCCACCCTCCGAAGCCGGAAGCCTCATCGAAGCTGTTGATCTAATGCAACCCCAGATCAAGTCCCTTCTTTCAGATCTCAAACCCCATTTCATCGTCTTTGATTTCGCTCAGTACTGGCTTCCCTCTCTCGCTTCAGAATTGGGCATCAAGACTTTGTTTTTCTCTGTCTTCTCTGCTGTTTCCGGTGCTTACAACACCGTCCCGGCCAGACTTTCCGGCGTCGAAGGAGACCTCACCGTCAATGACCTGAAGAAACCTCCAATGGGTTTCCCTCAAACCTCTGAAATTCGCCTGAAAACCTTCGAAGCCAGAGACTTCTTGTTCCTGTTTCGGAGCTTCGACGGAGGCCCAAGCGTTTTCGACAGAGTCATCTCTGGCCTAACTGGTTGCTCCGCCATCATAATGAAGACCTGCGAAGAAATCGAAGGTCCATATCTAGCTTTCATGAAATCCCAGTTCAGAAAACCTGTCATGCTGACTGGTCCCCTCGTCCCGGAGCCAACATCCGGCGAGCTCGACGAAAAATGGGCAACTTGGCTCAGTCGTTTCCAGCCAAAGACTGTCGTTTTTTGCTCATTCGGGAGCGAAACGTTTCTCAACGATGATGAAATCAGAGAGCTAACTCTCGGGTTGGAACTAACAAAATTACCATTTTTCTTGGTCCTGAACTTCCCGGCCAACGTCGACGCCGCAACCGAACTGGAACGAGCTCTGCCCGAAGGGTTCAAGGAAAGAGTGAAAGACAGAGGCGTAGTGTACTCTGGGTGGGTGCAGCAGCAGCAGATCCTGGCCCATGCAAGCGTTGGATGCTACCTTTGTCACTCTGGGTTTAGCTCCATTATTGAGGCCTGGGTCAACGACTGTCAGTTGGCTTTGCTGCCATTCAAAGGGGACCAGTTCATGAACTCGAAGCTCATTGGGTTGGACCTGAAAGCTGGTGTGGAGGTGAAAAGGAGAGACGAAGATGGGCATTTTGCGAAGGAGGATATCTATGAAGCGCTGAAGAAGATAATGGTGGAGGTTGAGGAGGAACCTGGGAAGACAGTGAGAGTGAATCATCAAAAATGGCGTAGTTTTTTGTTGGAGAAGAACATTCAAGATAAGTTCATATCAGATATGGCGATGGAGATGAAGGCCATGGCCATGGCTACTACGCCTACTACTTGTACGTAATAAAACAAGTGGGTTTCAATTCAATGTAAGCCCTACTTTCATCACAACTTAAATAAAACTAAGCCGATGTTAGATTGCAAATCTCACATTCTTGGGGTGCCAATTATCATTTCTCTAAAACTAAGTTGGTTTAAATAAAGTGTATTGTTATTAAGTTATTTTGGAAAATGTAGATGGAATTAAAATGAATGAAATATTAAATATTTGTGTCAAAATAATTTATTTTATTTTTAAAATACATGTGAAATTACATAAATTATTAACTTTATCCTTTTAAATTTGAACCGTTGAACAAAACATAAAAAATAATTTAGATTAATATTTTTACATTTATTTTATCTCGTACCAAGCACCTTGTATAAGTTATCAAAATTTATATTTCATAATTTTTATTAAATTAAAATGTGTGTCTATTAATTTTAAATTACACTAATAATAATATACCAAATAGCACCACTAATATTGATTGGCAATTCTCTTAATTTTTTTTAAACATGCAATATTTAAACTTTTTTGGTATAAATATTCAGTTTTTAACTATGGGACAACTTATTTGAGGAGAAGTTGTTTATGAGTTTTAAAAATAATAGTAATTCAACTTTTAATTTTAATTTTTAAGTCAAATTTTTTTCTGTACAATAATTATTAAGAATTTGTAATCAATAAGGAATTACTGTCAATTTTTCAAAAAAAAAAAAAAAATCGTAAATTAGATTGACAAACAATTAAAAACTTAAAGAATGTTTGTAGTAAAAACCACAATATTTATTAGTAATTCTTGATTTTAACATCAACTAGCAAATAAAGTCATTGACGAGTGTTATAAAAGAGCTCTACATGGTCTTTATACGGTTAAATAAATAAAATGTAAATCTATCCAAATACTGCGCGTTGAATCCAAAAATTCCACTTTAATGTTCATTTATATAATTGTTGTGATCTATTTATGGAAAGGTATAACTTTGTATTAATTTGCCAATTTAATGAGTTCTTGATTAAAAAAGAGTAAAAACTCTTTAGGTATATGTCAAAAAAAACTTTCAATGCCCAAGTCAAAAAAAATTATTTTAATTTGTATGTAGTGCCTGCTGTGTATTCATGGCATTGTTACTGTGCTATATTTCATTGTTTGCAGGGAAAATTTGTTCAAGCTTTGATGTCGTTTAATAAAATGATACATTTTATCTTCTAATATTTAAATATTCATAAAAGAAAATAATCTACACCCAAAATATTTGGTTCGGATTATAAATTATTTTGAGTTGCTCATTCCATTAAATGGCCGTAAAAATAAAATAGTTGAACCTTGCCCACTTAGGTCATCTCCAACCAACGCCATATACCACAGCAAAGATCATATTTGCTGTTTTTTACTCCTCCAGCCCACGGCAAAGATCACTGCATATATGCTGAATTGCTACAGTACCCCAGCATATATGCTAGGGTACTGTAGCTACGGCAATTTTTTTTTTTTTAATAATCTTATATATATATTATTTAATAATTGTGATGGTTTTAGTAAAATAATATAATAATAAAAAATATTCAATTATGTAAAAGAATAATAATATAATAATGAAGAATATATTTTTTTGTGTAACTTTTGGTGTTGTGGTTGGAATAGGGAAAAATAAGATGATGAAATTTTATCATATTTGGTGATGGTGCAACGCCAAATATAATGTTGTGGTTGGAGATGGCCTTAATGTGGAATAATCCCTTTATTGTACAAGCAAAGCAATTTAGGTAAACAAAAAAAAAGTAACCGAGTAATCATAGGTACAATTATAGACATAACACTTTCATTTATTTGTAATAACACAAAGTTCAGTACTATGTATTGGGTGTGACTTAAATTACATGAGAATATATAGTGACACATCACTCTAGTAACCAAAAATCCTTTTCTCTTCTTTTTCTTCTTTCCTTAATTGGTATGGTACCATTATTGTAGTTTGAAAAATGAAAAGCATAGCATTAATGAATTAATTTCAAAGCAATCCAAGTATCAAAAAATGTAGCCCACAAAAGCAACTAACTATATAGATCGTTTGACATTTGATGTGAATTAGTAATAGTGAAAACTTTCCTTAAATAATCTAACCATAGATTAGTTCCATTATTCATTTAGAAATTACTTATTTAGACTATATTTTAACAAATAACTTTATGAACCCTGTATTTTATAAATGATTCAAATAGAACTCTAAACTCAATTTTATTCAAAATTTTCCAAACTAAAATTATAAATAATTCACTAAACTAATAATTTAAAACAAAAATAAAATAATTTTACCTAAGAACTGTTACATTTAACTTTTTTTTCATCAAACTTGGGTTTACGAATCTATTTAACCATTTTACAAATAACAGGATCCAAGAAATAATTTGTTAAAATACAAAATCCAAACAAATAATGAAACAAAACACAGATTCCAAAAAGCTATAAACCATTTTTAAAAGAATACCATATAAGTATACAAAGTTGAGTTATGAAAGTATACACTATTATATTTATCATATATAATACATATATGAGAGACCAGAAAAATATAACTTGCACTTTACCATATGAGGTTGCTGCCCTTGTTCCATTTGAAATGTACATCTTACAAAAAGCACAAATGAACCTATATTACACTTCACCATCCCCAAGGGGGGAGAGAGAGCACTAGAGAAAAAACACAGCTTGTATAAGCATAATAGTAATAGTACCTTGAAATTCAAGGGTGAAGTGAATTTCAATAAGATAACTTAAAAAGGGTTGTGGTATATGCCTTTTCCCCCCAACAAAATTAGAACTTATAATTTCCTTATACATGAGATAACTGAGCTAAAGCCTAAGGCTGTACAGAGGAGAAAAAACAAAACAAAACAAAAAAACAGCCCCGGTTATCAGATGGACATTAGAAGATTAAGTCAATCAATCACTCAAAGGCAATGACCTTCGAGGGAAGGTAGAGGACATGCCCAAAAAGGGGCCGTCCAAGATGTTAGGCTGCAAAGCTGGAATGGAGAACCCACCGGACTGCGAGCCCATGATTGTGGAGTGTTGAACTGAACTGTTAAATGGATGAGAAAAATTATAAAACACTTCTATTTCAATCACATGGATGAGTAGGAAGAAAAACTACTGCTGAATCGAAGATAAACTACCACCTACCTGAAAGATAGAGAAAAGGATGTTTCTACTGGGGCTCGAATTCCGTTTCTCTCGGGTGAAATCAGTGACCAAAAAACTGGAACATAAAGTTAAAAGAACAAATCAATCGCGATTGAAGAAATGTTTCTAATGATGAAAATCTAATGAACTTGTTCAACCGTGATGTAAAATGAAATTTTATTCACAAGCTGCCTACCCTTTCTAGATCTATCTATTTAATTTCCATTCAAATTCTATTGTAGTTTATTATTAAATAAAGTCCAAACAAATGCAAATTCTCCCAGCATCAGAGTGAAAAATTGCAGAGGGTAGTTGGAGCTTATGAATGCAGAGGACATTCTTAAGAAAGGTACAGAGAAAGAAACCCAGCGATTACCTGACTGTTCCCCACGATCTTCCAAATCAGAGCAAAATAGTGCATTCTGCATAACAGAGTTAACAAGTCTATTACATTTTATGATCTAAAACTATGCATACATGTATGTCATAACAACATTGAATAAAGCCTCCTAACCTTGTCACCCTGCGATACATCATGAACCACATCTGAGGGAAAAAAAGAAAAAAGGATTATGTTCATTTCACCTTGTTTCGATGTCATCTTTAAAATAAGTACAAGGATCATATCACTAAACCAAAAAAAACACCAAAGAAAAAACTCTATTTACCCAAGTTTGAAACACTGGGTTTCACAGCCAACGTCAAGCCAAGAAAGCAGTCCTCGGGTTCAGAACCAAAGTCCGATAATTTCAGCTCAAGATTTGGCTGTGCCCCTGTCGGTCAAAGGGGGGAGAACAATATGATACATCCAGATGAATAAGATGAATTTCAATATTGGGCTAGAATCAAGTGTCAAAAAGCCCTTACCCATGTTACTCAGCTTTAGCTCAAGTGGATCACGTAGTAAACGAGGAACCCAAGTCACCTATCAAGCAAACAAATGTAAGTTATTCTAATTTTATAAATAAGGAGTAACAAGGGTAGGAAACGCATAATACCTTGAAAAACGGATGCTGTAATGACTCATCTGCAGCTGGCCTCCTTGATGGGTCCCATGAGCATAGTTGCTGCAGACCATCATCCAAAGAAAAGCAAGAAATATTACAAAGTTACAAAAGGTACATATAAAAATGTTGGTACAAGTAGTAACAGAAAGGCATTGCATAATGACAACCCACCAATATTAAATCAATGGCTTCCGGGCTTGCATTTGGAATGACATCAGAAAGGTTTGCTGGTGATATCTAATCAAACAAAAAATAAAAAAATAAAGTTAGGAGCACATAACGAATCCAAAACCTAAATAATATTATGATAGTTTACCTTCTCATAGTTCATAATTCCAAATAATCGAGATGTATTTGTCCCTTCAGGAAAAGAAGCAATGTCTGGTGTACCAAGAACACAGCATATCTTGAACAATTGATCTATTTCACTGCCAAGTAGAAATTCGTTCTATGAGATGACACTGACTAATAATTTGAAATTAGACGGTGTATGAAGAATTATCAAAAACTGCTAGACAGCAATTCTACACAATCACCAAACATGGTAGAAATTTTGCCATGTTCTCAGCACATCAAATGAGAAATCATGTAGGTATGTATATGTGAACATTGACTACTAATAAGTGAACATGAATAGTTCTTTACAAACTTTGGATGATAATATCACCTTTCACCAGGGAAAATGGGAGAAAAAGTGAATAGCTCAGCTAGGATTGCACCGACTGCCCACATGTCTGGATATATTTTAATTTGTTAATCACAAGCAAGAAATACTAGGCTCATACATAATTTATACCTTTCTTAATCTCCAACAAATGTACAACACCAAAGTACATGGCTCTTAGTGTAATTCAACTGAAGTTTAACACTTACCAACTGCAGGAGTGTATGTCTTCGACTGCAGCAAGACTTCTGGTGCACGGTACCTAGTACAACCGATTATAATTAGTCAAAAATTATCAGCTCACTGTGCAGTGACCCAGTAGAAACCAAGGTGCATACATACACTAACACCTTAAATGTAAAAGAAAAGCTTAAAAAAATACATAAGATAAGCATTTGAAATCTTGAGTTTAAATAAGTACAACAAATAAGTGATGTGCAGTTGCACAAGCATCAGTTAAAAATGACTTACCATCGTGTGGAAACATATTCAGTATAAGGGGGCATCGATGACACTTCTCTAGCCAGCCCAAAATCAGCAATTTTAAGAACATCATTTGTCACCAGCAAATTCTCTTTTCACAAACACGAGAGAATATATAGTTAGTAACTTCTTCAATTAATATCAACTCAATGAAAACGTCACAGACACACAAGGATGGATTAACTGACAATTACACTGTAGATTTTACCAGGTTTCAGATCTCTATGAAAATATCCATTTTTATGTATGTGATCAAGTCCATGAAGTACTTGAGCCATGAAGCTACGGATCTCATCTTCAGAAAAAGGCCTTTGCCGATCTCTCATCATTTGGTAGAGATTCAATCTCTGGGAAATCAAGCAGATAATATAATAAATAATAAAATTCAATTAACTGTTATTCATAGCTCATACTAGAAGAGTTGTCGATTTATATGAAAGAGATTAAAGAAGCTATATAATTTTCTATTACCACCATTTAATTGTATTATGCTGTTGTGTAAAGAATAAGTGAGGATGTGTCTAGTGCAAGAAAGTAATCATAGTTCTATTCACCACTAACCCATGATTAAAAGATATTCAATTTCAACCTTTTAATAATTTGTTGAACTAACTAGAACAGGAATCTTATTTGAATATTTCCCTTCAAGGAGGGGTAAAAAGTCAACAATCATAATGAGATGCTTCAGGATAAAAAAGTTGTTTCTTTCTTATTATATGGAAACATAGGAGGAAAACTCACCATTAGAAGTGAAAAAAATACCACGAAACAGACATATGTAAACAAAAAAAACTAGTAGATGAATCAAAGGTATAATTCAGAGGAAATGCTTCCTCACCATGTACTCAAAAATGAGGAACACCTCATCGTTTTCCCTGACAACCTCGTTCAATTTTATGATATTGGGATGACTCAGTCTACGAAGGACCTGTAGAAGGTACTTTCATTTGTAGCAATCAAGACAAGAAGGCCGCAAATTTATAAAGTAGATGCATACATGATGATACATGCACACATCATAGAGAAAGTATCAATTTATGAGACTTAAATGCTTTGAGGATTACATGTAGCGTGCAACAACAAAATATAAATTTCCATGGAACATACCTTTATTTCTCGTAATCTCCAGTATTCTTCCCAAAAATAGAACTTTCTCTTCATCTTCTTAACAGCAACCTGGAATCACCGGATTATAAAGAATGTTCATGATCAAGAAAGAACTTGGCAAAATCAATTTAAACTTCCAACTGAGAACGAAAAAATGAATCTAAATTTATAATACAAGGAAATTATGATGCAGCTTACAATCTCATGTGTCCTAGAATCAATGGCCTTATATACAGTGCCACAAGTGCCATCTCCAAGCTCTTCCAAAATTGTATATCTGAAAATATAAACATATACATATATAAAGGTTTTTAAGAAACTAAAATCAAAAAACTAATTCTAGGCATTGGACAGGGACTTACCTTTCCATTATTAAAATTGCAAATTATTATAACCAACAATCTTTCAGTTGAATTTAAACAATCTCCAGTTAGAGGTGTCTAAGCTGTCAACACAGTATTGACCATTAGCTTGTAGACAAGGCTTAGCGCTACAATCTAGCACACAGCATTTGATGTCGTTAAAATTGGACTTTTCGTTGTAGGAGCAATTGAATATCAGGGAGAGATTTATCAGCATTTTGTAGCCCTCCACTTAAATTCCAGTGATCAAGCATGAAACTTCATGGGCATGAATTTTGGTTTCATTTTCTTCACATATACTTGCATAAAACCCTCATAAAAATAATTGGGAGGCTTGAGCTGCAGTAGGTAATAAAAAAAAAAAAAAAATCAGATATGGCAAAAAAAAAAACCACGAAAGCCTGAGGCAAATACTATAGAACTCTTTTCCATTTTCTCTTATAAGTCTTCTCAATAAACTAGTAAGGCAAGTTTTTCTCCATCCTATAATATCATAGGTATACACACACATAGAACCAAGAAATTTATTACCAATACATGTTTTATTTGGCAAAATTGGAAGAATGAATAAGAAAAAAAAAACTACAGAGATGGCCTAAATAATCGCTTAACACCTAGTTCATTAATTAAAATCATAAACTTTTAAGAAATAAACTAAATCAGAAGAGAGAATTCGACCCGACATAGTTAAAGCTAAGAAAAAAAAAAGGAAGACTTTTAACTGAAAATCCGAAAAGAAAACAGAAAAATCTTTTCTAAAAAAAAAAAACCATTTTCCATTTCTTATTGCTTAATACTCAACAAATATCTTCACTCAAAACACGCCCATTTCAACTACATACATGGCTGATAAAGCACCAATATGAGAAAGAAGAAAAAAAAATCCAAAAAAAAATATCTTTTTTTTTCTCTTTTTTTCCTTTTTCTTTTCAGGCAAACCAAACAGACAGATATATTAATTTGAAATGCATTATAGATTACAGCTAAAAGAAAGCAACAATGTAACCTAGAATCTTAGAGCAATTAAAGATTATATTCAAAATCTTTAAAGATTTTAAATTGAAGCTGAACTCACCAATGATTCTAAATTGATTAAATCCACATCCAGAAGGAGAAAATAGAGAGCAATGTAAACAAGTATACGAAATTTTCTCAGAGAAATTTTTTCTGAAGAGAGAGGAAATTCTAGAGAAAGTTTTTAGAGAGAGAAAGGAGAAAGATTTGGATTGCTATTGAAGCCATGAGAAAGGGTGAGAGAGAGGGATTCCGCAGAAGAAGAAACCAAAGAAATAGTATTAAATTAAAATATTAATTAAATTTTTTAAGGGAAAATACTGAAACTATTTAAATTTTAAAATATTGCTACAAAAAAATATACAATAATTTTAAAATATTGTTGGTAATGATTTTATCTTCTCAATTATTTTAATTTAAAAATCAAATTAAAAACAAAAACAAAATACTTGGCTGTGGTGGGGAAGAGAAAGGAAAGTGGTCCCATACTTATTTAATATTAATTTAATGAAATTACTTCTTTGCCCCAGTCAACATAACACGCTTTATTTTTTATTGACAGAAATACCCACTTTGAATTCGTAAAATTTCAATATTAATTATGTGGTGGTACATTTCTTCCGTGGAATGAGCTTATTTATTATTAATTTTTCTAAAAAGTATTTTATATTGGGTGCAAACTTTGTCAACTTTACACACATTCTATTCATTTTTCTTTTCTTTTTGAATCAATTTTTTTAATTAAAGTTGGAATTTGATCTTCAAGTTTTTATAAGCAAAATTGGCACCAAAATTACCCAATATTTTTTTATTAGTTAAGTATTCAATATTTTTTTTCGTTGAAACTACTCATGTATTGAGATAGTAACTCTTCATTATAGGATTGAGATAAATTTAATACTTGATGATTTTTTTGTCAATTACAAATAAACCAATAAAGCTTAAAAAAAATCAAACACAAGATATTTATGTAATTTAAGTTATTAATTAGTCATAGTTCACAAGTCAATTGTATTGAGAAATAAAAACTTGCAAAACTCAAGTTCTCTATAGATTTAGGTTTCGATTTTGCATGTACTAAAAATTAATATCATTTTACAAGGGATACTCTAGCTCTATTTATAGGCAGTTGAGAGGATTAAACTCATTAATGATAATTGATTACAATGAAATTCCCTTAATGAGACCAGATTACACATAAATCAAGGTTCTTTTCCCATAAGATAGGCTTTTGGGCCCCATTTATCATTCTACATGCCCACTAGTTGGTTATCAAGCCCACGGCCTTATGGAAAAATGTGATTTCTAATATTGTTAAAGGGGTAGCTGCATGTATTCTCACGCTTAGGCGACATCGTGGGACATCCACCTTGTCATCTGTACGGAACCGACACTACGATCTTTGTGGCCACCAAAAGTGTCAAGTACGTGTCTGTGGTCTCAAATGCCTCTCTAACAAACACCTGGCAGGAGAGTTTCCCTTCAGTGGAGGGAAGTCCTTGGTGCTTGATGGACTCATCACATTCTGAAGAGCTTTACTCGACCAAGGTAGCTACTTGTAAGATTACTTATTGTTAGTGATACTCGGGAAAAGATTATGTAAACGAACCCTCGAGTATGTTCTTCGGTCATAATAAACCTACTCTCCAGTGTATCGGGCCTTCAAGTCCCGAAGATGACTAAACGACATCATCCATCGAGACCACGCTGTCGTATAAAGAAAACACAGACAACAATACTAATTTAAGTATGATATATTATATTAGTTTTTAAGTATAAAATTATTTGAATATTAATATTTTAGATTACTATTCATTTAATTTAATTTAACAAAGAATTAAAATATATATGTAGGGTCTACTAGTATTGAAATGAGTATTGTTTTGCTAAAGGGCACGTTATATGTGTCATTTAATATAGGGTCTCACATAATTCCACCGATTAATGTAAGGTGATGTTCTACAGTATGTTGCCATGTAACAATGTTCTATTGAAATAGAATGTAGTTACAGTACGATCCATTATTATTGAAAAAGTAATGATATGTGCACTTAAAATATATACCAAAACATTACATACAGTGATGTGACAATTTGGTCTAGTCAATCACATTTATTAAAATTGGGACTCACTGTTTTAAAAAACAGCGACACGTCATTATGTATAATATTTGAGTAAAAGTAGGATATACCAATTTTGAGTACGAGATTAATTATCTCATACTTTTGAGATAAATGATTTATTTTTATTTTTTTTTGTAAGTAATATTATTAATAGTCTCGCGTTGGAAACAAATATATTAAAGATAAGGTCAAAAATGCATATGATGTGGATTGCATTTAGTTCTAACTTGGGCAAGGTGGACACAATTAGGCTCTTGGGTTGGGCTCGGTCAGACAAGGGTAGCTTTGGCGATTGTGTGTGGTGTGGCCACGAGCATGGATTTGTGTGTGGCTTCGGAGGCGGTGGTCATCGACTTGAGAAATTCGGGTTTATATTAGGGGTGAGCACGGTGTGGTTTGGGCAGTTTGAACATTTTTTAATACACCACGCCACAAGTACGGTTTAGTAATTAGAACACACCATGCGGTGTGATTTGGTTGCACCAAACCAACCAAACCAAACCATTTTTTACGGTGTGGTTTGGGCGGTTTTCCACGATTTGTGTTAAAAAATGTCCTAACAAAATTTAAATTTTTAAAAAAATACTAAATTCTTAGTTCATAACAAATCCTTAGTAAGTTCTAAACAACATCACAAGTTATCAATTAAGTTCAGTGAAACACAAAAAAAATATACAAGTCTCCCATATTGGGTAACTATAAAAAATGGTATATATGTAAAATTTATTTATTTTTAATATATTTATAAGTATGCGGTGCGGTGCGGTGCAAACCAAAATTTCACACCTCCAAACCACGCACCGCACCGCACGGTTTAGCTCAAATACAAACCATATCGAACCATTACACTTTTAACACCGCGGTTTGCGGTGTAGTATGGTGCGGTGCGGTTGGTCACCGCGGTTTGTCGGTTTAGATGCTCACCCCTAGTTTATATCATCCATTGTTTTGGTGTTAGTAAAAATGGATTGAATAATTTGTAAAATATTTTGACGGTGTTTGTTATTGTTATGGGAAAAAGTAAATGTGAGAATGAAAATTTAAATACCTTTTAGTTTAAATTTTAAAATGTAAAGTTAATAATTTATGTGAATTTCAAATATACTATAAAAATAAAGTAAATATTTTTGTACAAAAATTTAATATTATTTTTATTTTAAGTCTCAACTACTCAAAACAAACCGTCCTGATAGATTTTTTTCCCATGAATATTTTGGATGATTTGGTATTGTTGTAGATTTAAGATTTGGAATTCAATGGCTTAGATGTGGATCTTAGTGTTTCACAAGTTGGTCTCATTGATTTGTTTTGTGTAAATTTTCATCTCTTTGATTATTATTATTATTATTGATTATTTTGATTTCTTGTGTTGGATTGTGATGTTTGTTCTAAGTCTTGTACTTAAATTTTTAGACTGACATGTTTTTTTCAATATAATATAATTTTCACATTGATTGTTTTAGTATTAATTTTTGTTTTATTTTTTACTTTAAAATAAATTTATGTTATTTCTTTTATATAAACTACTATTACTTTTACTTTATATTTACATATCATATGTCAAATATATGCAATAATTGAAATAAATCTAATCTATTTTCTTATCTGTGTTGATGTATAAAATTGGGAATATACTCATTTGATACCTTATGTTTTTGGAAAGTATCATTTTGGTACCCTCTGTTTTCAATAATGCTCATATGGTACCCTGTATTTTAAAATCGTACATATTTGGTACCCTAAACTCAGATTTGATAGATAAAATTTTGTCAATTTAATCAAATTGTTGTTAATTATGTAAATTACAAATTTAAATTTAATTACATAATTACATATAACTGATGACAGTTTGATCATATTGACAAAATTTTATATATTAAATCTGAGTTTAGGGTACCAAATATGTGCGATTTTAAAATATAGGGTACTATATAAGCATTATTAAAAACAGAGGGTACCAAAATGATACTTTGCAAAAATATAAAGTACCAAATGAGTATATACCCTATAAAATTTGTTTTGCAAAATATAGATTAATAGAGTTTCCATCTTCCCCATCCCGGCTCATCCTTACTTGAGTTTAATTTATTATTTTAATATGCAAGCCAAGCCAAGCCAACCATCTTCGTAATCATCCAAATACCAATAAATTTAAATAGATAAATAAATAAAAATTGGTAAAAAATTCAGAAGCTGAATCTGAAATATGCCAAGAAGCAACAATACTACAAGTATTATATTTTTTTTAGTTGGTTGGTACAGCATATGTACAAAAATACAGCTAATGGGAATTTGGCTACCAAAGTCTAATTCTTAAAAAACAAGATATGGCTTGTTTACTTTTTTATGAACAACAGCTCAAAAGATTTTAGCAAACTTTATGAACTTGCAAAAACAAAACCATTCACAACCTACCCACTCATTAATTTCCAAGACTAATTTGTCAAGGGAAAAAAATATTGATATCTGTGGTACTATGCTTGATAGACTTTGGTTAATTTTTCTTTAACTATTAAATGTTAAAAGTTATTACTGTATTATTTACCGAGATTTTCGAAAGCTATAATAATAAAAAATAAGAGATATTAAGAGAAAGGGTTTAGATGTTATAAACAAGATTTTTATATGATTGGGGCGTTAACGAGCCTTAGTCCACGAGACAGTTGTATTGGAGCTTAGAGAGTTTACAGCAATAGAGTTTTCTCTCAGTTTTAACAGAGTAACAGTATGCACCTTGCCCAAAGTCCTTTCTCCAGTGCTCTGTTACATATATTTATAGGTTCACAGGAGCACTAGGCGTGGGCCGAGCTGACCCGGGCCCAATAAATGTATAAATACTGTTGGCTTCCCTATCAGAAGCTCAATATAGAAGAATTAAAACATCAAAGAAAAATGCTAACTTGAGCCCATTGGGCCAGCCCAAACCGTAACTATCATTCGACAAATTGGAACTTTTGGTCTGGGCATCTCGAATTACGAGACAGATTCAGAGGACAAGATCGGTCAGAGCAGTGGTGGCACAGGTTTGAACCAGCGGCGTACAATCCCGAGGTGGCATTTTCCGTAGGTGAAACGTGGGGACAACTCCTACGCTTCATAGAGTGGAGCCAGGGTCATGGATGCTTTATCCTACCGACCTTGGGGACTCGATCCGGGCCCGTTTACCTCTGTCCCTCTCCGTTTACCATAAGCCCGGATCATCCACCAGGAGCCCGGATCATTTACCAGGCTTCGGGACCGTTCGCACCGATCCTGACTGTTACTCCCAGCCAGTTGAACTGTCTCCCAGAAGACCGTCCCGGACAATACTTCCCGGATGCCTTCCGGGCCTCGCCCAGAATTGGGCTGTCGATATCCATCCTGCTCCTTGCCAATCGGGCCCAACCTCAATTGGGCAGTTAGTGGGCCTGGAATGCAGTCCCGAGTGTAATATCCAACATTTTCATAATACATTTATTTATAATAAATCAGAGTTTTAATACATAAAATGTACAAGTTTACAAATTTAAGAAATAGTAATGGAAAAATAGTGTTTAAAATATGATTTTATGTTTTTAATGAGATTAAAGAGAGAGAAACTTGAGTAGTCAAGTATTGGACCCAAATGTCATATAATTTTAATTGAGGATTTTTATAAAATTAAGAAAGTTTTGCTAAAGGGCTTATTTGAAAAGAATTTTAATATTTTGGGTCCAAGTGTAATTTTAAAAATAATTTAAAAAAAAAAAAAAAAAAGAAAAGAAAAGAAAAGGCTTCAGCCTTTCTTTTTTTACCCGAGTCTCTCTCTCTCTCTTCAGAAAACCTCTCTCTCTCTCTCTCTCTCTCTCTCTCTCTCCTCTGCGTATTACTGTTGCCGACGACGCAGGAGTACTTTCCGGCCACCATTTTTAGCCACGCGCCGGACCGTTGGATTCAGAGGCCTCCGAACTATCGACCCACGCGGGAATCTAGAGCTCACTCGCCGATTAAACGCCTCAACCACTCGATTTAAGTTCGGCCACCCCGCGACTTCAAAGTTGCGATTCGGCCACCTCGGGCATCCGTTTGCCGATCCGTCACCACCATCGTGCTCCTCGTGTTGTGGGCTTCAAAACCCAATAACTTGTTCCTACATCTACCATAGTTGGGTGGTGGGCCCACCACGAGCCACCGCGATCCACCGTAGACCGACGATCGAAACTTAGTGTTCGAGGTTCCGAAGTACGTTTTGAGTCTCAGAAAATCATCGTTTGACTTATTGTGGAACCCGATCATTTTGGTATAATTTCTTTAACCTATATATTGTGATTTAATTGTGATTGATTAGAGTAATTGTTATTATGTGTATTTATAGTATATAATTATATATTATTGATATATGGAATATTTTCTGTAATTTACTGGCTGTCTGGGATTATATATATTTTGATACAGGTTTTGATTTTGGAATTGTCCACTTTATAGCCGTTGTGCTGTCTAATTTTCTAGAAAATATTAGATATTAAATAAAGTATAAAAATACATATTTAATTGATTTTATATTAATATGGAAATTATTATGATTAAGTAATTTTAATTATTATTGTTATTATTTTGTTAAGTAAATCAAGAATACAGATTCATATATATATATATATATATGAAAAGTATGATTTATAGTAAACCTATTATCTAACTATTATTATTGTATATTAATATTTGAATACTAAAATAATATCAAATATTAGTTTCTTACAGTTATTGATATTTGTAAGACCAATGAAGTTTGGAGAAAGTATATTTATTATATCACTGGAATTGATATTATGACTAATTAATAATAATATAAATATTTATATTTATATTATTATCATTATATTGATTATTACAACTTTATGTTAAAAATATGATTTCTTTTATAAAATGACTATTTGAATATATACATCCATATACGTATTGCTATTGAAGTATTTTGTTATTAATATCGAAATAAGTTTAATTATAGACGATAATTATTATTTTTGTTGGGATTATTATTATTATTATCATAAGGGTACATTATCTTATGAGCAAGGTTTAAAGCATGGTTTTATATGAAGAGTTATTTGCATTACGTTGATAATAATTTATTATTATCATTTATATAGTTTCTGGTATTATTAATATACACTATCAATAGTGTATATTTATGATTTTGATAGAATTTAATAAATGATGTGCCTTGAATAGGATTTGTATGGATTTGATTGATTGACTCTTGGTGAGGAATTTTAAAATAAGCTAAGGACCTAAGGTAAGTAAATCTCACCTTTTGTGCTTAAGTGTAAGATGCATGACTACATTGATTGTGTACATCTGATGAGTTAAGTATGGTATGATGATGATGCATATGATAAGTATGTGAAGAATGGTTA